>NC_133430.1:27918306-28259140 GCF_011762505.2 Arvicanthis niloticus | reverse complement strand
GTCTTTGGCTCTGATGATTCTAGGTCTCTGGTGAGGCAAAACAGTGTGGTGGCTAGTGGCAGCATGTGGTAGAGACTACTCATCTCATGGTAGACAGGAAGCAGGGTACACCAGAGAACAGCTATAACCTTCAAAGGAATATCTCTAGGAAACTATGTCTTCTAGCAAGGGCCTACATGCTAAAGTTTTCAGAACCTCCCAAAATTAGTGTCACCAGCCTGGGTAAAGCAATCATTTGACGTGCCGGTAGGGGGACACTTCAGGTTCAAATCATAACAGTAAGTATATGTACACATACACATTTTTAAAAATATGTGTATTCTCTGGGAAGACAAACCACTTTTTAAAAATGGTTCGAAAGTCTCTAGGCTTAACAGAATTAAGGCTTAGTCATCACTCAGAGTATCATCATTCAGAGTCATCAAGCCAGAGTAGATCAGCTGAGCACAGTGAGGCATTTACAAACCCTGACTTGCTTTATGCTTTATAGACTTCCTCAGCCATATACCCAGCTGATGAATAAAGTATATATGTGTGTGTATGTATATATATATATATATATATATATATATATATATATGTATATATATGGTTTTTCACAATATTCCATTGGCTTGAACTTAAGTCTAGAGGCTATTCCTGTCTGTGGGAAAGCTGGGAATATCTACCTATGAGTCTATTGGATTAAAGAAAGTTATTTCTCAAATAATAGCCACTTTTGATCCAAGTGAGAGATTGAATATATACAGTGAGTAGTTTGCTCATAAAAGTTGGAGAGCGCAGAAGATTGAGCTTAGATTTCAATGTAGAGGACTTTATCAATCAAGCTACTAAGTAACTTCTAAGGCTGTGTACACTCTTGGCTCTGGGGATACAGCCATGAACAAAACAATCAAAAGTTTCTTCTGCTTGGATGCTTTCATTTGAGAAAGTATCATTGGAAAAAAAAAAAAGGTTCAGCTGAGTTCAGGAGCAAGCAAGGATGAAGGAAGAAGCAGGGGGTGATGTTTCAGGTCTTCCACTTTGAACTATGTGACTTAAAGTGGAGGATTCAAATGACTATGTCTGTTCATATTGGTCTTCACAGCCAGGAGCTTGCCATGTGATTTTTCAGCAAGGTGCAACCTCTCAAGTCTCTGTAAATAGAGGCAATACAGTGCTTTCCATGTAAGGATGCTCTGATCATTGAATGAAACAATAAGCACATGACACCTAGTACAGTGCCCTACCACACAGTAATCTCTCAGTAAGTGAATGTTAGTGGCAGTGACATCAAAAGAGAAAAGTTATTAGGCAGGATGGAAGCTTTGTCCATGAAGTTTCCCCAGGCTAAAATCACTAAAAACAAGGCAAATTTCATTTCCTTTTTGTCACCCAAGCATTTATCAGGTTATTATTGTGCTTAAGTTTTATTTTATTTTTTTAAATTAAATATGTGTTTTTTAAAAATTTATTTATTTAAAATTACCACCAATCTTTTAAAAATATCAAAACTATACAAAGGAGTTAATAAAAGGGAAAATTATCTAGAGCCCCTCATATTTGGAAACAACAATTTTTGTCATGCTGGTGTCTTTTTTTCCTAAACAATCTCAAGCTTACAGAGATTGAGTGAAGTCCTTAACTCAGCCTTAAGTATTCATGGATAGTGTCAATTCTGAATTCTTTAGAAAAGAGGTTCTTTCCAAGCAACAACCAACTTGATGGGCTTCTTGTCATGATTTGATTCTTAGTCCTGAGGCTCTCTGATTGTCGATTTTTAGCTCCTTTACATTAAATGTTCCAGAAGCTTCTCTTCTATGGATTCTAACTAGCATTTTCCTATTAGTTTTGTGCTTTGTAACGCTGTTAGGACCAGGTACACTTATAAAATTTTGCAAAAAAAGGGGGGGGGGGCAATTCAGCTCTTTCCTTAGTAGTATTATATGGCAGTCTGCAGCCTTCCCTGGTAGGGGTTGAATAACAGTAGGGATTATTCAATCGATCTCTATCTCTTAAGGAATGAAGCATCCAAATACTTACCATGGCCTCAACTGGTGGTCATAGCAGTCATGTGCTCCCAACCCAAAATGGACAGCTACTACTTGTCAGTCAACTTCTTTGTGCGCACTCTGGTTTAAGGTTCTTTTGTCTATGATATTTTTGTTTTTGTTTTTCTTCTCTAAGAAAAAAGCCACAAGAATGAGGATTTGGTTCAGTATATAATCTGTCTTAGGGAAGGGTTTTACTCTGTTGTTTTGAGACGGGGAGAATTTCATGAGAACTCTAGAGGGGAAAAAAGAACAAATGAACAAATGGAAGGAAGGAAAGGAAGGAAGGAAGAAAGGAAGGAAGAAAGAAAGAAAGAAAGAAAGGAAGGAAAGAAGGAAGAAGGAAGGAAGAAAAAGGAGGAAAGAAAAGAGCAATTGTGTCTACTATGCATGAACAGCTTCCTGGACTTTTTCTGAGTCTGCTTCCAATTTCATTTGGATTTTCCCTATCTAAGCTGAAGTTTACTTTTGCCTCTAGTGGGCTTCTTTCCAAGATCTGGATACTGCAAATTGGCAATGTAAACAAGGCTGTGGGGGAAATTGGGCACTTACTGTAACACTTTAAAGGCAAATATTTCCTTTATTTCTACAACTAAGTTTTAAACACAAGTCTTGGAGATGAGTTTAAAGGCCTTTACATACTTCTTGCGTACAGAGAGCTGATACGCTAATTAAAAGTCACTCCTAGCCAGTGAAGCGGGTATTCCAAAATCTTGTTGCCAGGAAATGCTTTGCAGCTTTTAGCCATAGGAAAGCATGGCAATTGGTGTTTAAAATGCCACTATTTAGCCTTACTAAATTAGACAGGTTTTCTTTATCCTTTATTCCATTAAGCTTGCTCAGAGGTTTGATAATTGCACATGAAAATGAAAACATGTTTTATGCAGGGAAGGACTGGAGAGCACAGGAAGACAATACAGAAAGCCATAGCTGTCAGTCAAGTACCCCAGCAGGGATAGACTCTGTAGTAGCAAGTCTCCCAGTGAGAGTGTGATGTTAGGGGTCAGGCAAAGAATTTGCTTAGAGAAATGGGACGGAAGAAATTGGAGATGTGAAAACTCATAGATTAATTTTAGATAACATTGACCTGTGGTGAGTTGCCAAACTCCAAAAAGTGGATTTCTGATGTTTCAGGGTGTCCCAAGGAAGACTTCTGAGAGGTCATATCCTAACCCCCTGAACTCCTGGTTTAGTTCTAAACTGGGACAGGGTTCCAGAGCAAACACTGGTTTACCCCTACTCAGATTATAAGACTATCCCTTAGCTTTGAATAGTGCTGATGTTGAGAGTGGGGTGCTGAACTTGGAGTCGGGATCTAGGCTCTAGTTCGAGTTCTGGAAGGTCTGAAGCCTATGAACCAGGCACTTGTGTATCTTGTCTTCATTGTATTTTATCCACCTGTGGAATGGAACTGATGAAGTTTACTCTGTACAGAATTTGGAGAAGTAGACATTGTTCATCGTTTCTATTTTAGAGATAAGATAAACAAGGGTAGGGGAAGTCTAACATAAGTGGAAGAGGTACCATATGCAATGGTGCTTGTCAGTTGAGTTTATTTATAGGTAACTTGTATCATTATGTATGTGAAGACTATTAAGGCTTCTTTGCATGTGGTCCCATTTCTCACTTTTGAACTTTTAATTTCCTTCTTCCCCCAATGCTGGCATCCACTTGTTATTCTTCTCTTCTATCCTCTTTCTACTTTCTTGCTTGTCTTGTTATTTTTAATAAGAGCATCAAACTCATTTGACAAGTTTGTTCAGAATACCCAGGTTTATGCATTATAGGCTTTAGTAAATATCGATGCTATCCCTATGGCCATGAGCTTCTTGAAAAGAAGGTATCTAAAACTGATGATAAGTCTTAAGACCCAGAGAACATTGTCTAGTTTAAAACTTTAAGATTTAAAGTTTCTCAAATATTAAACACGGGAAGTCCCAGTTTTCATGTCTAAAGTGAAAGAGATCCTTTCATAGTAGACGTGAGGATCTATTTGAGATGAGAGACCAGAGAGGAGAATAGTTGTCAATAGATTGGAAGCAGGAGTGGAGAGATAGAGAGGATGCTATGGCAACTCCTCAGGAGTGGGTCAACATCAGGTAGCCACCTGAAAGCATTACTAAAAGAGCAAGCACTGAAATTACAGCAGCAGGCCACAAAAACACTATCCCTTGCCCATTAGAGTCCTCTTTTTGAGATGACGAGGCAATAACTCACCTGTATGGAGTAGCTTCCTAAGACACAGATGAGTTTTAAATATGCCAAGAGTCACCAGAGATCTGGAAACTGGAGCATGCCTTCATGGTTATGTGTTCTTTCTATGGTACCCATCCATTATAGTGTCTTAGGAAGACTATATTTGTCTCACATGGCTGCTTGGATCTTTTGACAGAATAGCAGTGAAAGTTATCTCTTCTCCCAGTGTGGAAATTGGAAGCAAATAGATGATTGTTGGGTGTGTGGAGTGAGTCAGGGAGGAGACAGTAGGGTGATGCATAGGCATGGCAGGATTAGGATTGTTGGTACCACAAGGAAATGAGATGGAACTATCCATCAGTGCCTAGCCAGTGAAATGTAATTGATATGGAAGGGGAGAGAGGTCATCACTTGTGTTTACCATATAATCACTGTGGGGAAAAAAAAAAAAAAAGTGAAAAGTGTATGATGTGCTTTCAGCTTGAATCTGAGAGAGACTGATAACCTAAAATATATTATTGGTCATATTCTTTTAGAAATATTAGTTTTAAGTATGTAATTTTGTTTGATAGAAAGTATGTGGGTTATTAAACTTTTGTGATTTTCTTAAAAATGGTTCAGTTGGTGTATGATGTAATATACCGGTAATCTTAGCACTCATGAGACAGAAGCCGGAAGATTGCTCTAAGTTTCAAGCTAGCCTGGTCTGTGTAGTGAATTTCAGGCCAGCAAAGCTCCACAGTGAGAACACACATTTAAAGTTACAGACAGTTGTTGGTTATACATGTCTGTAATCCCACCAAGAAAGCCAAGGCAGTAGGATCTTTAGCTCAAAGTTCAGACCTAGCTTGGGCTACATAGTGTCAGATCATATCTCAAACAGAAAATGGTATTAAATTAAACCTAAAGCATGTGTTGTACAGTTTGAATTGTATGTCAGCATGAGGGGTTAAAAATAGATTTCTAGTAGAACTCATTACTTTCTACACATGCATCCAGTTACAGTGGCATTAGATAAGCTAATTATTAATTAGTTTCATAAATATCAGCTACTGAAGCCTAGAGTTTCCTGATCATGAACCAGGTAGGAAAAACAACTTTGAAAGTACCATGAGTTGAGCCACATGTGTGTGACTAAGTGGCTTTAATCTGAAAGAATTCTTTGGTCTAAGTTCGATGGTACCCTTCCAAATGGAGAACTGTCATAGAAGTAAGGCCTGCTGGGAATAGCAGGGAGAGGAGAAGAAGAGACAGGAGTGTGATGGAGGTTGTGAGGCTGTTTACCACTTAGAAAGAGAAAGCATCAGCTGTTCCTGATGAATGTGTTCGTAAGAACCTATGAAATTTTATTGGAAAGTTTATAGTTCTCTAAATCTTATCAAGTCTTATTTCTAAAAGTGAGCTTTGAGACACAGCTCATAAGTGTTATAAAAGTCCATCTTACCTTAAAATAGACATATTGGGAAAATTCTTTAACCAGTGCACTGTTATGCTTTTAACTACTAAAATTTCTTCTGCAATAACATTGCTATCATTTTTTTTTTGTCACCCCAGTCAAGTCACCATCCATGTGAGGTGACATCCTATCCAGGTAACCTTCATAGGGAAATAATTGGCTTCATAGGGAACTAATAGGGTCATAGGGAAATAATGGCTTCTAAAGAAAGCTAACTGACCTTAAGTTGTAGCTCTAGAATAACATTAAGGATAAATGAGCTATTTATCACTACATATTAGCAGGGACTTAGACTTTTGATAGATGAACTTGTTGTAAACTCTATCTGCTTAAACATAAACTGAGGTGGGACCTCAGCCCAACTATCTATGGTGCCTCTGCACCTGTAATCAGTGAAACCCTAGCTCTGTCTCCCCTAAGATCTACTCACACTATAAGAGTGAGAGTCACCTGTTGCATCTGACTCTTAGATGATCATGAGGTCTTAACCATCTATAGTACCTGGAGATGCACTACATCTCTCTGTTGGCATATGTTTTTAGCTGTTGAAAAGCTATTACAATGAAGACAAATTCATCCCAGCAAATTGACTCTAAGGGTATCACATAGCAAAACGTGGACCACAGTTATTTATATATTTACTCCTCCAATAAACAAACCTTTAAATACTGGAAGATAGTGGTCATTCCACTTTGCAGTGTCTCCATTTCCAAGAATCCTCAGATGCTAACTATGCCATAGCTGCAGATTTTTAACATCTGGACTATTTTTGCCAGAGTTGTCATTAAGAGAATTGAAGGCATGTTTCATTTGTTTATTATATGCTTGTTAGATTTCTAGTTATGTGCCAGGAAATGGGGATACAATGGTGAGTAAGATAACAAACTCCAGGTTTAAAGAGTCAGGCAAAAAGCAAGTGAACCTGTGAATATATAAAGTTTTCATATGTCAAGGGCTATAAGAAAAAAATCTAGTAAAGAGAAAACAACATTAACAGAAGAAGAGAGAGAGTTTAATAGAGCAGGGCAATTGGTAAGATGTCTCTGAACACACACACACACACACACACACACACACACACACTCCCACACATGCACGTGCATGTGCACACACATGCGTAGTATGTATATATTTGCATATGCACACAAATTCTCCTTAAGATAATATCTTCTCTGCCAAGTCAATTCTTAGACATTTGTGATAGTAATTAAAAAAGCGACAAGAGGGAGAGGGATGGATGGATGGAGAATATTAAAGATCTGGAAGAAAGTGAGCATGCTTAGTTAGGGAGAAATTATTTGAGTTTCAGACTGAAGTCCCTGTAGTTAGGAGGGGCAATATCAGTGACCGATTAGAGTTGGAAATAATACAATAAAGCTGTAATTGTGGCACGCCCTATCTAAAGAGGTCAGTTCCTCACTCAGCTGGAGCAGACTGTTTGAATGCATAATGCAGACCCAATATCACCATATGTCTTTCGTTTTCAAGAATAGTAACAGATTTGATTTTTACATGAGATTTTTTCCCCCAATTTTAAAAACACTGTCACAGGGACTACTGTTTCCAGAAAGACAGACTAGACATACTTGTCTCTATTGTACCATTAAGTATAACTCAAACAGTATATACAAAATATGAGAAGACTCTTAAAAGGTATGAGTGTTCAGGTTTGGATGTGATTTGACCCTGAAAAATTTCATGTTCTTATTTAATTGCTGATGACCGACTCTCTAAGAGATGTTTGGGGGCCCTTGTGAATGGACTAATATAATTCTAATAATGGGCTAATTAGTATAAGATTATGTTGTTATAAAGTGTCTGCCTTCTTTTACATTCTCCTGTTTTGTATGTCCATTTGCAAAACCACAGGGACCCTCACCAGAAGTGGAGCAGATGTTGATAGCATACTATTGGACTTCCAGATGATGTACAGAAATAGACCTCTTCCCTTAAAAATAACTGAGGCCCTCCCACATGACCCAGCTCTACCACTCTTGGGTATATACCCAAAGACTCGAACTATTACAGAAACATTTGCACATTCAGTTTATTGCTACACTACTCTCAACAGCTATGAAATGGAATCAGCCTAGATTTCTATCTAACAAGCCAATGAATAAAGAAAGTGTGGTGTATATATACACAGAGGAATTTTGTTCATCTGTACAGAAAATTATAATTACATTTACAGAAAACTGGAAATTATGTGAAGTGTCATAACTCAGACTCAGAGGCAAATACTGCATGCTTTTTCTTCATATGCAGATGGTAAGATTTAGTTTTTATATATGTGGGAGATGTGGTTGTTGAACATGGAATTATGGAAAGGATCATGAAGGGTAAAAAGGAAGACATAAGGGAGAGGGTAGGAGGAAAAAGAACAGTGGTCCATAGAATACATGGGACATGGAATCAGAAGTGGAACTACTGGAGGCAGGAAGGGAACCAGCATGTAGGCATCTGGGAATGGAGAAGGTGATTGGAAAGGGGATGTGATGATAACAAAGCATGTATTAAAATGCCATGATGGAACCCATTTGTGTGCTAATTAAAAAAATAATAAAAAAGAGTCCTGTCTTGGGCATTTTATTAACATAAAAAATGAATCAAGATGGGGGCGGGGAGGAGAGAACCCAGCTAGGATCTTAGGACTCAGGATGAATTCTTGAGTATTTTTTTTTACCTCCTGTGTTCATATTAGGAGCCAAGGAATCTGAAACATCAGTAAGTACAGACAAAAAAGTTCCAGGTAAAGCTTATTTCTCTCTCTCTCTCTCTCTCTCTCTCTCTCTCTCTCTCTCTCTCTCTCTCTCTCTTTCTCTCTCTTTCCATCTCTCTCCATCTCCCTCTCCCTCCCTTTCTCCCTCCCCTTCCCTCTCCACCCTCTTTCCTTCCTCTCTTTCTCCCCTCCCTCATTCCTTCCTCCCTCCTCCCCTCCCTCTCTCTCCCTTGTCCATCTAGACTTTGGAAAAAGGACTGCTCTAGCACATGGTTGACCTACCAGGGTCAACCTCAAAAAATTTTCATCAAAGAAAATTGAATCTCCATTTCCTAGCAGTTATCAAATGCCAATATCTTTTCAGTTAGTAGTGAGATTTTAGGCCTACATTCTTCCTTTCTACTGGGATTTTATCTGCCTGTACCTTGAAGAAGTCTTTTGCATGTTGTTACAATCACTGTGAGTTCATATGTGTGACTATATTGTTACGTCTAGAAAAATATTTTCTTGATGTTACCACCCCGCCCCCCCTTCTTAAAATGCCCCATCTTCTGTGAAGATCCTTGAGAGTTAGAGGAAAAGCTATGGTATATACACTCAATTTAGGGCCAAACACTCCATAGCATCGTATTCTTATAAACATTGACCAGCTGAGGGAGGTGTGTGTGTGTGTGTGTGTGTCTATGTTCATTGCCATTTACAACAGGGAGAAGCTTATTAGATGAGAATTGAAAGACGCTCTAATATGTGGGTAAAACTAAGTCAGTGGAAATTTTAATAATATGTTCTATTTAGCAGAATAATAGCATTTCATTCTCTATCTTTCCATAGGTTCTTGGTTCTTTTAATATTGTCAGGTATGGGCTCCATCTTATGTATCAGGCCTCAGATCTAACCCCAAAGTTGTTGGTTTTACCTTTAAGATCCTTGCCCTATTGTACTCATGGCCACATCTTATCAGGCCAGTTTTTGTTGTAGCTTGTAGGGTTCTCAACTATATTAGATTAAGAATTACTTTTTTTTTCCTTTGGCAGCATGCATAGTACCTTCCAGAACTATGAAAGCTAAGTACTATGGACAGATCTTATGGGAGTACCAAAGATTGTTTTCTTTAGCCTTGAGTGGAAAAGGAGAAGTCTAGTAAGTTAATTTGATAGCAGATAGCATAGAACTATTTAAGTCATTTATATAATAATCAAAGAAAGATAAAGGAAGGTAAAGTTATTTTTTTTTTAGCTTACTTTAACTTGTAACACAACAGTAGCAGATTGTGCTAAGTTGCAGATATATAATAGTTGTAGTAGCTGTTAATAATGGTGTGCAGAAGTATAGCTAGTGAAGTATGGTAGATACCTTGAAATAGAATTATATATATATCAAAAACACATGACCAAGAGTCAACAGAAACAGAAAGCAGAATAGAAAACTTGATGCTACACTTAATGCAAAGTGTAGCATTAAGCCTTTAAACATACAAATTAAATGATAAAAATTTGCAGGGTGAATTAAAAACATGACCTAGCCACATGCCATGAGATAGTTGTGTAAATAGCATAGATGGAAAGTCAGTGGAAAAGACATCCTGCTGATCCTACTTTAAATAAGAAGGCATGGTAGTTAATGTTGATTGCCAACTTGCTAAGATTTTGAACTATCATGGAAATAAACCTCTGGGCTTATCTTTGAGGGAGATTTTACTGGTTTGATTGAATGCCGGGTAATCTACCTCAAATATGGGTGGAATCCATAGCCTGGGGGTCCTGGTAGAAAATGAGATGAGCGTTGACTTCTATCTCTGTCTGCTTCCTACTGCAGATGCAATGTGACTAGCTGCTTTAGGCTCCCACCTCCATGATAGACTATTCCCTGAAACTGTGAGCCAAAATATTCCCCTTTGACCTCAAGTACTTGCTTTTATCAGGTACTTTGCAACACCCATGTGGAAAGTATCAGATAGAGTAGGAGTGGCCATGATACCAAATCAATTAGACCTTTATGCAAAGGTTATTACTACAGAGTGTGGCATCATTTCATGATAACAAGCAAACACACACACACACACACACACACACGTATATATGTATATATATGTATATATGTGTGTGTATATATATATGCCCAGAACAACAGAGTTAAAAAAAAACCATTTGACATAATCAGGTATGGTGGTTTAAATATGTGATACCAATAGTAGGGAGTTCAAGGCAAGAAGATTATGAGTTTAAGATTAATCTAGTCTACCCAGTAGTGAGTTCTAGGACAACCTGAGATTCTAGGATGACTCTGGTTAAAAAACATGGGAGGCAAAGCCTAATAGGTTGAAAGGAGAAATAAATAAATCTCCATAGAGTTGAGAGTTTCACCTTCCACTCAACACCTGGTAGAACACCAAAATAGGAAGTCTTCAAAGACATGTGTTACAATCACCTAGGCTGCCATGACAAAACCCAGAAACTGGATAGGTCAAATAACATAAATTTGTTTGGCCATGATCTGAGGGATAGAAGCACATGGGTAGATATCAGTGGCGTGGTTTCTCTTGGATTTCTTTCTCTGGCTTTCAGACAATCACCTTCTCACTCACTGTATATATATATATATATATATATATATATATATATATATATATATATATATGCATGAACATGTGTCTGGTCTTACATTCTTTGTATGAAGACACCATTTTTATTTTATGAGGCCCCTACTCTATGACCTAATTTAACTTTATATGCTTCAATAAATACCCTATTTCTAAATATGTTAACATTGAGGGCTAAGGCTTTGTGATATAAATTTTGTTAAGGTGGAAGGGGATATGATTTAGAACAGTATAATACTGTCATCTAACAGAAACCAATTGACATTCATAGAACACTTCACTCAACAGCCGCAGAATGCAGGTTTTTCCCTTGGTTCCCATGGAATGTATATCAAGAGGAACTCTGTCTCAGGCAATAAAAGAATTCTAAAATAATTGAAATCACAAATAATGTTTTTATTAGCTCAAAGGACCCATATTAGAAATAAGTAACAGATAATAGGAAATTGTCCAAGTATTTGTCAGCTAATCATCCAGACATCACAGAAGGAGTTTTATGAAATCAAGTAATATGTTAAGCTGAATGAAAATGGAAATACAGCTTATCAAAATCTTTGGTACTCAGTCAAAAAATGCAGAGAATATTTATGTAGTCAAATTCATATAATGACAGAAGGATTCTATCCAGTCCATAGTGTAAAGTCACATTTCAAAAGCCTAGAAAAAAAAAACCAACAAAACAAATCTCTGGCAAGAACAAAGGGAAGAATAAGAAAAATAATATAGAAAATAGTGAAATAAAGAAATGAATGTTCCTTTTGAAATGTCATCACAATTGACAAATTTCAAGTAGACCTGTAAAGAAAAAAGAAAAGGCAAATTCCCACTGTGACAAATGAAATAGAGGACATTATTATATTATATGGACACAAGGTAATAAAGGAATATTATAAAATAGCCCTACACTTAGAAGAGACAGGCCACTTCCTGAGAAATACAATCTGCCACAACTTGGCTGATGTGAGAAGTGGTGCAAGTCACATAACCGTTAAGGAGATTGAATTGATAATTTTCAAACTTCCCAAAATGAAATCCCCAGGTTTAGATGATTGATTGTACCAGCGAACTCTACCAAAGAGAGGCGTTAATACCAATTCTAGGGGAACTGAAAAGAAGGGATAACTTCTGGATTGGCGTTATAAAGTTAATATTACCAAATTCAAAGGACAAAAGCACAAAAAGAAAAGAAAAACTAAATCCCAGTATCCTTCATGTGTGTGAAATAGAATCTAACAAAAATATTAGTAAATTCAAGAACATGTAAATAGAAATGTATACCATCAAAATGGAATGGGTGGTAAGAGGGCTGCAAATCTGGCTTAATATTAAACTATAAGCGTGGCCAACATATTTATAGACTAAGCAAAAACCAAACGCAGTTACATAAATCAACAGGGAATTGATGTAGAAAGAGTAGTTGATAAAATTCAACATTTATTCAGAACAATTCTTGTAAAAGAATAGAGGGGAAACTTCCTCAACTAGATAAACACATCTTCCAAACATACATAACATCAAGGTTCAGTTACAAAGAGAAAGAATGAATAAAGTTTATTAAAATTGAATTTTTTTCTATGAGAAACCTTCTTAAGGCAATGAAGCTATGGGGTAGAAGGCAAATTACTATTTAAATGAAGAGTAGGTATCTGAAATATATCAAGAACTCTCCAAATAAGGTAAAATGAAATAAGAACCAAAACAGAAACATAACAGACGATTATTAAAATGGTCAAAACACACAGAAATATATTTTGCTGCAAGAGGTAAAGGAACAGTAAATAAAGATATTAATTGATGCCCAACATCACTAACCATTAGAAAATGTATCTCTTTGAAGAAAGTATCAATATGTATGCACCAGAGTCAGTGTAATAAAAACTATTACAATCCCCAGAGTTTTCGGTGGTATAGTGACTCTGGATCACTCACACATTGCTGATGGCAACATAAAATGGTATGGAAGATCTAGTCATCTAAAATACAACTCAAACACCCATATGAGCTCCATAGTTCTAGTTTTGGCCACTTATCCCAATGGCCAAGAAAATGATAGGCTCACACAAAATCCCATGTAAGTTTGTTTATGGGCAATTTTACTATGATATTCCCTAACCAAGGTATATTTATGTGAGTGAGTGTTTAAAAAAGTTGATATCATGGGATACTTCCTGCTACTTAACAAGGAAGAAATTACTGATAGCAAACTCAATGAAATATCCACCAAATTAAACTGAGTAAAAAAGTTTACATACTGCACAATTTCATCCCACCCTTCCCTCTGTGTGTGTGTGTGCACGCATGCAAGCATGTGTATGTGTTTTGATCTGTATCTCATTTTGATCTCCCACCTCTTCAGTGCATATTGCTTCCAATCGATATTATATTACTTGAATAGAAAAAAATTATAGAATAGTGAATGCATTTGTGGTTTTCACTAGTCAGAACTGTGAGGAAAGAAGTGCGTGAGGTCATAAGACGTCAGCTTGACGTGTTCTTGAGATGGAAGTGTCCTGCATCTTAACAACTTCAGTATCAATATTATGATTATGAATAAGCATTACAGTTTTTATAAGACATTGCTTTTGATCTAGAGAGAAGGCTTAATGGGTAATCATGAATGCTATTCTTCTTGAGGACTCAAGTTGGTTCCCATTACCCATGTTTGGCTACCCATAATCACATATAACAGCAGCTCCAGGGGATCTGATACACTCTTCAGTATTCACACAAATAAACAATAGAATACATTCTTAAAAAGGCATTATGTTTGGTAAAGACTCTTCAAAGGACACTTGAGATATCTTTGCAATTTCTTTTTATAACATAAAGTTACATGTGCTTACATATGGTTTGTTCACTCTTACTATATGTATACATATAGTAATATATCTATATATATATCTTGTATCTATACAAAGTATCATCAGGATAATAAAGTATAATCAGGACACAGGGAGAGAGAGAGAGAGAGGGATGATTTAGAATGATGGAGACACTGAGGTGAGGGAGAGGTTTGTAGATTTGTGGGCAGAGATACTCCAGAACAGTTTTTCAAAGGATGAAAACAGATGGAAAAGGGTTTTTGGTTTTTTGATTTGTGTCGTTTGCTTATGCGTTTGATGAACTTTTCTAACACAAGCATATGAAGGTTGAAGTTAATCAATGCATTTCTTTAATAATGATAATTCCATGATACCAAGTCCTATAAATCTAAATTTAAAAATGTTATGAAATTATTGTGTTTAAGGATAATGCTAGAAAGAGCCCAACATAGATAAATCATATATAAATCTTAAATCGGGGATTTAAGAGTAAAATGGGTACATGAACTGGTATCAGTGCACAGTGTTTTTACCTTGCAGACCATTGCTTTCTGTTTTCTGTTGGGATGGGTTCTGTAACTAGAATCCTTTTCTAGTAAGGAAAACCTGGGCTCTGAGTAAATCTCCATTCCTTGTTCTCCCTGTCTTGATTTTGGTTGGTTCTTAGAACTCTGTATATGTGTGGATATAGTATTCTCTGGACCTAGTGGGGCTGGATGGAGGAATTCATGAGGTGCTACAAGGTTGGCTTGATCACTTTGGCCTAGAGCACACTGCATGCAGAATTGGGGTAGAGTTTTGTCTTTCTGTTCTTTGTGGTCATTCTGAATGTTCTCGTGGCTCTGGACTCACTGACTGCTGGTTCTGGGCACAAGGTACATGAGCTCAGGTGCATGGAATTGAAAGGTAATGAGAATGATTAATCAAATTCCTTCCAGTAAAGGCTGCCACGTGCCAGACTCTGTCCTGGATAACCCTCCTACATGGGAATCAGCGGCTGGGCTCTACCCTCGGGTGTTTGGTATCTGAGGGTAGACATCTGTGCTTGGAGTGAACTGGAGCCTTCTTTTGGCATGGTGTCATTGCTTCATTATGTCTCTCTGCCAAGGTTTGCTTGCAATCTCCTCAGGCCATGCTCATTTAGTTATGGAAAATAGGGTGAACATGAGTTGTGGGAAATGCACTTAGCTGTTGAGACAAGATGGCCCCAGTGGTGAGCTGCTCACATGCGTGGAAAGCCCGACACAGTGGTTAAGTGAAAGACTGGCATAGAGGGAGATACATGGTGAATACATCACTCTATTACTGGTGTGCTTATATACCTCCTTGATTATAGTTATCTATTTAGTCTTTATTTAATGTAACTCTAGGTAAATAGGTACAAGTAGAATCTGTTTTCTTGATGAGATGCCTACAGTAGAAGTATACATTTTTTTTTTTTGCAGGTTCAAAAGATCTTTATAATCTACAATGTCAAGTATAACAATATATATGGATATGCATGCCTTTTATTCATATTTTTTGAGTTTAAGTTGTGACCTGGTGACCAATAAATTAGCCATTTGGGGGTTTAATTTTCTTCACCAGAAAATTTGAGTATAAGAATGTCACCTTCCATACCAGAATGATTTCTGTTACGCAGTAAATCCTTACATGCTATCCAGCTTCATTTATCAAGGAAGTTTTAAATGCCTCAGTGACGAGCACATACGTGCAGAGTCCATATTCCTACTGGCTATTGATTTGATCTTCATGAGCGCTCCATGTTGAAAAGCCAATCGCTTATAAAGAATCTCTATGGTACAGTAAAAAAGGTGTGCGCTTGTAAGAAGCTCTAACTTATAGCATTTTGCCCAAATGTAGTAGGAAATGCTGCCCAAACCTCCTTGGGTTGGTGTTGAAAGAAGAGCCAAGAAGTCGTTAAAGGACAAGGCAGTGTGGTGTCTTTTCCAAATTTCTGCCATGCTGATTACGTGTGAGTCATTTGCTCCAGAGTTCAGAATCTAACAATTGGTTGAACATGCTCTGCGTCTCTGTAATAGGTGCTCGAGTACAGGGCAGGAGGACAGTTTTCCCACGGTTGGTGCATGGCATGTATACACAGTAGGACTTCCTCCAAGCTGGGAGGGAGATAGACTCTTACATATCCACTTTGACCAGAAAATGACAAACATCAGTCTTTTTCTGCCACCAATAGAGTTTGTGACTATGGGCAACTTACTTACGTTTTCCCAGAACCAGTTTATTTTTCTGTGATTTGAGAGGGTCTGAACCATATGTATAAATTTGCAACTTTTACTTATTTTTTAAGAAAGTAGGTTAGTTTCTATTGAAACTAATAGGTGCTCCAGGTGTAGAAAACTACAAAAGGAGTCCTATTCTGTTTAAGGATGTGAGGGTAGGAGGCCGGAAATCCCCCACCCCCACCCCCACTTTGCCACTGCCCTCTGATGTCTTTGGAGATTTTTTAAGGTCCTCCAGGGTTCCATGTGGCACAGTTGTAAAACCACTGGATTCTGAAATTGCTCAGGTGTCTTCAATCACTTGGTAGTTCTGTAATGTGCAGATTTGGAAGACAGATAAACTTATCTGTGACCCTGTTTCTGTTTTACACTGTGAGATTTTACAACTCGGATCAGAGCGTACAAATTAGAAATTTTGGTTAAGCTTGATTCAATTTTGTTTTCAAAGAATGAATGGATTTTCCTTCGAGAAAACACTACATGGCAAAAGACGCTGGTGCAGTGGGAAGGTCCAGAGGATCCTGGGCGTGGTCTTAAGAGACTGTTACGGCCTCTGCTGGAGGATTCAGCAGGAGTCTTGGGGGCCATGCTTGGGATTGAGCCTATGGGGCTCCTGGAGGTAAAGTTAAAGACAAGGAGTGGATCCCGATCCTCAAGTTGGGCTGCCTGGTAAAGGACACGAAGATAAAGCCCCTGGAGAAGATCTATCTGTTGACAATATCCATTAAAGAATTCAAGATTATTAACCTTTTCCTGGAAGCATGCCTGAAGGATAAAGTTCTAAAAATCACTCTAGAGAACCAGATGGCTGTGGCTATCCAGCCAAGTCCAAGCCTTTCATTACTATGTGGGGACAACAATGATCATGCTGGTCTTGGTGTTAGTGCTCCAAGAAACAAGCCACTGCCATCTTAGAGACCATCATCTTTGCCAAGCCTGCCTCCCTGTGTGGAAAGGATAATGGGGAAAAAAGACCTATAGTCCACAGTCTTCCATCCAAGATGACAGGCTTTGTTGGCTCTGTGCTGGTGTGCCTTATCTGTTTCCATAGGCAGTGGAATCGTCTCTGCTTCTATGCCCAATGTGGTGGTTTGAATATGCTTGGCTCAGGGAGTGACACTATTAGGAGATATAGATTTGTTGCAATAGGTGTGGCCTTGTTGGAGGCAGTATGTCACTGTGGGGGTAGGCTTTGAGACCCTCCTCCTAGCTACCCATGAGGTAGCCTTCTCCTGTTTGCCTTTAGAACAAGATGTACAACTCTCATCTTGCCTGTCTGGATGCTGTCGTGCTTCCTGCCATGATGATAACGGACTGAACCTCTGAAGATGTAAGCCATCCCCAATAAAATGTCCTTTATAAGGGTCGGCATAGTATATCTTCTCAGCAATGGAAACTAAGATGCCCAAGAAGCTCAAACTGGTGGCCACTAATGATGACTGCTACACCTTAGCCAGGGGCTGTACTGCCACCCTGGACAACTTTGCCCACTTTGATGCCATCTCCCAGCTACCTAACCCAGAACTTTGGAAAGAGTCTGTGTTCACTATGTCTTCTTATTAGGAATTTACTATCGTGTAAAAATGTACACTAGGGTCTCCTTTCAGGGACCCAGCCTCCAGCTATGGCTAACACACAAAGAAGGGTGTTTATACAAGAAAAATAAAGTGAATTAAGCCTTTTTAGTTTTAAAGATTGAATGGACCTGAAAGCTCTAGAAATGAGTATAAATAAAAGATCTTCAATGTCTGATATATTCTGTTTGCTCGCCAGTGGTCACTCCATATACTAACTGGCCAGAAGAATCTCTGACGAACTGACTACCTTCTAAAGATACCATATTTTATATACACCATGTAGTTTACGCTTTCGCATATAAAACAGAAGACAAGAAAGCCACATACTAACAGGATAGTTCTGGATGGTGGAACTCAGGTGAATTTTGTTTTTTAAAAAACTCCTGAACTCTAAACAACATGCACATACATTTATAACTTTCACAGTCACAAAAAGTTATTAAGATGAACATATTTTCATCTACAAGTAATTAAGTTAATTAAAAAGATTACCAAGTCAGCACAAAAATTCAAATTAATAGTATTAAAAATAGCTTTTTATTGACTTGTAACTCAATGAGCCATTACAGTTATAAATCTAAGACTCCATATTGCTGGAACTTATAGAGGACCTTTTACCCTTTTCTATTGATGGATGTGCCTCATTCCTCCAGGGACAGAAGATCAGTGACTGGAAAATACTCTGATAGAAGATAGAGTGGCCACTCACAAGGGGCATTATTCACTGTTTGGATCAGAGCAGATGTTCAAGTCAGTAACAGATTTCATTTAAAACATCTGAGAATCTGTATGCAAGGCATTCTTATCAGGTAGATGATAATATACTTTTAAAATACGGATTTATTTATTTTTTTTATTTTATATGTATGAATGTCTGCCTGTATATATGTCTATGAGCCACACATCTGTCTGGTGAGCATGGAGGCTAGAAGAAGGTAGGATGTTGGATCCACTGGAACTGGAGTTAGAGATAGTTGGGAGCTACCATGTAGATGCTGAAAACCGAACCCAGGTCCTCTGAAATAGCAGCCAGCGCTCTTATTCACTGAACCATCTCTTCTGTCCTGGTCACACTTTTTATTATTCCTTTTACTACAGTTTGTTTGTTGACATCCACAAGAAGATACTTGATAAATATCTGAGATCGCAAAGTTAGGGCTGAGCCTGGAGATCAAGCTAAGCCAATCCTTACATCATGCATTCCCTTTTAAAACTATGATAGTCATTTAGGAAGGTGATGGACAAGTGAACAAAACCGCTTTGCTTTTGAATGTCTCTTTCATCTATGAGGATCTCCAAGTTAATTAGACTTCTTATTCACCAGGAAAATTAAAAAAAAAAAAAAAAAAGAATGGTCTGGTTTCAGTATCTGACTGTCTTCTTAAAGAGATACAGGAGGATAATGGATGGATAGGTGGATGACGGCAGACAGAAATGGCTACAGTAGCCAGACAGATCTATATTCAGTTTATTATGTTTGATTTTCAGAGTTAATTGAGTGTTTTACCCTAAAATTGTCTTTTTCTTCCTCTTCCTCTCTTTGCTGCAATTTAAAAGATAAGTGAAAAAAAGAGATCAATTTTAAAGTTTGCTTTCCAAGTTGTTCAATGGTCTTCATAGCCATTGATTCAAAGATAGTGCCAAGTGGCCAGATAAAGCTGGCTTTATTGTATTTGTAGATAAGGATTTTTTTGTGTGTGGTTGTTTGTTTTTGTTTTCTTCCTTCCTTCCTTCCTTCCTTCCTTCCTTCCTTCCTTTCTTTCTTTCTTTCTTTCTTTCTTTCTTTCTTTCTTTCTTTTTTCTTTCCTTCTTCCCTCCCTCCCTCCCTCCCTTCCTTCCTTCCTTCCTTCCTTCCTTCCTTCCTTCCTTCCTTCCTTCCTTCTTTTTTTTGGTGGCACAGGTTAATCCAACAGAGGGTTTTAAGCTTAGCAAGCAGACATTCTACCATTGAGTTACATCTCCAAACCCAGGATCCTCTGAGTCTATATGTGTGAGGAAGTACTGAAGGAAGGATGGGGGAATTAAATAGCCAGTGGCACTTCACTAAAAAGGCTAGGAGAGACATTAAGGTAGTTCACAGGACTTAATTCAGCTGCAAATCTTCATGTTCTGTCTCTAGCACACAGACACCGTTCATGTGTTTATAGAACGCATCATCTTCAGGTTAGATGATTTCACTCTTGGGTGATGGACGAGCGAGCTAAGGGCTAGAATATGTAAGTAACAGGTGCCACAAAAGCTTTCAAAGGCAGAACCAGAATTTGATTCCTGGGTTTTAGGCTCTGAGACTCTGTGTTCATTGCTCTCCTTTGGTCAATCAGATTATTCCTTTTGGTTCTAACGTGTATGGCTATACTCAACCTCCAATTACTAGTCTCAGTGTATTACTTTATGCATATTGTTGCTCAAACGACATTGTGTATATTCTTTTTAGTTTCCTTCAATCCCTCCATGTTATATTATGTCAGTCCCTTCATGTTAGCTTTCCAAACTTCTAGAGTTGTGCTGAAAGTGAGCTCATGAGGTAGAAGGTGGCCTTGAATATTGAATAGGAAGAACACACAATTACAAGACCCCATGCAACCTCAAATATATGACTTAACTTTTGGAATCCTGCTTCCTTTTTTTCCATAAAGACCTTGATAGCACCTACTCTGCATTCTTCATGGGGGTCTTCCTAGGGTCTAAATAGTGTCTGTAAAGCATTGGTTGTGCGTGGAGTGTTATTCCTTGCAAGGACGAGGGCTTCTGGCCAAGTGACTTCGTCCCTGGAAATAATGAGGGTGTCTTACAAACTTCTAGTGGTTTCTATAAATACCTGAGACAATCAACTTAAATGAAAGGATTCATAGGAAAGTTTCAACTCATGGTTGGTTGGCTATGTTTTGGCAATCTGTGGTATAGTAGAAAATTATAGCAGAAGACACATAGTGTAGCAAAGGTGCTTATGCCATGGTTTCCAGAAAACAGAAAGAGAATAGGAAAGGAAGTACAGTCTCAGTATTAGTTTCCAAGGCAAGTCCTAATTGATCTATGCCCCAGTCATACCATACCATTAGAAGGTTCTACCACCTCTCCATTGCATGAAGTTTGGGAACAAACATTTAGCAGATGACCTTTGGGACATTTAGATTCTAAACCTTTTATCAGAAGGCAGTCAGACTAGGCACAGAAGATTACTGCTAGATTTTAGAGAGATAAATCTTTCCTGCCCTCTCACATGTATATTGATTTTGATAGTCTAGTCCCATCCCAGAGCATCCTGTGATCCAATTCTCAAAGAGTAGTATGAAGATGCTGATGATCTAAGGTCTGCTGTCCTAGGATGCTAGTCTTTGTAACATGGCTTTCTGTTTTTTGTTCCTGTTTAAATTATCCAGAGTATGGGGAGAAATAGTCATGCCATAAATCTGTTAGATGCATTCTTAGGTTACTTGAAGTTGTGTATACCGTAGGAAGCTTCTAGGCTTTTTCTACCCCTCCAAAATCATTCTTCCTTATTAAAGTATAATTAACTTTCAAAACCTATGCATCCAATAGCTTCCAAAGAAAAAGCCACCATTCTCTAATAATTATGGAGTATCTTTCATCTCAGGGCTTGATACTTTCATATATGGCTCTTTGACCTGGTAGGATAGCCATCACTATTTGCTATTTTTAAAAACTTATTTATTATGTATGCAGCATTCTGCCTGCATGTACAATGGTGTGCCAGAAGAGGGCACCAGATCTCATTATAGATGGTTGTGAGCCACCATGTGGTTGCTGGGAATTGAACTCAGGACCTTTGGAAGAGCAGTCAGTGCTCTTAACCTCTGAGCCAACTCTCCAGCCCCACTATTGCTATTTTGCAGGTGAAGAAAAATGTTCTCTGGTTAAAATCTGAGGTCATTCAAGAAGTAAGGGATTGAACCAGAGTTTGAACTTGTTTTTCTAATACCAAGTACAGGATCTTTTGGCCACAGACGTAGTGTGCATCAGTGAAACTCAAAATAGTACTCTAATGAATCATTGAACAAAACCAACATCCTCACCCCGAATTCTAAAATTTGAAGGAGAAAGCTGTGATGTGGATAGGAGGGGCAGTATTTGGGAAGAAGAGTGAGACCAACAAGAGGGAGAAGGAAGAAAGAGAGCAAGCTATGGGATATAAATAAAGGCAAAGAAACAGGGTTGCAATAGACATTAGTAAATGTAATTTATTAAAAAGCACTTTGATAATAGACACCAGCTTCTCTTTTTCTTACTGTGAAAATCAATCCATGTCCTTGGAAAACAGGTTACCCAGAGGTTTATATAAATGAGGTTTAACTGGAACACAGCCATGTCCATTTGTATCCATAATATGGCTGGCTGCTTTCTTGTAATGGTGACCAGAGTATTTCCAGTTTAGTCATGTCTTGAAAGGCCTGAAATAGTTACTGCTTGCCTTATTACAGAAAAGTTTTGCTGACCTGGGTTTAGAACATGTGAAAACTATAGAGAAATATTAAAATGTCAAAAAAGCATCAACTTAGAAATTACTATAGTTTATTGTTATTAATTTGTCTTCCCCTGCCAATAAATGCTAGGAGATGTAATTTTAATGGCTGGGAAATATTCTTTAGTGCACATTTTACTTGCTCGCTCCTTTCTAAAGGTAAGTTTATTTTTTTCTATTGCAAATGATGCTATGTGTACATCTGGCTACCTAAGTCACTATTTTGCCTCTTTGCCATCAAGTACTAGTAATGAGATTATTCGATGGGAAGGTATACAAACCAGTAATGTTCACGGTCTCTGTAAAATAATTGCTTTTGCAACTTATACTTAGCTGTATAGTATGGGTAACAATATCTGCTTCTGCTAGCCTTTATTAGTGTTGAGAAGTATGTTTTTTTTTTTCTGAAATTTTTTCCATCTGTAGCATGAGCCCCCTCCTTCGTGCTATGCACCTATCACTATCATTTTCTCTTGAGGATTTAAATTTTTCATTATTAATTAATTAATTAATTATTGTACAAAGGAATGAGTTTCATAATATCATCTTGTTGAGGTATCTTGTGTATTTTGATCATGTTTGCTTTCTAGTACAAACTCTTGTCTCCTCACCCTTACTAGTCCCCCTCTTCTTCTTAAATAGCATGCCCATTTTTATGTCATGTGTGTATGCATGTGCGTGTGCATGTATGTGTGTGTGTGTGCATGTGCGTGTGTATGTGTGTGTGTGAACAGTCCAGGTTCCACATAAGTGAAAAGGCTGACATTTGTCTATTGAGATGTAGCTTATTTCACTCAACATGAAAATCTCCCACTCTGTTCATTTTTTTAAAATAACTAATGCAATTCCCCTGTCCTTTAGAATGCTGAATACAACTCCATTGGGTATATATATACCACAGTTTATTTACACATTCATCTGCTAATGAACACCTTAGCTGATTCTATCCCTTGAGTATTGTGCATAGTGCCATGGTAAACATGGATGTGCAGTCATCTCTGTGGCATGCTGATTTAAATTCATTTGGGTATATTCCCAGGAGTAGTATAGCTGGGCCATATGGTTGTTCTATTTTTTGTTTTGGGAGGAACTTGCATGCTGGTATCCATAGTGGCTATACCAGTTCGTACTCCCACCACAGCAGTCCATCTTCTCTTAGTATTATGATGGATTTTTGTTTGTTGATATTACTGCCATTTAGTGTTCAAGACACTTATTCTAACATTTCAAACCTTTTTGGCCTCGATATTGTTTGTATGTTTTCTAGTAAGAAGGTGATTTTTTTTTTCTTAAAGTTTGACTGTTTTCTTTGTGATGATTCCTTTCTTTGTTTAAAAGCACCTTTCTAGATCAGAGGTTAAATGTTCATCTGTTTTTTTTTTTCTCCTCTTAAAATTTAATCTAAAAATGGCATAACATTGAGATCTGATAAAAGGTACTGAATTGAGTTCCATCCATTTTTTTCCTAGTTGTAAAGTATAGCATTACAATTTACTAGCGATCCTTCTTATTCTGCCACTGGCTTCTGTTGCTCTGTCTGTTACCTAAGCTTTGGTAGATGCTCTTCTGCACTCAGTTATCCTCTCACTGGTACTTGTAATAGTACTACATTATTTTGTCATTATTGTTTTGCAGTATAGAGTCATACCTACTATAGAAGGCCATCCTTTATTCTTCTATATTTTTGTGCACACGTCTTTACAACTTCAAGTCCTTGCTGATCTTTACTGTGATAATTTTAACACAAGGTTTGTTAAACTACAACCTAGAGTCGTAATGTGGTTGACCACTCATTTTTAACAAATAAAGTTTAATTGGAATATAGAGATACTCATTTGTTTATTCTCTATCTCATCATTTCCTTACAGTGGCAATGCTGAGTGGCTTTTTATTATTAGAGATTATTAAGGAGCCACAAGGCCTAAACACACTCAGATTGCACTTTACAGAAAGCTTGCCAACAGCTGACCGAAACTATTTGCACCAGGAATCCAAGAATCCCAGATATCAATGTTAAAGGTCTAGGAGAACATACTTTTAACGATGCCATGTATTTCATACCGGACCTTTACTTCTGGTTCTACTTTATTGCATCTCTGGCTTCTTCTCAATAACGTGAGAGTCAAGATCAAGAGAGCTTTCCCATCTTCAGCTGGCTCCTCACTAGCTGTTGAATGGCAAGCACTTTTCCCAAGTCCAACTTCTCTCTACAGCTATGAACACTTAGTAGTTCGTATTATGTACCATTAGCCTAGACAGAATAAGCACTGCCTGGAGATCTACCACTTGAAAGATTTTTTTTTTTTAATGTTGGTTGAGTACTTCTGGTATTCTGACCCCCTCTTCACTCCATGGACCCAGGCTAATAAAAGCCAATCATGTCTGGTTTATCAGAGACCTCCGATAGGAGCATCTGAGACACTTTGATGGAAGAAGGTCCAGAAAACATGAGCTCATAAAAGGCAACCAAGGTCACTAAGAAGGTTAATACCTTAAGTGTGTGAGCATATCTGAAAGAGGCTGGTGACCTTTCTCTGTGACAGGTGTGGACCCTGTGCTCGTGGAGTACTTAAAGGGAACGAAAGTAGGCCTTTTATGGATTTAAAAATAATTGAATAACCATATCTCCACAAGGACAGACACTGTCCTGCAGAGAACACACAAGCTTCTGTTGGGTTGTTTATTTTTGTGACAGTTTTAAAACTCTGTCATGTCCTGGTAGGGAGTGCTAGTCTGCACATCCTGTGGTCTGGGATGAGCTTTTATGCGCACAGCAGGGAGCTGTGTAGTTTGCTGTAACTAGGCAGAGTTGCAGAAGAGGTAGGAAGGAAGGAGTCACTAAACAAGCTGCAAGAAAAAAAAAAAACCATGCTCATGCATGCATGTGTGAGACAGTGCATGCACATGAAGAAGAAAAAAAAGATAGAAAACAAAAACATGTTTTTAAAGAGAGTAGTGTTTTCTGCTATACTCAGAATATTTAAAAAAAATGAATCAGGTGAAGCCTGATGCATTAAAAACCATCTTTATACCAAGTAAGGTGTGAGAAAAGCATTTCTAACAGTTTCCACTCTTAGAAAGAAGGGACATCAACTCTCCAGACTCAAGATATTTTCTTCCTTCACACTATCTAAGGCTGATGAAATTAGGGTCATGAATGGGGACTCTGTTGAGGGGAAGCCAAAAGCCAGGGCAAAGTGGATGTGAACAGACAGGAAAGGGCACAATGGAAGGTGGAATCAAAGTATCACAAAGACCCACTAACAAGAGGTGGCATTTGATGATGATCTTCCAAGAGTTTCACACTTAGGAGAAGTCACAGGGTGTTCACACTGTTAAACACAGGAAGCTAGGAAGCTATGCCACAGGGCCTAAGGATGGTTTACCTACTTGGGGCTCCACTGTGAAGATATTAATAATACTGAGCATCTGGGTTCACTGAATTGCGTGCGTTAACTCTGTTGCTTACTGATTACAATTATAATTCACATGCTCTAACGATACACACCCTAAAAGATGAGCTGAATTCATAGACATGTGGGGGCTCCTACTGAACAGTAGGCATTTCATGTCATGATATTTCTGATAAATGGAATGTTTGACTTCTTAGACCTTAAAGGAAATGAAGACACTAACGTGGTGTCTAACATTGTGGGCTGTATAGTCAGAGTCCAGATTTGAATCTGTGCAAGCTGTGTTCTTCTGGGAAAGTTAACTCTTTGAGCCTGAAAATGATAACTATCAAAGTATCTTTTTTTTTTTTTTTTTTTTTTTTTATAAGTCATTGAGGCTTAAGTGAGGTGGTGCAGGCCATTTGACAATAATCAATAATTATTAACTATTATTTTAATGTTATGGTTAGCCTATGTATTGTATTCATGTTAGCTGTCATTATTATTACCTGGAGTAGTTTCTTAATTTTATACACAAGAGCCATCCTGGAGAAAGTAGTCATTTGCATTACAAATTCTTGCAGGAACACCCTTGAAATTTGAAAAGTGAAGTAAAGTAAAGTATTTAATATCAGGTACCAACTAGTTGATTTCAGGTCAAATGACTCATAAAGAATAGAATAATAATATTTTGTTAAGTAAGATACCTTAGCATTTGAAGATGATTTACTTTTGCTGGAAAGCAAGGCTAAGTATTAAATCAATCTTTTTCAATGCAAGCATAGTTGTAATCCCTAGAGTGTTTTAAAATAGCTGAAGAAACGATGGGTGAGATTAGCTTTGACTTTGAGAGTCTGAGCACCAATGATGAGTTATATCTTAGAAATTTGGCCTTTCAGAGGCCTAGATCCACTAATGTATTGAAAAGGTAGAGCATCATTCTGTGATGGTGTCTTGTAAACGCCAAGGCCAATTACAGATGGTATAAGGGAAAAGATTCAACCTGAACTTTTTGTTTACTTAAAAAACAATAAATGTTTTATTTTGCCACAGTTACATGAATGGCAATGAAGTGAATGAGGTTATAAGAGATAATACATGGAGATACTGAGTGTCCTTTACTCATTTTTCATTACACCAACATTTAGCAAAATGATTGCATAATCCCATGACCTGGGAAGGCAGAGAGTAAAGGTAGCAGCTGGAGCACTGCAAGGCTTTCTCAAGTTGCCTGTGTTAGACAGCTCTCGGAAATACTAACCTGCACTCCCATTTCTGAAATTCTTTTATCATAAAATTTTTCATAAGTAAAATCATGTCTTAAACAAACCAATTTTAGCTTTATTCATTCAGCAATATATATGTAGACATATATATGTATATATACATATATGTATGTCTACATATAAATATATATATGTACAGTTCCCCTGTTAAAGGATATTAAAGGATACCAGCATATTTCCATATCTGCCTATTATGAAGTAAAAAGCTGCTGTAAAGGTTTAGGCACAGTTTCTTTTACGAGCATATAGTATACTGTTGCTATTGATTCCATATTTAGTTTTTATTTTTTTAAAAAGAAACAACAGAAGCACTTTCAGGGGTCCCGACAGCAGTTCCTGGTGTAGATGTGCTTCCAGTGTTGGCATGCTGACCATATGCATTCATGTCTTATTATAGCATTGTGACAGGCGGGTAGTGGCATCTCACTGTGGTTTATGGTTTCCATACATGTTTCTTCAATTCCTAATGATGTGTTTCCTTGTACTCTTTTGCCACCTGTATTTTGTCTTTAATGAAATGCATTCTCTGTCTTCTCATTGCCTCAGTGAGTTAAAATCAAATTGAGAGGGTATTTTTTTAGTATTTTGTTAAAATGCATGGCTCGTCTTGTCTGTGGTATTGTCCCATTTTGTAGTTCGTCTTTTTATCCCTTTGCCATGGCCTTTTGAGAAGAACGTATAAACTTCAGTGCAGACCACTTTATCAGTGTTTCTTTTAGTGGTCATGTTTTCATTGTCAAGAACTCTTCACCAGAGGAAAGGTCTTCAAGAGTCTCACCTATGTTTTGTTTTTAAATATGTTACATTTTGCTTCTTAAGTCCATGGTCCATTTGGAGATAATTTTTATGAAAATATGACACTTGGGTTGAAGTTTAATTTTTGCCTGGGAATTTAGATGAGAACTGTTTTATCACTGTGACTGAGATTTTTTTTCATGGAATATTTTTTTTCTTTTAACCTGTGTTAAAAATTTTAGTTGAGGTAGCCAGTGGTGGTGAATGCCTTTATTCCCAGTACTCAAGAGGCAGAGGCAGGTAGATCTCTATGTTTTTGAGGCCAGCCTGGTCTACAGAGTACCAGGATATCCAAAGCTACACAAAGAAACCTTGTCTCAAAGAACTAAACAAACAAAAATGTTGAATATATTTGTTTACGTCTAATTTTTCAGCCATATTTCTCTGTGCGACATCACCCTGCAATCATTTTTACTATAGTTATACCAGAATATTTGAAATAGGGTGGGTTGATTTTCTTTACTTCAATATTATTTTTGATACTGTTTTGGGTACTCTGTTCCTCCCATCCTAGAAGTATTTTAAAGTAATATCAGTTGTGTCTATAAGAAACGTTGCTCAGATGTTAATAGGTGTCGCATTAAACCAGTATACTAATTTGTGATAGCTGAAATGTTGAGTGTGTTGGGGTTTTACTCCATGAACATATTTCGTCAACAGTGTATATTTTCCAGCATACAGATTTGTCTCTCTTTCCTGTTTCTTCTAATATGTTTGAACTTGCCACTGGCTTTCATTTGCGTTGGCACTAGACTGCAAGTCCTCTGCAGTATTGTGTGATATTAAATGTTTAACTGTCTTCTGGTGAATCATACTTAGCTGAGCCATGCGTGGCAATAGCTTGCTGTTAATAGGCCATCTTCACAATAATTTATATTTACTGTCCGCTTTAGACATTTTTTTGATGTTTTGGATTCTTGAAAAGTCCCCACGATTGTAATGGTCATGGTCTTCAATTTCTTGTGTCACTGATACCTGCGACTGTTGAATTTTCCCAGGTATAGAATAGTCGAACAGGGAAAATGCAAATCAGGTGAGATATTCTCCCTTCAGGATATGAGCATTACAGAAAGAAATTAGAATTAGGTCCAACTAGTGGAGAGTTTTTAGAAGCATTCATTTAAACTGAATTCAGTGTAATTTTATTTTAAGATATAAAAGATGAAAAATAAGCATTTTTTCTCAGTTGACAGAGGAACAACTGCAAAACAGTTTTTTTCTATTCTACTGGGAATATTGAAAGCCATGGAAGAAACAATGCATTTTTTTTTCTTTAAGATAATTTTTTTTCTAAGAGTAAAAGAGATATATCAATTTGCTGTTGTTAGTTAACCTTGAAACTAAGGTACATTTTCTTCCATTCCTAAACAACAGGAAAATGGCAGAATGACTATCCTGAAATTTTCAGTTATATCTAAACAGAATCTGACTTGCCTTCTTTGACCTGACAGCATTTTTACTGGCAGTGCCTCTAGAACCTAAGCTTGTCAAGGCAACAGTTTTAAATTCTTTAGAAGAACTTTACCTGCTTGTCAGTCTGTCAACCCTGAAATATTTACTTCATTTCCAGGGATGCTGAACTCTCAAAAATATGCTAGGAAAAAAATTCCTGGACCCAAGAATCCTTAAGGGGCCTGGGTTGCAATGAGCAGATAAAGGTTCTTGAGCTATATTGGATGCATGCTCTTTCCCTGAATATCATAGATTATAATCACTCTCCAAAATTGTGGAATTAGTATAAATGCTGGCCTATGACTTTTCTATCCCTCCTTTTCTCCACCCTCATTGACTGTAAGGCTGGGGTCTTATACCAGTTGCTTCTTGATTACTAATGATAGATTTTCATGATTCCTCCTCACTGGGTTCTGCTCTGCCTTATACCTTTCCCAAGCCTGATGATTTAAGCTGTGTGTGTGTTCATTTGAACTATTATAAAATCATATGGGACTAGATTGTTTATGGAATTGGGGATTAAGCCCAGGACCCCAGAGACATACTTTTCCACTGATATTTTTGCAGCCACCTGTGTAATTTCTAAACAATCAAAATGTACATACTGCTGCTCTGAGATTGGGAAGTCCAAGATTAGGTTGCTAGCAGATTCAGTGTCTGGTGAAGGCTGCAATTACTACAACATCATTCTCTGATCATCTTTTATAAGATGCTAATCCATTCCTGAGAATAGATCTCTCTGGGTTTAGTCAGTTCCATGCAACCAAATATGGGGATTACATTTCAATGTGGGTTTTAGAGGAACACAAGCTTGAAAATCAAAACAAAGGCAGGGTTTCCTGTCCCCGAGCTTGCACAAATAGCTTGTATTTGGCAGTGGACCACTTTGTAACCAGTATGAAGCTAACTGGCACAGGTGAAGATCAGATCCATAATTCACACTGAACTCCAACTCATCGGGTGAGCTAACTAGGAAAGTCTAAGAACGACACTCAAAGAAAGACCCAATGAACCTGTTTATCGATCATTTATAGGTCATTGGTTTAAAATGGTTTTAAAGTCTTGGTCAGATAAGAGTGAGAGGTTGTAGTGGCTGGACTAGATCTCTAGTTTGCTACATTCTGATATCACATCAATTTAAAGGAGGCAACAGACCTGTTAAAATGGTGTTTCTGCCTTAAAGCATGTAGTAAGTGATGAATCACTGGATAGATGAAGTTCTGTGTGTGATTTACTATACATTGTACACTGTGTGCTCTGCACCACTGACCTGCTTACAATCAATGTGTGTTCTTCTGAATATTGATAATGTAAGTGATGTGGTACTTTCTGTCTACCCTAAGGATGTTGAGAGTATGAATAAGCTAACATTTTGAAGAAAAGGTTTATAAGCAGGACTTTCCACTTGATAGCCAGAAAGGTCTAAATTAGTAAAAAAGTCAGAATAAGTAATTGCTTAGAATTTTAAAAAGCTCACATTCAACAGCTAGAACATTCATCAACGAGAACAATAATTTATTAAGTCTGTTAGTATATCCATTTGTTGAATATATGTGATGGTTCATAAGAAATTTGTATTTACATGAATTTTAATCAAGAAGGTTCAATTCCAAGCGTTTAATAGTATTTTATTATTATGAGGAACTTGCTTCTTCCTTTTGAGATCTCAAACCCAGAAATGTGTTCTTTAACAAGCCTTTTGTATAGCAGAGGGCTGACCTGTGACCCATGATCACACAAAAATGACCATAGATTTTAAATTTAAAATAGAAAGGTTTTGCTGTGAGCATATGCTCAATGAGGTACAGTATGACAGTTAAAACATCTGAAATGTTAGATGTGTGGCTTCCTTAGTACCCTATGATCATGGACATCTTGCCTTGTGTCTCTGAAGGTATATGCTCATTTCTAACATTAGGAGAATAACTGTGCTGGCTGGGTTTATGTCAACTTGACACAAGCTAAAGTCATCAGAGAGAATGGAAGCTTGAGAACATACTTCCATAAGGTTTGGCTGTTGGTAAGCCTGTAGGGCATTAGTGTTTGATGGGAAGGGCCCAGCCCATTGTGGATAGTGCCATTTTTGAGTTGATGGTCTTGGGTTCTATAAGAAAGCAGACTGTGAAAGCCATGGGGAGCAAGCCAGTAAGCAGTGTTCTTCCATGGTCCCTGCATCAGCTCCTGCCTCCAGGTTCCTACCCTGTTTGAGTTCCTACCCTGACTAACTTCAAGATGAACAGTGATGTAGAAGTGTAAGCCAAATAAAACCTTTCCTTCCCAAGTTGCTTTGGCAATGGTGTTCCATCATAGCATTGGAAACCCTAACTAAAACAATAACCAATGATCCATTCCTTATAAGATTACTCTGATACTGGATGGTGTAAATCATGGGACATTCTGTGAACTGTGTCTACAGTGCCGTTATGTTCAACCCCTTCTATTATTAGTAAAATTAAAACAATTCAGAAACATTTGGAGATGATGCTATTTCTCTGTGAGAGGTTAGAGGTAATAACTGAATCTATCTTTGTTCATATCACAGAATGGCAGCTCCATATATAGTGTTCTACCTCCTCATTCCTACTTCTTGTCTAAGGTAGGAATAAATAGACGACAGGTTCAATCTATAAATATCTTTCAGTGTTTCATGTCATCCTAGCATTGGGTGACTTAGAGGTTTTGTATCTGTCTGGAATAAATGGTTTTAGGACCCCTGCATTCATTTCAGAATATCTGTACATTTGCAATGCCTTGCACCTGAGAATTAACCAATAGGAAGAACGGAGCTTGGGCAACTGTTGCAATAAACAGCTGTTTTTTTTTTTTTTTTTTTCATTGCATTGCAATTCATTGCCTTTTACTTTATTCACTGCAGTAACAGCTCAGCTTTGAAATGTCCTCTTCAGTCATGCATCCTGATCGCAGCAGTTATTTAAGGGTTGTGGCTAATAGGAGAATAGATATCCCTGGTATTTCCCAGAACAGAGTGCTCATTCTGGGAATGTCGGGTCCATGTGACTTCCCGAGTCAGTGATTCACACTAAGACAGGGGATATGTTTGGAGCCTGCCCATTCAAATAAATCCCCCAGGAAAGGAGGAAGCTGTTCAAGAGTCTTCCCTGCTGACTGAAGCTCCCACTGTGTGCACAAAACACCCTGTCCCAGGTCCCAGTGTGCAGGTTTCTAATTGCCAGCACTGCACTAAGATTCGGATGGTGAGAGAAGAGTTGCAAAATCACGAACAACACTGAGGGCGGTATTAGTTAGGAAGAAGGCAGCTTCCTGCACACTGTTGTAGGTGTTAGTGAGATTATCAATTGCTGGCTCCGGCAGAGACACAGGACTGGAGGGCTTGGGAAATGTGGTGGCCCCTCTCTTCCCCGCTTCTCTCCCCTATTCCCAAGGTTATGTTTTCCCAGGGATCTGCACTCTGCACTTTCATTTCTGCAGTGAAATTAACTCCAGCTTGTCAGGTAAGTCTTTCAGCTCACCTTAAAGCAAAAGGTTTGTGAGCTGTGGAGGGGCTGCCTCTACCCCATCCTCTTTATGTCGGATGTGTTTTTTTAGTTGCAAAAGTAGAATTTGGAAGCTTAAAGGGGGGAGAGTAGAGGTCGAAAGGAGCCAGATAAAGTACGTGGCCCTGAGAGAAGAAGAGGTGGGGGAGGTGAACAGTAAGAAGGAAGGAGACCCTGGCATTTTCTTTCTAACAAATCTTACTGTTATTTTTTTTTTTTCTTGGAAATTCTGCCTGTAGGCTGGTACCTGGCTCGGGAACAGGGTCTCAGGCATGAATCATAACTGTGATGTTCTTCCCCCACCCCCTGTTTTTGGTTACCGCTGCATAAGAGCAGGCAGACAGAAGCAGGGTTGCACGCTGTCAATACAGGCTGCAGAACTCAATAAGCAGCCAGACAGGGAGCGAAATTGGAGGAGGCAGCTATAGATTTCTTAGGTTATTTCTCGTGAGTTTTTTAGAACTTGTGTGATCCAGGCTTGTCAGATACTATTTTGAGCTGGGCTGAGACGAACACATTCCCTTAGTGTACCAGATGTTGTCTGCAGCCTCCCAATTTCCAGAGGCACCTGGGTTGGCTTCCTTGTGGGGAAGGGGTGTCTAGGCAAGAGGCAGGAGTGTGAGGGAATTGGAAACTCTGATGAGGGAAATGACAGTTATACTACTCTAGAATTTGGTAGGAATAGTTATATAGTTACTAGGGTGGTGCTAATTTATTTGGAAACCAAGGACTGTCCATTATTCAATGTAGTATTTTGATCATAGTAGGCACTCAGCAAATACATGTTGATGGACTAGTAGCACCAAAAATCTATTACTTTGGGGTAAGCTAAAGCTGGAACATCATGTTTTACTCAGATTGGAACAATAATGCTCATTGGAATTATAAAGAAAGATGTTCTGCTGAATCATAGACTAATCCCTTCAAGTGGAATTATTTGATTCCTCCCTGTCTTTATCTATTTCATTATTAACTACATAGTGCCATAGGATTTTAGGTCACTTATAAGATAGATTTCATGGAAGTTAATATCACAGGATACAAAAATGAAAAAAGACTATAGCCTTCATCCAATAGCTGGTCTCCTGTGTTTCTGCAGGAACACAGGTGCTGGAATACAAGGCTGTGCATATTTCTCATTTAAACATTCATTTCAGCTTCCTCTTCTGCCAATGCCATGCCTGATGCTACAAACAGGGAAAGAAGTAGATGGGTGGCTTTGCCTTCTTTGGATCCTAATGAAGAAAAATAATCAGAGGTAACCATCACACAGGAAATTGAGTAATGCATGGAGACTGAACTTTTTGCCTTTGGGAGGCAATAAAGGAGATGATTGGGTGACCCTTCCCCATTCCTTGGGCTGGACTTGTCTCTGATAGCTGTGCAGTGCTTGGCTTTCTCCCCACCACTCTGAAACAGAATCAGAAAGTGCATGGTCTCCCTTTCCATTTTGCTTAATAAAATATTCTATTATTTTTTTTTCCAGCTACTCAAATATTCTATTACGGCTGATCACAGGCTCCTTGGTTCAGAGTGTTTGCCACGGGCTGTAGTGTACATACAAGCTGCATAGGCTGCGCGGAGCTTGAGTTTCTTTTATAGTGGATGCTGGGGATGGAGTTGTGGGTCCCAGGTATCTTATAAGTCTTGCAACTGAAGGCTGGGAGAGTGCACGAGAGCTAAGGGGGACTCAGACAGTTGCATATCGGATAGGCTGGGCTCAGCTTATGTTTTCACCTCTGTCTTAGAGATAGGGGTGGGTCATGTTCATCCATTGAACCCATACAAAACTATTGACTTAGTAGAGTTCTTGGCATACTCAGAGAGTAAAATACCATGTCCTCCCCACTCCTACATCCTTTCTCTTCTCCACTCCCCTCTGTAATAGGATTTCATGTAGTCCAGGCTGCCTTCCAACTAACTCCCTGTCTAGCCAAGGGTGGCCTGAGACTGAATCTTTTAACCCTGTTCTTTCACTTCTTGAGTAGTGGGATTGCAGACATGTGCCACCATGCCTAGTTAATGCAGGGCTGGTGACTGATAGAACCCAGGACTTCCTGCATGTTAGCCCAGCACACTACCAACTGAGCTACATCTCCAGACTCAGTAATAATTGTCCACATTTTCCCTAAGTAGGATACTCTACTTCCAGGAATTGTTCACCTATTTCCTCAAGTAGGATATTCTACTCCTGGTCTAGGGAGTGCTTGTTACATTGTCTCATTTATTTCTCTTGAGATAGAAAGAAATTTTATCCTATTTCACAGATGAGAAAACCGAGTCATGCATCATCCCATGTACCTTTCCTAAGACTGCACAGCAATCTAGTGAGTGGATGAATCTAGATAGTACATGTTTACTTTAACTGCATTGTAAGTGTCTGTGCAAAGACACATTCAGAAAAGATTCTATTAAGAGATGGTGCGTGTTTGTGGCTGCAATGTTTGGTTAGGGGAAGTACACCATGAAAGAGTAAGAATGAGAGTCAGCCTTGAAAGGTTGACAGACAACAAAAAGAAAGTGTCTTCAACTAGGGTGATGGTTATTGGTTTATGTAATTGAGATTAATGTCACCATGGTCTGGATCTTTCTGTGTCACTTGCTTTGTTGGTTTTATTGTTAGGTTCTCCCTACTACTCTCTATGTCGGTGGTCCTCAACCTTCCTCATGCTGCAACCCTTTAATACAATTCCTCATGTTGTGATGACCTCCAACTATAAAATTATTTTTGTTGCTACTTCATAACTGCAGTTTTGCTAACATTATAAATTATAATGTAAATGTTTGTGTTTTCCAATGATCTTAGGCAATCCTGTGAAAGGGTCATTGACCCTTTCCACAAAGAGATTGTAACGTACACATTAAAAAGCACTGCTCTAGACCCTTCACCCAACAGCTGTAGGATGTATAGTACACACACACACACACACACACACACACACACACACACACACGGGGTGGGGAGGAGAGATTGAGTCTAGGTCTCATTATTTTTAACTTGTCTAAGCCATGTTATTGGGAAATAGAAAATAAAAGATTATTTAACACCCTTTTCTAAAGAATATTTTGAGATTAATGGAAAAGAAATTTCTCTAGAAGAAAAGCAAGATGGGATAAAGGAAAGGAGATGCTTGGGAACCCCTTGTCATCTAGCAGAGAACTGAGTTGAGTCTGATAATGGGACAGAAAGTCCACTCATACAGCTGGGGTAGGGGGACATTTGGATCAGGAGAGTAAGAAGCCAGCAAAGTATACCTACCAGAGTGTCTTTATAAAGCTATATTGCCACAGCTGGATAGCTTCATCTTGGACCTCACAGGTCCTTTGAATAATGTGTTAGAAATCAATGTTGGGTCCATAGTGCTGGAAGTGATTGACTATCCTTCCCATGAATGCTCCCAAGATGCCTTCTCAGAAGCTACACAAAATCTGTTCCTTAGTTTCCTATTTATGCCCTGGCCACCATTTTTGGTTTAACTGCTCACCATTGTTTGTAGAAAAAGAGAGGGCCCCAGGGCTTGAGAGCCTGATGCATTGTCTTAAGGCTATAGCTACTTATGCTTTTGCTCTCCCTGTACCAACCAATGCCTACACTTCCCCAGGGGTTTCTGAAGGTAGGTGTAGGGAGATGTATTTGGTCGTCAAAAAATGGAGATGTTCTTCTTTTTTTCTCTCTTTTAGAGAAGCATGAATAGATAAGAAGAAAGGATTCTGTGTTGGAAGTAATCAAGGCACATATTTAGTCTGGGTCCTGTGTAGACAGTCCTCTGATTTTGTACAAGTTTTTCTTCTTCTTTTCTTTTTAATTTCTGATACTGAGCCCTCAACACAGGTTTTTTCCTTCTGTCTTCTTTCTTCAGCAAGAATTATTTTACTGTCAAGCTTTGTTATTCTAGCAGAGCATCCAGGGTTGTCCTTTGGAAGGCTGTTTCTGCCTGTTTGAGTCAAATTAGATGTAGCAGGTGCAAAGGGCTGAAGGAGACTCAGTGGTTGATAGAATTATAGCCTGAATTTGTGGAGGTGTTTGGACTTCTGGACATTGACCCTTTGAGTCCTGTACTGAAGTGATCCCTTAGCTTTCCTCAGCCTGTGCTAAATTTATCAGTGGGTGATCACATTGCCCCTAGTCATGTTTGGGAATAATCCTACTAACATGGTTTCCCCTTTTTCTTTTCTGCCGTTTGGTACCTTTATGCACCCCAACCAGTCCAGCAAGTCTTATTAATTGTACATCCAAATCCCTTTTAAACCCATGTCACCTCATTCATTCCTGTTGTTCCAATGTTGTGTTCCACCTCACTGGGCTTTAAAATTTTTGAAATTTATTTTTGATAATTTCATACATGTATATGATATATTGGGAACATATTCCACATCATTCCTTTGTATCCCCCATTCCCTTCCTAAAGGCTTCCTTTATAAATACCAAATACTCTCATTATTGCTTTTGTGTGCCTGCATACATGTGTGTGCATGCGTGCGTGTGTGTGTGTATGTGTGTGTGTGTATGTGTGCATGTGTCTATCCAGATATTCAGATTGCCTTAGATATATTCAAGAAATGGTTGTTGAATAAATGTAGAATAAAATCGTGACAGAGGTGAATGAACTCCCACCCCTCTGCCGTCTGTGCAATAAACACCGAATTATTATTTCTATGAATAGTTATGGGAAAGAAAGATGTCCTCTTACTTTCAGCTTACCATATGTCTGTGGTCTTCTCTCTATCCCACAGAGGGTTTAACAAAGACATGGCAACTAACCTGTTTGCATCCACAAGGAAAAGCATCCCGCAGTCTCCCCACATTCTTTCCCTGCTTCTCAAAGGACTTGTATTATCAGCTTGTTTTGGCAGCCTTTGGGAAACCTGATCTAAGCCTGAGCAATGGTAGAAGTGCCTGCTTAACAGCTTGGCAGGGAGGAGAGGCAATTGAATTACCTGCTTACACTTCTGATCTCCCAAGCTTATGTCAGAGCAAGAAGATAATAGAAGAAATTGTTAACAGTGTTTGGGACTAGTGAGTCCACACAGTGGGGAGATTTATCACATGAAAATGCTTGCTTTCTCTGAAGCCGAATCTCTTTCTCCATCGCAACTGCCTCCTTTCCCCTCGTTTTTTTCTGTAACAAATTTCCCTTTACAGTATCTTTACTCAAGGTGCATTTGCTCTGGAAACAGAAACACCTAGTCGGCAGCTCACAGCTCATGGCCAACTTGATGGCCATCTAGGGATTGCAAAAGCAGCACTAGCCTAGAGGAGCCAGTTTTAGGGACTGCAAGACAATTCTATGACTTTCAAAGCAGGAAGGTGAGGGAATTCCTGATGGGTTTCTCCACTGCCTGCTGGAGGGCTTGGGAATATTTGAGTCTTTGAGTCTAAAATTTAAGGCAGGTTAAGGTTAAAAAATGGAGGTTTCTGGAGGTGGCAGCACATCTCAGGTTGAGAATTGTTTCCAGAATGGCTTCTACCCAATGCATTTACTTATAACCTATTGATAGACACCTATTGATGAGAGTGGTCAAATATCCTCTCTCACAAAGTTCTAACCAGGGCTTCTATTTCCACAATTAGAGACATATTCCTAACACTGTAAGATGAAGCATAACTATATAAATAGTTTTACAGGTCCCTGCCAAGGGTTACTCATTCATCCAATACATGATTTTAAGTCTAGGGATTGGGATGGAGTAAGAATGAAAACAAATAGTTGATTCCCAGGGATTTTAAGATATATTCAGTATATTTTAGAAATAGGTGGTGCGATCCTCCATTGGAGACTTGTCAAATGATGATGACTATTGTAGTTCCTAGAGAAAAGTGGTTCTCAACCTTCCTAATGCTCCCGTTAACAGAGTTCCTCATGTTGTGGTGAACCCCAACCATAAAATTATTTCATTGCTACTTCCTAACTGTAATTTTGCTCCTATTATAAATGGTAATATAAATATATGATCTTCAAGGTATCTGATATTTGAGCCCTGTGAAAGTGTCATTCGCTCCAAAGGGTCCGCGACCCAAAGGTGCTTTAGCGGTATTCTCTTCCATATTCTTTATTCTCTTACCCATGGACATTTTCAATCTGTTCTCAGCAATATACCAATGGGGTTCAAGGCTTAAAGGATAGGAAATTATAGCTAGAACAAAAGGCCTACAAAGTATAAGTATATGTCTCTCTCTCTCTCTCTCTCTCTCTCTCTCTCTATATATATATATATATATATATATATATATATATATATATATATATATATATAATTTAAATAACTATTTATGGAATTTATTTGTAAGTAAATTTATTCACCTCCTGATACATAAACCATAGCAACTATGAAAACTAACAAGATAGCCTGCATGGTTTGGGGTCTTATGTACAAACTGGCTGTTGCCATGGCCCTTAAGTTACTTTATTTCTGAGCAGGAGTTCCTATTCCAAGCAGAGGGACTAAGCACATCTCTGGTCCTACAGATGGTGCTGGTTGAGTGTCAGCATATGGGGAGTTATGTGGGTGGAGAAGCTGGTGTCAGGAGGGCTGTGTTGGAACATTGGACTCAAATCAAAGGCAAAGTCTTAAGGCTTCGGTTGATGAAAGAAAATCTTCTTAGCTAAAAGATGTAGAATTTGAGCTGTGATGATGAAGAGACTTACTGTCCTGAAATGGTTCGAACTCTACTGGATTGTTCTGAGGGACAGTCAAGGGACCATCAACAGGAAAGTCAGGGTGCTTCCTAGTGATTTTTTTCCCTTTACTCATATAAAAGGCAGCTTGGTACAGAGAGCTTATATTTTTCAGTTGGATGGCCTGGGGTAATTTGCTTATACTTGCATGCTGATAAATATGGATCACAGAAATATCTGTGAGATAATGTGATATGAAGCCAGTATCAGCTTCCCACAGGAAACAGTGTATTAAAGCTTAGTTTCAATTGTTTTTCTCTCAGTCTGAAAGTGCTGGTCTAGATTCTCAACTATAAATTTCCTAAGTACTCAACATTCGCCTTCCAAACACAGAACATGTTTAATAATGTGTGACTGAAATTAACTTGCTATTCATGTATCTTTTAAAAATGATTTTATCATTTGCACCTGATGACAGAAAAGCAAAGGCCTTCAGATGCATCTTCTCCTTCCCTTGCTGGAGTGCTAATCCTGTGTGAGAGACATTTTGGTAGGACTCTCTGCTCTGCCTCCAACCAACAGTATCATTTGGATAAAAAGATTAAATATCTTATCTCAGTGTCTTGATCTGTAAATGACGATATAATACCTTCCTACAAAGTTATTTTGAGGACTTGAGATGACTCAGTATGAAAACTGGCTTTGTTATCTATACATGGTGAGGGCACAGTCTTTGGGGTTTAGAAATTAAAATATCACTCGGATGAATGGCTGTCTTTGGATGACTGTGGCCCAGAGAACCTCACCTGCTCATACAAATACATGTTGCACCGAAGTCAGCCAGAGTGGTGCCCCCATGGCTCCCTGAAGCATGATGTCAAGGGAGATGCCAGCTTGTTCTTTGGGTTGAAGGGATATTTCTTTGATGTTCTTGCTGAAGGGAATCATTGCATTGGATGGTAGCTTGAATTTCATGGGTCTCATTTTTTTAAAAACCAATTCTGAGATTCTATGTATTCCTCATCCTTCTGCCTATTGAGAAAAAAACATATTTATGATTCCTTTCTAATTGGCCTTTAACCAAATGACTTTTTTCTTTATTATTCAATATAAAATACTAGTATGTCTCAGGACACTTGCCACACTTAAGCAGAAAATACATATGTGAAAACATACTAGGTATAGATGTTTACACATTTTGCTTACTTATATTTACCTCTTATTAGAAAACGAATAGGACAATATTCATTGACTTTCTTGACATTGGATGGAGCCATATGACCAAATATGGCAAATGGGTTTAACTGAATGTGTTGTCTGTAACCACTGATCTTAGAACATGCTGCTGACATGTGAATTATGGCAAAGCAACTGTATACTCATTACAGCTGCTCAGTGTGGGTTCTGAGGTGTTTGGGCAATATATTATTATATTTGGTATAAAGAAGACATAATTTTGATGCACTGAAGTACTTTGATTTTGAAGGTGTTTTCTTAATGTTCTACAATTTGACCTACATTGATAATACACTGTGTTTAGTTCAAGTTAATACCTAATGTTGATTAGGTATTTTCAATGAAGTTGGTGTTTGTTCACATTTGGAAATAATTCTCTAGGCCATATGTTTAGTTGTTTGTGAAGATTCATTTAATTTTATTTTTTGTATATGTATGAGTGCCTATATGGAAATATGTACATGAATCATGTGTGTCATGTGTGTGTCTGGCACCCAACAAAGGCATCAGAACCCTTGGAACTGTTGTTGGAGGTAGTTGTGAGCTGCCTGATGTCAGCGCTTGGAATTGAACCTAGATTCTCCACAAGAGCAGTGGGTTCTCTTAATTGCCGAGCCATCTCTCTGTATATTTTATTCTTAACCTCATAATTATATAGAAAGCCACAGCCACAGTTTTTAAGCAAATTGCCCAAGGTCTCTGAGCCAGTGAGTAGAGGATTGGAGATAGAGACTCCCATCATCTGACTTCAGAGTTGTATTGCTCTTCTACAACTGGTATAATCAGCCAATATTAATTCTGCCTTTACCTTTCTCTTGAATTGAATCTTCTCTAATTATATTTGGAAATCATTTCCTCTCTTGGCTATTACTCTGCAGAGTGGTTGTAAGTTTGGGAAGCCAGCAGAATGAATCACTGTGGTATCTAATGCCTAACTTGTCACAGGAAATCTCTCATTTTCTTTGTTTTGTGTGACAACAGTTTAGTTTTTAAACAATCATTTTAAACATATATATATATATTTTTTTTTTTTTTCCTGAAACAAGCCTTTTCCTTCGTACTTTTGATCAAAATAATTCATATGATTATATCAGGTCAAGTTTTCTAGAAGTAGACCCTGGGATAAAGATTTATGTATGAGATTTGTTGGGAGAACAAGCTTGGGGAAAAGCTGTAAGGAAGTGAGGGAGGCAGAGTAGGGCAAGAAAAGCAGCTAAGCTGAGGTGTGGTACCACTGAAATCTGGTTCTATCCTGATGCCACAGGTAAGGCAGATCATGATCTGTAATACTGATCTCCTGCATTGAGGTGAGAAGCTTAGCTTTCGTAGCCTCATATTAGCTAGTTGGCTTTAGGTGTGGCCATCCAGGTGTCTCTCGGTAAAGAGACTCCTATTGGGTAAAGCCAAACATCCAAAAAAAAAAAAAAAAAGATGTAGGTGTGAAATAGTATCATAGTATCAGGAACCCCTGTATGTATCTATTTGGGGATACATAAATATTTCAGATAATAGAACTCTTAAAGGGTACCAACAATACACACTATAGTGTTCTAGGATGGTGGATAGCTCATTCCTTTTGGATTCTTTTCTCTGTGGGATTGATGATGTCAAACAACAAAAATGGAACGAAGTGTGAGCTAATGCAATGGTGGGATGCCATCTCAGCGAGGTGACTTGACTTCAAGAAGCCTAAAGTGGAAGTTCCCACTTGCTGTGACTATTGTGTCTTCCCCAATTTATTTGTTGAAGATCAACAGGATCATGGGTGGGAGCAGGTCCTTAGGGAGGAGTAGAGTTGGATTAAGTTGAAGCCATCTTGATAATATTAGTGTCACATGAAAAAAAAAAAGTTGTATCTCTCCCCCTCTCACTCTGTCTCTGTCTCCCCTGCCTCATGAACTAAATAAGACCACATAGCTATATATCTAGAAAGAGGACTCTCTAAGAACTCAATCTGCAAAGTAGCATGTATATACTGCAAGGGAGAAATGATTGTCAACAGTATCTGAGGACTGCATCTCTTGGCTACTTCACTATAGATCATTAAAAAGCAAGAATTTCTCATGAGATGTTTAGTTGCTACTATTCTGATACATGGATGCATTCGAGCTACCAATATTTACTATGACACTTGTAGTCTGTGGACTGGGCTAGGGGTTTTAGAGAAAATGTCCCAGAGAACCTAGAGTTTTACTCTGGCACTGAATGAAGACAGGCAAATTGCTATGGAAAGAAAAAAAGTAGATCTATTTAACATTTTGATTTTTGTCACCCATAGGAACCAAACTCAACATGATCTAGGTAGTGTGCCACTTTTGACTGTCAAATGGATCTAGGTTGTAAGATAAGATGATTTAACTTCCAAAGAGGGTAGTTTTTCTTATGTATTTAATTAGATCATTGGCATAAGCTGCTTCCATGAGCTCTGGCTCATCTCTTTTATACCATATTGAAAGTGGTCACATTGTATTTGACCACCAGATTACTGTCTTGCAGTAATAGCTAACCCACCTCTTTAATTTTTGTTTTGTACCTGTACTGAATTAAATTCAATAAGAGATACTTGATCCAGGTATGACTTTCTGCTTCTATTCACTTGCTGATGATCAGGGCCAATGGATAAGAGGAACACTGAACTATTTCAACCCTTGCGGATTAGTTCAAATCACAGATTTGTGTTCTAGCAAAACAAGATACTTTTCCCTCCTAGAAAGTGGGTCAAAGTGAAATAGTACACACTTAGAAATTTTATTAAGTATATGATGAGCACTTTGATGGCAAAAGGCAAGGAACTTATTGTAACAAAAACATAACAGGCCAGGGAACAAGTTCAACTACAACTTACCTCTTACCTGGGTTCCATTCATAGCCTTTTAACTGCTCTTATCATCAGTGGTCTCAAATGATCCCATCCGTTAGCCACAACCACCCCTAACTGATTTCCTGAGATGTAAAGACAGCCATGTCAGGTCCTTGCTTGAAGCATCATGGGTATTACCCCTGTTGGGATATTGTAACAATGTCTCCATTTGGACTACCAGATCCTCCATGGTCTGGCTCCTACCAGTATATGCAGCTTCATCTTGCTTTGCTGACCATTTTGAATTTTTGATCTATTTACAATGTTCCACTTCTCCACATTGTTTGTGTCCTTATCTTGTTGAAAACTTGGTTCTCAATTCTATGAGGCAAGGGAACTTTCATATTCGTATTTTGGATGGAACACTCAGCGGCAGAGAAACTTTTCAGAATTCATTCATAATAAATGAAGGAGTTGGGATATTAATATAGGCCATCTATTGTGGAGAGTGATATTGTATTACTTTCCAAAGTACTGACAATAATGATTAAAGTTAATGTTATTGGGTTTTACCTCTGTGCTGTGTACCTTGGTAAGCTGTTTATGTCATGGGGATCATCTCTCAACAATACCTTTAGAGTAACTTGTTAATGTATTTGTTTCACTGGTTGAAACACTGGGACTTAGAAAGTCAGTCACATGTCCAAGGTGACATGGCTGGTTTATGGTGGATTCTGGATTCATTATCAGGCTCCTGAATCTCTAGTCTTACTTGTATTTTGGTTCAGAAGAATGCTCCACTCATTAATCCAGATTGCCCTGTCAGGAGCTGTACTCCCCCTCTCTCTTTCCCCATTCTAGCTTCTATCTTTTACTCTTTAAAAACTTTATGCATTTACATAATGTATATTGGCCATATTCATCCACCATTACCTCCCTCCAGCTCCTCATAGTCCTTCTTCTTCATCTCCCTCTCAATTTCATGCTTCCTTTTATTTTATATTTTTATAAATATGTTTATTTTATAATAAATCAATAAGAGCTTATAAAAAGGAATGGTTCTAGAGACTAGATGAGCAGAACTCTGTTTTAATATACCATGATTGACACCAGAACATCCTGTTACAGTATTGATCTGAATTCATTAGTTTTATGATGGAGACTGTGGCATTCTGACTTTCTGCAAACTTTCAGTGCCATTGACAATCAGGGCTTGATACAGGTGTGTGTGTGTGTGTGTGTGTGTGTGTGTGTGTTTGATTCTTGACTCCTAGTTGTACTAAGAAATGGGCTTTTATGGGAAGGAAGAAGTTTTGCATGCAGAGCATTCAATTTATGTTTTTGTATACAGAAGATGAAAAGAGAAAAAGATGAAATGGGGTCAGTTGCTCATTTGACCTAAAAGACTGAGCAGAGAGACATGAAGGTAAGCAAGTGGAGAATGATTTGTGAGGTTAGCTATTGGTGGATTTCCAACCTTTTTTGAAATTATAAAAACCTAGAAATATTTCCAGCCACAACCTTGATGAATCAAGTACATTCTCATAATCTCTGTACAGGAAATAGAATAGAGAAAAACTTACATTGGCTTGCAAGTAGAGATTCATGCCTTACCATATGAGTGCCAGCTATTTGAGGTATGATTATTAATAACAAAGCCAGCCAGAAGTTATTGGGAGGGGGTGCAATGACATTTATCTGCCCTTTTCATCATATGTATTATCTGGGTCACTATGAAATTAATGTTCACACTTTCCACCTCCAGGCAAAGCACTTCCCCAGCTCACCTTGTGGTGCTGTCATTTGTAGCACTTTGGAACAAGCGTGCAGCCCTGAGGTGACGATGGAAGAAAACTATGTAGGTAACAGAGGACCTAGGAGCTCAATTAAGAATGGATAGTCTCACCTAAAAAACTATGAATTTCAAGATTATGCACTGCACAAAGGGCTACTTTGATTTAAAACATCCCCTACAGACCTCGGTGATGATAATTGGAAAATCCTGGGTTAGTTAGAAGAGCATTGGCAGCTGAATGTCTGTTTATTCAGTGCAGAGGACCCAGGGCCAAAGTCAAAATTCTCATGCTAAGAACGCCATCTGGGTGTTCCTAACTTGGTTTATAGACAATAGGGCAGTGGTTCTGTGACCTTTAAATACAGTTCCCCTTGTTGTGGTAATTCCCCCATAAAATTATTTTCATGGCTATGGCTATGTCATAATTGTAATTTTGCTACTTTTATGAATCATAATGTAAATATCTGATATCCAGGAAGGGCTTAGACTATCCCTGTGAAAGGTCTGTTTGACCCATAAGGGGTAGTGACCTACAGGGTGAGACTCAGTGCTGTAGTCAGAATATGCAGTGCTTGGCTCAGGAACCTTTGAATGGCGTATCAAAAATGGCTCCAGATGGATGCATCAGGGAAGGAGGACAGAGATAAATGTTGGGTGTTGGTTACTTAATAATATCAGGTGGAAAATGTAATCAATCACAGTGCAACATAGGGACCCATCACCCCGACCTTTAGCCCCTTTCCTTAGGAGATAAGAACACTTTGCAAGACCTTGGAGCGGGATTGGTTATTGAGTTACTCAAAATAATGATCAGCTAAATACCTTGCTGTTCCAACATGGAACATAGGCATGAAGAGTTAATGCCTAAAGTTTGGAATATTAGGAATGTTTCTGCAATTAAAAAACATGCTTCTGAAAAGTATTTAAAATATTGGTATAAGGGGGCTGGAGAGATGGCTAAGTGGTTAAGAAAAGTAGTTACTCTTACAAAGGGTCCAGGTTTTATTTCCAGCATCCAGATAATAGCTCACAACCATAAGTAACTGTAGTCCCTGGGGATCTGACACCCTTTTATAATGTCTCTCAGCGTTCCACACATGTGGTACACAGACATGCATGCAGACAAAACATGAAATACATAAATACAAAACATAAAAACAACACATAAAATAAGTAAACCTTAAGTTAAAAATATATGTAAGAAGATGGTGTGTGTATAGGTATATTGTTTGTTGGTTTAGGTGTGAAAATGCTATAAAAAACAAGAAAATGGCATAAACTCCAATTTAGGACCAGGCCTGATTTCCAAAGGAAAGTCATCTAGACAAGGAACTGACCATAAACCCCCCTAAGTCATCAGTCCCAGGAACTAAGCCATAAGTCATCAGCTCCAGGAACAGACCATAAATTCCAGGAACAACGCCATAGAATCTTCCATCTAAAGAACAGCCTGGAGATAAACACAAGGATGGGGAAATATCTTATCTCAGGATGCTATACTTGGCTGCCTTATATGGTGTGGGTATCTTATCCTGTGATTAAACATTCATGGCACAGGAATGCAGTTCACTGACCACCTGGACACACGCCAATCAGAAACCGATTCATGTAACATCCCCGGCATCCGCCAATGAAGGTTTAGACTATCTAACCCTAGCTAAAATTCCCCTAGTTCCCTATAAAAAAGGCCTGTTCACCTTTGTCTGGGTCATTGCCATTTTTGCGAGAGGCCAACCCCCGCAAGTAGATTTCTTGCTTTTGTGAAATAAACACATTCTTGCCAGTTGTGTCTGTGAGTGGTGCTCTCTGGGTGGTGCTTTCAGAGTTAACACTTAAGAGAAACATTTAATGGTTATCTGTGAGTAGTAAGTGATTTTAATTTTCTGACTCATACTCTTTAGCAGCCGATACTATATGCTGGTGTCACTTTGATTTCATGATGCATTGAAATGGAGGCTTGGTTTTAGACGCCCCACTCACTAGCGATTGTTAGCTTTTCACCTTAGGTTTAAAAGTGACCCTGCCATCCTTCCAGGTCACTAAAGGATTGAAACAGTGATGCATGCTCTCTACTCAAGTTTCTTTCTCTCTGTCAATGTTTCTTCATCCTTCAGAATTTGGCTCATCAGTGCTCCCTAGGTAAGTCCCCTGGACCCTCATATATAATTAGGCATTTCCTCTGAATGTCCTGACACACATTAGAACTCTTCTCATCAAGCTGTTCCATACCGGTTTAGAAGATAACTATATGATTCCTCTTTATTTCGAATTGTATATTTGCCACTTTTGAATATCCCTTATTACTGACAAGTAGTAGCCTCACAGTTGTATTTGACAAACGAATTAAGAATCTCTTCCATTCAAAGGTTTTGTTTGGTTTAGTGAGGAGATGGATCTAGTGTTCTGGGGTGGTCTGGTAGTTCGCAGTGCTAATGGGAGGAGGGACTTGCTCGCAGAGTGACTGTGTTGTTTTGTTTTCCTGGGAAAGAGCTTCTGATTCAATATGCCAGGTAGCCAAAGCTTTGCATTCTAATATGGGCCAGTCAATCCAGAAATCAATCAATGTCCATTTATCAAGTTCAGATTATGTGCCCAGCACAGTGCTGGAGACATTAGGATATAAAGGCTTTGTCTCTTTCCTTCAGTTCCTTCAACAGGGTTGTTGAAACTTGAAGAGATCAGAAGTAGGGGAGTTCTGGGAGTAGAGAGTCACAGGCTGATCATTGCTTTCAGTGAGCTCAAAGGACTGACATGGTCCTTGGCATCAGCTGACACCATCATCACTGTTGAGCCCAGCATCTTGAAAACCAGAGTTTGGCCCTCCCCTGCAAAGGAATATGCCCCTGACTAATTATTCCAAAGGTGTCATCCTAAAAAGTAAACACATTCACAGCACCTACTCAAACTGTTTATTTACTTTACCACAGGCATGGAATAGAGAAAGCAAACTGTTCCCAAATAGAATCTTGGAGTGAGCTGCTGAAACCTGTCTAGGTTATGCAGGTTCCTGAATTTTGTAGGTGAGATAGGAGAGTTTTGTTCTAGCTTTTAGCATTACCCCTTCTGAAATGGCTTGGAGGGTACCTTTCAAAAAGAAAACTAACCAACTAACCAACCAAACACCAACCAAACACCAACCAAAACCAACCAACCAACCAACCAACCAACCAACCAACCAACCAACCACACAACCACACAACAACAACAAAACAAGGAGAATTCTCACTCACATTTACATGGAAATAGGACAGTAAGAGAAAGACCAGGATAATAGAACCTTCTAAGGGAAGCACAGGTGTGCTACACATACATTTACACATCTGGTTTCTTTTAAGCTTGTAGCCTAATTTGTTTTTCTTCCAGTGAAATTTATAACCAAAGTTCATTATTTAAAGAAAAAAAAAAAAAAAAAAAAAAAAAAATTCTGCCCACACCCAACCAGGAGTGCCTCATAGTTTCCCCATGCTCATTGTTTGGGACAGTCCAGCAGGGCCATCCTTGAAAGGAAGCAGCCTCTTCAAAGCTGAGCTTGTCATACTCTACATCTCTAATGGTCTTGTACGAGGAGTCAGGGGGAAAGGCAGAGAGAAGCCTAAAAATGAAGTCCACAGGCCAAAGTCTGTTTTTAAGACCAGTGACCTCAGTCACTGCAGATTCTTAGCTCTTGGTGTAAATATTTATAGACCCCCTTGGTTGTTCCCTGACTCCACCAGGCACTGTCATTGTCTATGCTAATACATCTGCATTTATTCTTAAAAGTCCTTTCATGGCCACTTTTTAAAAGAATAGGCTAGTTTGTGTCTGCTAGTAAGGGCTTGCTCTGTTATTATGAGAGAATCTAGGATACTTGCAGAAGGTGGAGAGCTTTCTGCTTAAGGAAACGTTTTCCTCCTAGGGGCATAAATACACAAGCAAGCTTATACAAAAGCTACAGGCTCTGGAGTCAGAGTATTCTAAGTGAATTCTAGGAGATACAATTAATAATCTAGGTGGAAGCAAGCTTTAAATGTATTCCTCGGGAGGTTTTAAAATGAATTCAAGGCACCTTTTTGGCACAAAATGAGACCTCCCTAGAGGTCCCAGACAGAGTATCTCCATCCTTGTTTGGGATAGAATCTTTTTTTCTCCACCTAATATTATGACAATTATTTTGTTGCTGGAGCAGGCCTGCAGGGGACACCATTAAAAACACCATTACAAGCTTTCTTTCTTGCTAATCTGTCTTCACTGGTTTTTTTTTTTTTCTTTTCTGTGTCCCTGGGCCATTCCTTGTTACATCTTCAGTATGACACTCCCTAGCAGTGGGGCTATGCTTTTCCTGTCACCCTGTTCTCCCCCAGAGATCAGGAAGTATCTGTACACACAACTGGACCATAGCAAAATATTTAAGTTCCTGTCTTCCACTGTGGGTTTTGATCATTTCTTTCAGTAGCCAATTCAGTTTAATTATTTATGCAAGGACATTCATAGTGCTAGAGGAAATGTCCTATAAAGCATTTATCAAAGAATCAGTCTTTGTAATCTGAGACATCCCTAGAGCAAACATATCTTGGACGATGATTCAGGTATTACCTTTGAGGGGCAGTGGGATGAGACATCAGAGTTGGTGGTGCTTGAATCATCATGCTTGACTCATGGGATGAGGCTAGAATTTGTAAAAAGTACATTTGTGAGCCATCCCAGTCCCCCACTCCCTGCCCCATGGATATACAATGAGGTGGTCATGACCATTACTGTCATTATAGGATGACTGCTAGTGTTATCATCATGGAACAAGGGAGACTGAGGCACTGGATAAAATGCCTTGCTCAACTCTAACGTAGTGGAGTGACATCTAGGTTTGGAGAGAAGCATTTGGATGGCAGCTCTTTGTTCTTGACAATATGCAGTTCTTCTGGAGACAAGCTAGTCTCATGATTGATCATGCTCTCACATCCTTGTCTTATCTCATCCTGTCCAGCTTTTTGAGGCTGGTTCTGTGGTTTGGGCCCAACTGTAGACTCAGTAGAGTATAGGAAGGCTCATCATGTTGGTTTGGTAGGGTGGTTTCTAGTGTATGAGGGTGAGCTAGCCTCTTTCTGTCACTCCTGAGATCTTTGAATCAGCCAAGGCACTGAAATTTGAAGAGTCTTGGTTCTTTCCATTGTAGGCCAATAGTGGCTTCTATCCCTCATTGTGTTGTAAATATAAAAGAGAAAGAAATACTTGAAGGCTCCCAGTAAACAGTTCAAGAGTTCTAGAAATGCTTCCAATCTTAGTTGTGACCATTGCCTCCCTTAGGGAATGACCTGGAATTTTAGTTATGCCGAGGCAAGTATTTTAGTATCCTTAGATGAAAGGAGAGAGTTAGACATGTACCTGCCAGTGAGTACGACTGGACCAGGTAACACAGGTCAACCGTTCACAAACCATTGCTGGAGAGACACTGGCTGGAAAGCCAGCAGGGCCCATTGCCCACCTTACCTACACCATCCATGATCCCTCATGCTGTTCTTATACAGAAGAGCTGGAGATGCTCTTAGTAGTCTATTAAGGGCACACTAAGGTCAGTATATAATAATCTTGTTATTTCAGAAGCAGCTCCCCTCCTAGTTTTTCCCTTAGCCCTCAGCCGCTCCTTACCCAGCTTCTATTAACACCCATAGCTGATGATATTTTTAAACTTCAGGGCTCCTGTCTGGCTGGTTATTCATTTAGCTGAGAAACTGCAGCACCTAATTAATAGGAAATTAGCAGTGAATGTAACATTTGGCCCATAGTCAAGGACCAAGAAGTTATAAATATGCACCACGTGAGTGGCCCAGGCACCTGATTCCCACATCTTGAGAAGTGGCATTTCCTGTACTGTTTCAGGAGGTGTGCATTGGTGGTCAGTGGCAGTAGGGCACCATCATCATCATCTCTGATGGCCAATGGGAACTTCCTAGGGAGCACAAGTTAGTTCATTTCCTGAGTGGCTATTTTGCTTCGTTGAGACAAATGCCACCTCAAAGGCCAGGCGTAACGGAGTACAGAAAGTCAGGACACGAGAGAACAGTTGAGGGTGTTGCCTGTAATGCTCTCTACAGGGTGACTCAGATGTTAGGTTCCTTAAAGAGTATTAGGTCTGCCATTGTTCTAGATACTTCTATTTGGCCTCTTTTGTGACTCCTGTGTTATAATTCATAATGAATATTCAAGAGCCTAGACTCGTGTCATCGGTCAATTATACATATAGAAGAATATCTGTTCTTTCTACTGCACTAAATCCATGGCTGCTAAAACCTCTCTAAGCCAAAGTCAGGTTATTAAGAGAAAAGTAACCAAATATATTTAGTGTAAGTTTCACATGACATGGCAGTCTTTATAAAGAAATGAAGACATCAAATGTTTTTATGGTTGGGGTGATGAAGGATGGACAATCATGAGGTATCATATAATAGAGGATGAAAAGTAGTAAAGGTATATTCTGTTACAGATGAGGTACATAGAAAGTGACCCGCACATGCAGGAATCCTCTGACTCACGCTACTACATAGGTAGTATGTAGAAAATTTAAGATTTCTCAAATTCCTTCGAATACTTAATATGCCAAAGTACCACAGTTGTGGGTTCTGCATCTTGAATCCCATCATAGAAGATGTGGGAATTGGGACCCAGAGTAGTGAGAGACTTTGCCTAAACCAGCAAGAGGCAGAACAGCTGGGCTCTGAAACAAAAATTCTCATTTGTCAAGTTTGATGATCAGTGCAGAAGTCATAGCTGCCTAGCTGCTTCAGAAGAGACCTAAGGCCAGAAGACAAAACCATTCTGAATATTAGAGAAGAGAAAGACTGGGTTAAGGGCAAGGGCATCCCTGGGGCTTTCTTTCTCTGTAGGCCAAAGTGTCTCTAGCCCACAGAAGGAGGAAGCAATGCCTAGAAATCTGAATAGAGTCTCTCTCTATCATCTCTTAATTTATCTCATTTTCCTTTTTCTCAACTTCCCCCAGCAGGGACATAGGCATTGAACAACCTGTCCTTTCCCCTGTGAGAGTTAAAAATCTGCTGATAAAAGGACTGTTCAAATTCTAAGTGTGTTTGTTATGAGGCAAGCCATAGCAGGTGGGATCAGAGAGGTGCCCAGCTCCTGGGTAAAGCTGAGCCAGGAGGAAAAGCCAGCCTGACTACATTAGGGAGCAGAAAGCCCAGAGTAAGTGAAATATCTTTGTCAGCTTTATTTAAAAGATCGATCGAAGCCTCTTTAACCCAGGCTTCTACCTGAGAATTGATATAATGAATCCAGCATTTATGTGTCTCTGGGAGGAGGCTTTTGAAAGAAGGAAAACATATAAAAGAAATTGCATCATTGGGTAGGTCCCAGTAGGAGCTGATCTTAAGGGAGGAAATAACTCATTACTGATATTACAGAACAGAAATGGACTGGAAGGCTGTGTGCGGCTTGGACCAGAGAAGACAAAGTCTCTCCTGGAAGGAAAGTGGGCCTTGCTGGAGCCTTGTTCATGAAAGGAGCTATAAATCATGGCCCAGGGGGAGGACAAAGGCATCACAGATGCCCAAGTACAACCAACTTCTCTACCTTTTCCAACTAGCCAGGGACATTTCCTGAGCCCCCACTTAGGCAAAGGTGGGTCTCATCCTCTGGAGGACAGAACCAATTCTTTGCCACTCATATAAAACTTTGTTCCCCAAATGATTTTGGAATTAAAACATTACTCTTCCATTTAAGAATTTGGGCATGTTATCTAGACATGGTGTCTCAAAACTATAGTTGAATTATTTAGGAGGCTGAGGCAGGAAGAATGCCTTGAGTTCAAAGCTAGCCTAAATTATACTGAACATTCTCAGCCAGCCTGGGCCACAGTGTGAGACCTTGTCTCACAATTTATTACTGTTGGGTTGGAGGGGAGGGGATGGGGTGGGGTTGTTGGACATGGTTATTAGTTCTTGACCCTTCTTTAATCTTGACCTCAGTTTATAATTTTATTAAAATATTATAAGAGGGTGATACCTACTTTAAAATAATTAAATTTTCCATTCTTCTTGACCCTCTTCAATCTTGACCTCACTTTCTGATTTTATAAAAATATGATAAGGAGTAATATCTGTTTAAAAATGATTAAATGAAGTACTAGTTGCAAGAATCAGCATAGTCTAGTGCTGAGATTTGAGCATAATGATTGCTATTTTTGTTTCGTGAATCAAAGAGTAGAAAACATCACTTGGTACATGGTCACTCAATAATCAGTTCTATCCACTTGCTAAAGGTCATGTCAACAATATTAATGTAAGGAAAATTTTCAGATAGTTTGCCTTTCTCTGCAACTCTCGCCCTTGCCTTGCCCAAGCAAAGTCCTAGGTCAAAGCTAACATCAACAGCACCCAAGCTCCATGGCTCTACCCCATCACCACAACCCCAAGTACAATCCAGTTCCATTCACACTGTGACTCCAACCTCATTCTCACTATGTTCTGTCTGTACTAGTTGTCTGGAGAGACAGACCAAAATGAGTGCATACATACAAGAAGGGTGGAGGGAGGGAAAGACAGAGAGAGAGGGAAAGGGGGGAGGAAGGGGGAAGGAAATGAAGAGGGAGGAAATTGGTAGTAGCAGGGGAAGGAGAGGGGGAGGGGAAGATTGTAAGAGGCCAGCACTCATAGCACCTCCATAGTGATCAGCAAGGAGAGACCCAGGAGAGAAAATGACATTTCTTTCAGCATGCTGACTGGCTTGAGACCCCAGCAAAAGTCAGTGTCTCAGTTTGAAAACCAGTAGAAAAGAAAGGTTCCTTTGATTTGGGAGAGGGCCAGGCTTCTGACCCTATCCATGCCTTCAACTGACTGAATAGGGACCATCTGAATTAGGGCAACCTAGTCTACCAGGTTAAATATCAGTCTCATCAAAGGACACCACCACAAGAACAACCAGAGGAACAGTTTACCAAATACCTGGGCATCCTCTGGTTCAATCACAGTGACCCACAAAATCAGCCTGCATACCAGCCTTATTTCTAATCCTATCCTCAAACTTTTTTTCTCAACCTAAGCCTAACTGTAAATCTAACTGGGCTCTAATAATTATTATTAACCTATGTGACAGATACTCTTGGCTTCCCAGCTTTCTTTTTTATGGTGGGGAAACAAATTCTACCCTTGACACTAAAACTTATTAATTAGTGTATTGAATACCCACCATTAGGAAAGTCAAGATATATCCCTGGAATATGGACTTGAAAGGGAGAAACGATGACCAAAGAGGTAGTGTAGAGGTAGTGTAGATTGGTGTCTGATTAAAATTTGCTTGGCCACACACAGTGACAACACTGTGTTCCAGGCTCATTCCTAAACCCATGTGAAGGCATTGGTGAGGCTGGGCACAGAGAGGTGGACATTGTATTTCAGTTCTTAGTGGAGAGAATATAAACCCAAGAATGATTATGAGCTGAAAACCCTCTGTCAATATTTACACACACACATGTAAGTTTAGATGAAGTTTGTCAGTGTTTTTACTCTGTGATTTCATCCACACAGACCACAGTCTTGCTTCGGACCTGTCCTGTGTGGTGAAAAAGCAAGCTTGCTGATTTCTAGAAAGTTTCCTAGGAGGAACAGTATTGGCGCTGAAGCAATGGCTCAGTGGTTCTCAACTTGAAAATCAAGGACTCATCTTAGATTAAATGATCTATCCCTGGGGGGATAAATTCTGGGTAATGGTGATTTTGGAATTATCATGGCATGATAGTTGTTAAGTGATTCTGTCAATCTAGCTTCAACCTTTCATTCTATAATTCAAAACAAAACTCAAGAAGGCTACGTGGCTTTGGTAAACAACAACGGGCAAAGCCAACACCCAAAGCCTTGAGACTCCTAGCCCGGTCCTCTTATCTAGACACATGCCTGCTCTCATCCTGTTTCCTTAGATTTATAGCTAAAGAACAATTGCACCCCATTGGACCCCTTAGGACCCCCAAAATAAATGATTCTCTAGCTTAGCCCACATGCAACCTACTTAACAACTTTCCTTGCTCTGTCCTACATCATTCTTGTTCAGAGGTAGGTTTACTGTGACAGAAATCTACTACTATCCCATTTGAAACAATAAGGAAATAAGTTCCCATGCACCAACCTTGTCCAGACAGATGAAGGTTGTGCTCATTTGGCAGTGGCCTTGTAAAGATGGATTGCAATTTGGGAGAGTGTATTTTATAATGTGTGTGTGTGTGTGTGTGTGTGTGTGTGTGTGTGTGTGTGTGTAGAGAGAGAGAGGGGAGAGAGAGAGAGAGAGAGAGAGAGAGAGAGAGAGAAACACAGAGAGGCAAAGAGACATAAAAGAGACACAGAGACAGAGAGGGAAAGAGGGGAAAGGGATCCTTCCATTCCTTCCTCATAAAAAGAGATAAAAAGACATAAAAGAGACACAGAGACAGAGAGGGAAAGAGGGGAAAGGGATCCTTCCATTCCTTCCTCCTTCTGGGCCCTTCATATTTACATTCATTCAGGAACATTCTGGGATTTGTAGGTTCAGCGATTTTAGCATCTGCTCCATCCCTCTGCTTGTCTAATTCTTGAAATTTTTTTTACATTTTCAGTGAACTTACACTGAATGGATTGTTCTTTGAAAACAGGGACTGAAATCTACCTTCAGTCCTGATTGAATGTATTTAATATGTTTAGACAAAATGTCATATTTACCTTATGCATACATACCAGGGTACAGGGAAGATTTTGAATCCAGTTAGTAATTAATTTAAATGACAATTATGGATTCTTCCTAGGTCCAAGAACTTTGGCATTATGCGAAAATTAAAGTGAATGATCCCACAGCTCAATCTCAATGAGTTTAAACCTAGTGGCTAGGGGAGAGGAACATCCTTAAATACCCCTACCATTCAACATGATATCCCTGGAGATGCTTTAATAGGGGTCTAGCACGTCAATGGATTACTGTTAGTTAAGGATGGAGAAAGTTTCTATTGATGGCTTGATATTGGGAAATGAATGGGAACTTAAAAGTAAGTGGAAATATGTGCAAAAGGTAATATGTTGAGCAAAGCAAAGGGAAAGGTTGTTTTCAATAGCAGAGATAAGAAAGAACATTAAAAAATGAGATTGGGCAGGGCAGTGGTGGCGCACGCCTTTAATCCCAGCACTTGGGAGGCAGAGGCAGGCAGATTTCTGAGTTTGAGGCCAGCCTGGTCTACAGAGTGAGTTCCAGGACAGTCAAGGCTATACAGAGAAACCCTGTCTTGAAAAACTAAAAAAAAAAAAAAAAAAAAAAAAAAAAAGAGAGAGAGAGAGAGATTGGATCCCATAGAGCAGTGGTTTTCAACCCCGTGTGTCCATATCCCATTGCAGCTGAATGGTTCATAACAGTAGCAAAATTACAGTTATGAAGTGGCAGCGAAAATCATTTTATGGTTGAGGATCACCACCACGTGGAATCTGTATTAAAGGGTCATAGCATTAGGAAAGCTGAGAACCATTGTCATAGAATAATTAGGTGTTCATAAAGTTCTTGTGACCACTCCATTTCCTTAATGTTGTACATCAGAAAGAGTAACAATAAGTGATATTTGTTACCTTCAATTGTGCTTTCTACAAGCAGTTAATAACAATGTGCTCTATGTGGATTTTCCTCATGAAAATAAATGATTATTTATCTCCACTCTGCAGATGGTGTATGGTGGTCTGAATGAGAATACTGCCATAAGCTCATATGTTTAAATATGTGGTCCCCAATTGGTAGAACTGCTTGGGAACAATTAGTAGGTACAGCTTTCTTTGGGAAAGGATGTGTCACTGTGGGGTGGACATTGAGATTTTATAAGCCCAAGGCATTTCCAATTCTTTCTTCGTTCCATTTGAGGATAAGGATGTAAACTCTCAGTACGGCTCCAGCACCATGCCTGCCTGCCTGTGAACATGCTCCCTACCATGATAGTCTTGCATTTGCTCACCCTCTGAAACTGTAAGACCTAAATAAACTCTTCTTTTCATAGAAATAGAAAAGGAACTAAGACACAGGGAAACTCAAGTAGAGAGGTCAACAGACCTGGGATTTGAACTTAAGGCTACATGTTTATTCCACCAGGATTTTAGCCTGTGTGTTCAGAGAGATGTTGCCATTTCTGTATGCTATCTCTGTGGTATGGGGGTTGAGAAAAAGTGGTTTTAGACATATTGAGTTGGAATTCCCCATGAGAATTCTGGAGAAGAGGCAGATTTGGAAGCTGGAGAGATGTTATTTGGAAGGGAAAGAGTTTGTTTCTGAAAGCTGCTTACTAAGTTTGGCATTTTCTGAACACTAGTCATGTTTCTTTGCCTTATAGGATTTCCAGATGGGAATTCTCACAGTTTTTCCATAAGGTCGCTGCCTTGGTGTATGTATGGTTTTCCAAACCTTTTCCTTCCAAAGTTATACTCAGGTGTGTGTATATGTTGGCATGCTTCTGCTGCTTTCTCTTCCCTGTGTTTCTGCTCTGTTATTTCCATGTAGCTGAAAGGGTTTTGCAAGTTCTTGTCCCCTTGGTGGCTGACAAGGTATATACTGGAGAGGCATCACAGTGTTCAGCATAGGCTGGAACAAGCCCCCTTGATCCTGTCAATGTAACAGTGAAAAGGTCTCAGTGTGAGGGCGCTGAAGACATTACACTTGGTCATGAGGGAAGAGATGGGCTCTTTATATCAACTGGGAAGACAAGAGGTTTCCTGGCTTGAGGAAGCTCTTGTGCCCAAGGATCTATGACAAGCTTAGTGATGCCATCTTGTCTGGTTTAGTGATTATCTTCTGATCTTATCTTCCCTTCTGTCTTTCTAACTTCTCTAACTAAAATCTCTTGTTCCTGATTCTGCAGGTAATGACATAATTGTTGGAATGAGACTTACCTCCCACTGGGGAAAAGAGGTATCAGGGAGAGAAAGTCTAGGCAAGGGCTCACAGTCCATGGCTAAGAACCCAGAATTCTCATTGTGCTGTAAAAACAAAACAAACAAACAACAAAACCAAACCCAAACCAAAACACTACAAAAGGGATCTTAAGGGCGAGTGTCTATGAATCCAATATCAATCATTGTCACAAATTCTACAAAACAAGTGACTTAAAACATGACCCGTTTTTAAGCATGGTTTTGAAAGTCCTTTAACCTTGAATGAATCTTTGGCTGTGCTTGTTGAAGTGGAAATGGCCCCTATAAGCTCATATGTTTGAATACTCCATCCCTAGTTGGTGGAACTGTTTGGGAAGGATTAGGGGATGTGTCACTTCAGGTAGGCACTGAGATTTAAAAGACCCATGCCATTCCCAGTTAGCTTCCTTCTTCTCTGTCTTGTGGGACAGATGTAGAGTCTCAGCTCCTCACCACTGTGACTGTCATGCTTCCTGCCATGATGGTCATGGACTTACCCTCTGGAATCATATTGCCCTCACCAGGGTGATTTGTGGGAACAGTAGAAAAGCAACCAAGACAGTGGGTAGCTTAGGCTCTTACAAGGCTACTACTTTGTTTGAAATGTCCTAGTTTTGCTACTAGCTGGAGAACATGCCCTTCTCTTAAAGGGCTTTTGGGTTTGTGTGAGACCCACTTGTATGATCTTCCTGTGTTTCCCATCTCCACTGCCATAGCAAACTGGGTGCCTTTAACAGTGGTGTTGTGTTGCCTCACAGGTCTGGGCACTGTGAGTCTGCACTAAGATGATTAGTTCCTTCGGAGAGCTGTGAATTGACAGTCTGTTCTAGTTCTCAGATGATTGTCCTCATGTTCCTACCACATTTTCAAGCATAGCAGTATTACTGGCTCTGGGCCTAATGACCACATCATAATTAATTATATCTGAAACAAACTTGTGTCTAATTTGAGTTACATCTGAAATACTTGGAAGTCCACATATAAATTCAGGTGATCACAGTTCGCACTTTCACATCCTATAACACACTACAACTATAACAGAGACTTCTTATTTACTAATACTCAAAGGGCAGGGGCTTTTTTCTCTTCTTTTTTTAAATTATATTTTTATGTACCATATTTTAATGATCTTTTCTCCCCCAACTCTTCCCATATCCTCCCTACTTCCCTACATAATCCAACTTTATGTTCTCCATGGGGAGCCGACAGAAGGCGGCTATCATCCTTGCAGCCATCTTGAGCCATATACCCTGACAAGAGACTTGTTTACAATAGCCTACAACAACTGAGCACATGCTGATAACATCTTGTTTTAGATACCCAGGACTTTCCCTTGGGTGTGTGAGACTTAAAGGTGTGATTTAGAGATAAGACCTAAGGGTGTGACTTAAAGGCGTGACTTAAAGGTGTGGCTTAGAAGTGAGACATATAAAAGGAAGAAAGGAGTAGGTACTTGAGACTCGAGACAGGCAACTAGGATTAGGCACTTAGCACTTGGAGAAAGAACTTGGAACTGGGAAAGAGACTAGCAACTGGAACTAGGAACTTGTAACTTGGACTAGGAACTTGGAACTAGGGACTTGGAGAGAAGAAGAGAGACTGAAGAATAAACGGGATTGAATCACACTCTGTCTGGTCTCCATTCCTCATGTCTATCCTCACTCTCTCTCTTGCTGAACCCTGACCCATGGACCAGAGCAGCTTGGGGCAGTGCAGGCTCTAACAACCTAGCCCCCAAGGCTTTTGGCAGTGCAGGTTCCAACATTGACAGAGCGGTCCCCAACAGTTCTCTTTAAAAATAAACTCACAAAAACAAAAAACAAAACAAACAAACAAGAAACAAATTAAGAGGGAAAAAAAAAGGCCAAAACCACAAAAGAAAAAAAAAAAGCACAAACACTCATGTTTGGGAAAAGTAGACAAATACAAATGGGCAGGGGCTTTGATAAAGAAGGAGCCATTGAGTCTATTCTTAGACTATGTCTGTCTCAGAGTCACCAAGCCTGAATAGCTCCTCAGGGTTGGGATGTACTGTCCACCATGATGAAGGAAAAGGAGACTGTGAGAGCATAGAGGAGTACAGTACTACAGTATAGAGGAGGGAGTAAAGACGGTGACCTGGGTGAACAGGAAGTGATGTAAAAACAGATTCCTACACTCCAGAAGCAGTTATGGCCAACAGGTATGGGGGCAAGAAAAGGCAATGCTTGAGCTTGTGTCCCGGCAACACAGGCACAGTTGATTGGCCAGGGGTTTGCAGCCTGCAGGAGCCTGAAGACACCTCTTGGTTGTTCCTTATAGGGAAACTTGACTTAGTCCCATGCAGGGGATTTGCCTGAGTTTCATACACTATTAAATGGCCTTTTGCAAACAGCTATGTGTGCTCGTTAGTTGAGTTACAGTTACTTTGGAGACCCACATTTGTTTACTTGTGGCTCTCTAACTCTCGGTCTTAATATCACAGGATTGCATTTCCATTTGCTCTCCACTTTCCTGAGTCTTTTAACATTTCTTAGGCTGCTCTCTGAAGGCAAGGCAGTTGTTAGGACCCAGTGCTGGTACTAATCACAGTTAACTAAGGATCTGGGCTTTTGAACTTCTTCCATCCACAATTACTTTCTTTCTAAGATTTTTTTTTTGCTACCCTGGGTGGGTATAAAGCTATATAAGATGGATATACAAATCAAAAACTTCTTGTTAATAAATCATGAAGAAATTTATTTTAAAGCAATTCTTTGGTAGACCTACCTTTTCCCTGTTTGTTTAAGAAGGAAGCAAATATGAATACTGGTGAGACAGATGTGGTTGTTTATTTTTCCATAAAGAATTAGATCTTAGCTGAGTCTTTGATGCTGAAAGACACACAGCATTTTCAACCTTTAACTGATATTTTGATTTTTACCATAGCCAGTGCTTCTTCACACAGATATATAGCACAAACAAAAAAAGTATGTTCATAGCCAGTTCAGAAATGGTTGGAAATAATATCCTAATTCCAACCCAAATTTCAATCAATTGTTTTATGTTTTGTTGTTGTTTAATACAAATCAGCAACTCAAACAAATTATTAAAAAAGTGAAACTGTCTAGTAATGTAGTCCAAAGTTATACTAATTTGGTACTTACATGCTGAGAAATGAGGGGAAAACATTAAAGTGGTGCTTTTTTTTTCCTTGTAACTGAACCATTATATTCTTGTAAGAGTTGAAAACGGTTTGTGTTCAGTAAAATGATTGCGGCTGGTTGCATAGAATGGTTGCTCAAATCTGAGCTGAGGTATTTCCAACAGTGTTCCTTGGCATTTATTGCATGGAGGGATGCTGTGTGTGGTGTAAAGTGAGCATCCGTGTTCAGAACCAGGGCTGCTGTGCAGTTCCACAGAGCATGGGCAGGTATACTTCCTGAAACACTTAAGATCCATCAAATGTTTGATTTTTAATTAGAAACATTTTACAGTGGTCAACCTCAACATTCAGTTACGCAACCTGCTATGGGGTCCTGACTCACAGTTTAAGGAGCCAGGAGCGACATGACAGGCCCCGTGAAAAGCTTCCCACATTGCTCCTCACCCCTTTTCTACAAGGTCGAGTGTTTCTTCCACCTCACAGAAGGAAAAACTGAGTCTCTGAAGGCCTTCATGCTGTGAAGGGTAGGGGTACTCTGAGGGGTCCTGCCCCACTCTGCCTCGGTCACATATGACTGTTCTTTATAGAGGGGTGGGAAGCTGCCATTTCTCTGGGCTGGTCATCAGGCAGTACAGGTTCTATGAAAAGGCAAAGATGGTTTCCTTTCTCCTCCCAGCCCCCAAACCCCTAGATTTCAGAAGCTCAGCTTTTTGAGCTGTGAAAAAAAAAAAAATGTTCCTCTAACCCCAGATAATTCATTGCCGGTCAAAGAACAATAGAGAGACATTTTAGCCAGTGTGACTTTTTGCAAAAGGTCTTGCTCTGAGGCTTGGGGATTTGTGACGAACACAGTGCCTGGGGCAAAGCGTCACCTTTGCTTCTCTTTCTGGACGAATTTCACCACAGAGGACTTTCCAGGGCACCATGTACTGACATGCAGGGTTCTATTGTACAGACTGGAGGGGCTCTTTTTCCAAGGTAGATCTTAGAGGGTATTTAGGGAAGGCAGGTAGAAGGGGTACATATTCAGGTTAATCATAGGGGCATTGATTCTATAGGCAGATATGAATGAATATATCCCACAGCTGTGAGAAGCGATGGGTTCTTTCAGAGGTGAGAAAACTTAGGAGGAAACTATAGAGAAAAAAAATTAAAGTTGCTTGGGTTTTGGAGGCAGTGTAGGAGTTTGTGATGTAGGTAGGTATCGGGTAGAAACCTAGAGAAAAGAGCCTTTCAAGGTTGCTTTGCATTTCAGTGTCAATGCTCATGACATTAAATGACTAAAATGTAAAGGTTGTAATTCATAATGATGCCATGGGCCATGGACTTCATAATAATAATTATGTTCTATGTTATCTACTGTGTTCCAGGACACATTAATTACCTTCTAAGGGCATTAACTATAGTAACTCCCATATTTCCCAAAGCAACTACATTTTTAAATATAATTATTATTATCTTTGTTTTACACATCAGAAACGGAGGCACAAGGGAGGGAACTGAAACCCCATCAAAGAACTTCAACTTTCAGCTTCAGGATGTTATTCTGGCAGTTTGCCTCTAGAATGGTTCATGGGGCTGACCCTGGAGTGTAGTTGATATACCCAGTGACATTCCATTGAAGAAAACTGATATTTTCTTTCTCAGCAGGTATTAAGAGCAAATAGGTTCTCCCAGTGAAATCAGTTGTGCTCCCTTTTAAATAATCTTCCTTCCATCCCAACCCCATCCCAAAGTCCATCCTGAACCCAGCTCTGAAATACAAAAAAGGTGGCCCTCTATCTCCTTAGGCTGGAATCTATGTTCTGTCAGGTAAGAAAGCCTCCCATCATTTCTGGCTAGCTGCCCTGATTTGGTAAAAGAGGCTTCATGCAGGCAGGCAGCAGGGTGGAAGGCCACATTTGTTTTGCTTTTATTGTTAAATAATATAAATCTCTTGGCTGCGCCACCCGCCGGGACATGAGTTGTGTGTCTTCCCGCACAGTCACTAATGAGACAGTTAATCATTTGTTTATTCTATTCGAAGAGAGGTGGTGGGCATATCTCTCAAACCAGACACTGGGCTCCAGGACCCTTGGGAAGCTGCCCGCCCCTGGCACATGAGTCACCCATGTTTCTAGCACAATCCTTTTTGCAGGCCCCACTACCTCTTTCCCTAAAGAACTGGTCAGGATGCAGGCATCAGCTGGTGGTGATTACTATTACTGCGATTGCAGCTATTATTATTATTATTTTAAATACTCCATTCCCTGAGAAAGAAAAAAAAAAAAAGTAATTTGCAAAGATGCTTTGTTGGGAGATAAGTATGCTTCCTCTAGGGGACAGGGGTTTATCTCACTTGCACAGAGGTTCCTAGAGGTCGTGCAGCTCACAAGATAAAACTCTGGGATCCTCCTGGGGAAAGGCCAGAGTCAGCGTTCGGCTGTTTTCCTAGATCCAGGGTTAAAGAGGTGAAATCAGCTATGAATCCTGCTGGCTCCCTGGGGCCCAGGCTGCTTTTATTAGCACAAATCAGGCCTGTCCAGGAGCAGTGGGGTGGGGGGGAGAAGAGACAGCCCAGAGGCATGAAAGAAAGGACTGGTATGGGGGTGCTAGAGAAACTGCCAGTTGTACCACTGGACCTGGGCTGCCCATGCTGAATGATTTATGTGAAAGGACCCTGGGTGCATCCATCTGCATGCTAGTAGCATCCTTCAGTTATTTTCTTGGTGTTTGGATAAATCCTAATGCCTAAAGCTTATATTTCAATTAACTGGGTCCAACTGTCTTTGTCCCAAGGCACACGGAGCTGCCGGAAGTAGTGCTTTTCTGCTGTGGCAGCTACCCCATTGGCAACTGTCTGTCTGTCCATCTTGAGTCTGCCAACTCCCATCTTCGAGGCTGTTCTTGTCTGTAGAGCTGTTTGTGTGCCAGGCTCACACAGGATTACTGAAGGCAGGGCCTCTGATTTTAGAAGTTTAAACCGCTGGAGCAGCGAGGAAGCATGGGAAGGCCCCTGGTGGAAATGGGAGGAAAGTCAGAGGCGTGGTGGAGTGAGTGGAATGTGTATGATTCCATAGTTCCTGTCTGGCTTCCTTTCTGCCTCAGCCTGTTGTTTCTATCTTAGCTACTCAACCTCACACATCCCTCTTCAGGTATCTTTCTTCTTGCCAATTCTTTCTCTTAAATGTCCTCCTTTAAACATCTGTATCTTTGTTCTTCTTCTTTGCTTCAGAGGGTTTCTGTTATCCTCCTATTATCAAAATGTATCACTCAAGTTTTTGCACAAACCTCCCCAGAAAGCCCTCTGGTCTAGTTAAGTTTCCTGTTACTGTGACAAACTGCCCAACAAAAGCAACGGTTTGGCTCACAGTTGGAACTTAGAGTTCATCACCGCAGAGAGGATGTAGCATCCAGAGAGTAAGGCAGCTAGTTACATTGTATCCACAGTCAGAAATCAGAGACAGGTGAATGTGGTTACTTGTGTGTGTGTGTGTGTGTGTGTGTGTGTGTGTGTGTGTGTGTTGGGGGGGGATGTTGTATCTCATTTTATTTAACCCATGACTCCAGGTATGGGACTGTGCAACACATATTTAGGGTAGGGTATTCCTCTATAGTAAAACCTTTCAGAGACTATCTTCTTAGACGCGCCCAGAGGTGTTTCCATGGTGATTCTAAACTAGTCAGGTTGACAATGAGGACTGACCTTCAGGTCTTCAATTTGTTCTTCTTGGGCTGAGTCTATTGCCCACAATGCTGCTGGTTACCTGGATGCTGTACCTCTCTATTCTTCAGGTCAGGATGGCATCACATTGTATACGGGGTGAGCAGTCACACACTTTGCATAGTGACCTGAAATGAACACATTTGTCACGATACACCACCTAGTTTGCAATAACTTCTTTGAGAAGTCCTAGAAAACTAATGATGAGCTGGTGGTCCTATGCTAAAAATAAAAATAAATAAATAAATGGGAGTGTCAGGAAAATCCCAGAGACATCACCAGGAAGAGAGCAAGTTCTTCTCTCTCAACCCCAAAGGTGGCCAGCACACTTGCTCCTTCTGCTTCTGGCTTCGGCTTCTGTCTCATATCCTGCTCACCCCTGTTTCTCCTGCCCCCGACCATGCACTGCTGCGGACAAGCCTTGTGATAGGAGAGTTGACACTGAATAAATAACTACCATAGCAAGAAGAGCAATTGACATTTGAGTGGCCTTTGCAATTTACAGAGCTGTTTATCATTTTGCATCACAGTTTGTCTTTACAATAACCATGTGGGATGGGTACTGGGATGCCTGTGTTTGAGAAGATGAGCAACCAGGAGTGTTGTTGGTCCTGTGTGGAGTCATATATGGTATAGTTTGGTTCAGAGCTTCAAAAACCTTTTAGCTGAGGATAGAGTTCTGTGATACGGCCCTTGTCTAGTTAGCAGAAGACCCTAAGCTTAATCCTCAACACCACAAAGCAAAACAATCCCAACTCCAGGCCCCAAATCAAGGTCTTTCATTTTTAGATTTTTTTAGATTTACTGTATGTGTATGAGTGTGTATGAGTTTGTTTGTTTGTCTGCAGGTAAGTGTGTGTACTAAGTGCATACCTGTTGCCCACCAAGGTCAAAAGAGGGTGTCAGATTCTCTGAAACTGAAGTTATGGGTGGTTATGAACTACCACATGGGTACTGGGCATCTAACCCATGTTTTCTGCAAGATCAGTAAGTGCTCTTAACTGCTGGGTCAACTTTCCAGTCCTCTAAATCAACTTCTTTTAAAATGTATAATTAATATAACCTAACTATAAAAACCAGCGGATCAAATTTGGCTTGGAAATTTCTATTTTCAGACAGGAATATCCTTTGCCTAGACAAGGGATTCATGATACCCTTTGTTTCCCTGAGGTGAGCTCATATTCATCATGGTTTACAGTAGCAGAAAAGCCATGAGAAAATCCTGTTTGTTCAAGGGTCTTTATTTAAATGGCATCTCAGTGTGTTAATCCTTTGTTATTGTTTGGGGGAAGCTACTGGGAACTCTGTGTGTCCGTGTGTGTGTGTGTGTGTGTGTGCTGATGCTTGTGTTGATGCTTGTGTATGCATACTGTCTGTACTCTCTCAGCTGTTATCCCCCTCTGGTGGTCACTGGCATAAGTCCATTACCTGATCATTTAAATCCCAAGAAAAAGCCAATACTGGGAAAGCACAGAGTGAACTATCGTACACTTAAAGCATGATTTCCGTTTGCACATCTTCTTCTGATGCTGTCAGTGGATGCTTTGGCTCCTCCCATGACACATCTCATCCCAGGAGAGAAAAACTACTGAATTAATGGAAAGACAGTGGACTTTGGTCACGAACGATCATATTCTGCTCTGCTGTTTAATCTTGATATACTTTAGGAATCTCTGTGTTTGTAAAATGGGAGACTGACAAGCACCCCCATTGCAGGAGTAGTGTATAGATTATACAAAATAATGTATGTACAGTCTTTGATGCATAGTAGGTCCTTAGTCACTGTTTGGTTTCTGTCACTCATCCACACATGGTGTGCTCTAGTGTTGAGATTAGGCTTTGACTGTATATCATACTTTTAATCAGATAGCAATTCTGTTATCTTATTCTCCAATAAGAATGACCTTTGTTGTTTGTTGTTGCAAAAAGAAGTTGAAGGTGGAAAAAGAATCCTAGATTCCTCATCAGTCAGCATTAGGGCTTCCTAACAGGTACACATCTCCCTTCCATTGAAGAAAAGGCTATAAGCTAGTATCTAATGGATCCTCTAGTGTAACTAGGCCCTTTGCTCAAGTATTTAATTTATTGAGTTTCACAAAAGCACGTGAGATTGGCAACGATTTAATATTTGCTTTATAGATGATAAGACAGACCTAGAGAATTGAAGTTGCTGTAGGTTACATGTCCAGGCCAGCTTCATCCTTTCCCATTGTTTTGCTTCCCTGGCAGTCTTGGGGAAGATTTTCAGCTCATGGAGAGCCCATGGGTAGGAATTAATCAGGAGGAGCCCCAGTGCTACCACCAGTTGCCGGAACCCCCGTGGTTTGTAGTTTCAAGCTTCGGCTGTCCTCTCAGTCATTTGTGTGTAGGAGATGAAAGGGTTTAAATAGTACCTTCCCAGTCATAGAAAGCTGGTCCTCGGCTTTCCCATTGGTCCTCCTGCTGGTGAACCTGATGTCAGTCATCATTTTGAGGAGTGTTTGAAGAGGGCTACCCAGGACATGATTCAGTGTAGGTTGTTAGTTTAAGTGAGTTATAGCTGTCCTTGAATTAAACTGTATGTTTAATTCAAGCTGTGTATGGGTGGCTAATAAACATACTAAAGTTTTTAATCATCTTCTTAGGCTTGTTATAGTAGGGGGAAATAGTGTTAGATAAGAGAAATATAAACTCATGAAGGAGGTTGGGGGAGTGTAAGAGAGGAAAATGCTAACAGGGTACCATGCCTTCCTGCCTTGTTAGAGAAGATCTGTATTCAGGTTCTTGACTTTTTTCTGCTCTGCAACCCAGGAGAAGTCATTACTGCTGTGAAATACATGTCATAATATCAAAAAGTCACACAAATTATATCAAAGCTCAGTGTCGGGTATAAACACATGCTGCCTTTTGCTTCTTACAGAACCAGAGAGTGGAAGAAGTAAGCCTCATGCATCAAGGCAGGGAGGGTTTAACAAAGTGTAGAAGGTGCTTTGGTAGCTGCATCTGTGTCTTCAGAATTCCAAAAGCTTGTCTGTGTGGCCATGGACAGTGTGGTTGGCAGGAGGTCTTCCCTCATGCTCTCTGTCCAGCAGCACAGTGCCCTGGACATATCTTATTAAGAGTCTTTCCTGGCTTTAATGTCATTGAATCTCATTTGATGTGAGCTCTGCGATGAGGAAGAACCGCTACTCCTGGTTCTGAAGTTGTAATGCAAAAGAGGGTGGAAGTGATGTTTTCTGAGAGAGGTGGACATATCAAGATAATTCGTTATTTTTCTTGTTGCTATGGCAACATCAAACAAGGAAGGAAAGGGTTGTTTTGGCTCACAGTTTAAAGACACAACATATCATGGTGGGGGAGGCATTAGAGCAGGCACATGACACAAGTGGTCACATTATATCTCCGGAAGAAGCAGAGAGACGTGGATGCAGATGCTCAGAGATGCTCAGCTTGCCTTATCATTTTATTTACTCTGTGACTCAGGCCTATAGGCTGGTGCCGCCCACACACAGGGTGGCCCTTCTGTCCTCCATTAAGCCTTTATGGAAACACCCCAGGAGAGAGATTCAGAAGATGGGGCTTCTAATCCAGTTGATCGTGAAGAATAGCCATCTCATTGTATCTGTGGTTCTGGTTCCAAAGCCTGCTCATCCTTAGGCCCTTGTCTATTGGTGCAGGATCAGATGTGTGAAGCTATTTTGCAAATAGGGTGAACGGGCGACGGAGCTAGATGCTATTTGCCGGTTCATAACCTCAGTGTGGTTCTCATGCCCATTGGTGGTGGCTGGTGGCCACCACAAGAAGCTTGACAGTGTGTGGAGCTGAGCATCCCTGTGTACATTTCCCAGCCATCCTGTCGACCTTTTCCCTCCTACACTTTCTGATAACAGTCATTATTAGAAGCACTGTCACGGAAACAAACAAAACCTCACCATGAATCCTGCTCTCTCCGGATTTTATAAACTAATTCTCACTTGACCTATTCCCTCTCCTGTCGAACATTATTTTAATCTTCAGATCAGGTTAATGAGTTGAGGGGTGAGGCCCCGGGAAAGAGACTTAATTGAGGCCAAAGTCACATGTGAATGCTAAGAGAGGCTTGGAAAATAGCTCCGTTTGAGCACCTACTAGGTGCTCACATTGTTCTCTGAGTATTATCTGCTTTATCTGTAGTCTTCTTGACAGTGACAGAAAAAAAACCATAGCTCTCCAACTTTACCAGCGCAGAGACTGTTAAACCCGTAGAGGTTAACTAAGTGTCAAGATCCCATAGCTGGGAGACTCCAGACTCACGGTATCCTTTTTTATTCTTTCTTTCTTTCTTTTTTTTTTTTTTTTTTAAATGTCATGGTTATTTTTCCAAATTGTCTTTCTCATAGCCTGCGCATGTTACATAGATCTTGTATTTGCCACCAAAAGGACCGAATGATTGACACAACACTTAGAGAACTAGCCCAAGACCTGACACAAAGCAACAGCTCCACAGACAATAGGTGCTGTTATTTTCAGATTTAATAGCTTAAGGGAGGTGTTCGTAATAATATATTGGAATCTGAAAAGAGAGAAATTTGGCTAGCAGTAGTGGGCTTGTTATAGGTAGTGCAAGGTAAATATCAGTATTGTGATAAATATCACCAGACTTTACCTGGTGAAGAAGCAGCTGCTGCTTGGATTAGGGTTTATGTTTGCTTCGACTTAGATGAGGTTTTCCTCTCTTAGTCTTGGCCTTATTTTAAGTTACTTTTTATGTCATAGTCTATATACAGAGTTCTGAGCATAGCCGTAAGTCAGCATCATAGAATTTAGCTTGAGAGCTTTACATTGGAGAGTAGCATTGTGTGTCATGGAAGGATGATGCTGTGTTGGACATGGTGGTGCAGACCTGTGATACCAGCACTTGACAGAAGCCGAGAGGATTGCCAGCCTAGGATACACAGTGTGTTAAACAACAACAACAACAACAACAACAACAACAATAACAACAACAACAACAAAACAACCAACCAACCAACCAACCAATCAACCAACCAAAACCCCAACCCCCCACCAAAACCAAACCACTCCCCACTCAAAAAGCCTTTAGTTCTCTGTCCATGGTGCTGTACCCAAAACTCCATGAGGTAAGAAACCGATGGTGCCACATGGGCCCTCTCATCTCAACCTACCTTCCCTGAGTACAGAGACCACAGTTCTGTGGAAACTAGTTTGGGCTGGGAGCTAGGAGACTTAGTGACAATTCCAATCACTTGCTCTGTGGCCCCAGGCAAACTAGCCAACCTCTCTGTTTCAATGTTCCCACTGGTAAAATTGAGTTGCTAACATTCTGTCATCCTCGGCTCGGAGTGCTGCTGATTTCTCTGTGAGTAAGTGAGACAACAGATGCTAACGTGGGCTATGAATGCTTGGTATGATTATGTTGCTATTATTGCCTCTCAGCCTTTTAATCATACATTTTGACTGTATCGCTTTAATTCATGGAGGCACCCTGAGGCCTAATAACATAAAATGCAGTGAGCAGAAAAATCAAACAAACAGATAAATGCACCGAGGGAAGAAGAGATAACTTTACTATGGATTGCAAGCTTGTGGATATATGGCTGGATCGCTTAGAGTGTGTCTCTAAGAAGAAAGATAATGACCAGCAAAGAGTCACCTTGTCTGGATAGATAGACAGTGAAGAAGACCACTTTTCTGTCCCAGGGACCTTGAAAACTCATTCCTGCTCTGCCTTTGAAAGGGTTCTTTGCCCTTCATGAAATGGCTGTAACCCCTTTTTCTTCTGTTAATTGTACTTGCTGTCATCCAGGCTATGGGAACAGAATCCCTAGGGTATGTGTTCTCGCTCCAAACCATGAAACTGCCATAAACTAAGTCCTTACCTCTGAAAGACTCACTTTCTCCATCAAGAAAATGGGCTTCATAGCAACAATACCCTGGGTGATAAAGATCACATTCTAAGAAGAGTTTGGGTAGGTGGTAGCTATCATGAGTCTCCCCTGATATGCTTTGGCCCAGGTATCCTATGGAAAGGTCTTTAATCCCTCACGTTTTACCTTTTGTTCATTCTTTTCATTTTTCCAGATGTATTTTTCTCCAGTTCTTCCTGTTAAAATTTTATCTTTGAATGCAGAGATCAAACACTGCCTTTTCTGACTAATTTAACCATAAGTGTTAGTTTTTCCTATCTAGACTTCCTTTACTATTAACCTTTTACCCCAGGAAGGGGCTTGTGATTATCTAAATACATCATTGCTTTCCTCAATGGATGATAAGATCCTGGAAGATGGGATCAGATCTAGCATAGTGCTTGGATTACAGTAATTGTCCAAAACCTACTTAAATGCACATGTAATTGGGATGCATGCATTACCTGTCCTCTTAACCATTCGCAGTTCAGTTATGATTGCAGGGCTGCTGGTGTGTTGACTGAGAACACCGGACTGGTATAGTCAAATGGCAGTGTGAATAAAAAGTTGAGATGGGGGTTCCATTTTGGAAATAGGAAGTGGGAACTGTTAAAGACACACTTAATCATGGTCATTCTTGGCCTAGCCTTGGTCTTGGAGATGTGAAAACACTACATTGGCTTGGAAAGGCCTTTTTATTTCCAAGCCCAGAGCTAGCTAGCAGCCATGGATCAAGAGAATGGTGTAATATATAGGCCCACCAGAAGGTGGCACACTACACTAATTCCATGGTCTGTTGGCTTTGCTCCTGGGGATTCCCCCAAAGAATTTGTGGGTATTTTGACAGGTAGCATTCCATGGTGTCTTGTCTGTTCTAAAGCCACTGCCTCCTTATTCTGTCTCCATCCCTAAGGCACTCTGCTTCCCCATGATGTATAAAGATGAAAGTGATTCTAGTCCATGGTGAAAACAGGCAATGGATTTTCACCTCCTGGAAGATTTCTGCTGAGGCAAGATGAAGGCGTGGAGGTGCACTCTCAGTTTCTGCAGTGGTACAGATCCAAACTCAAAGCATCACACCTTTGAACTCCCATTGGATTAGTAGGAAGTGATTGGTTGTTGCCTTTTTTTCGACCAAGGTGGGAGAAGGAGGATAAACGCCTCTGAACTCTCTTATTATGTCTGATTTCTTGTGTGAGTTATGGGGGAAATACCTCTTTTTGTGCCTCCTCCTCATCTCCTACGTGTGCTTAATTTTATTTATATTGTTCTTTATCATCTTGTGCTTTCACAAAAATATTTCTATGGTATATAAGGCAGGTAATCTTCTCATTTCTTAAAACCCAAACAATTATCTTCCCACAGGGCTGGGGACATGACTTAATTGCTAAAGTGCCTGCCATGCTAATGTCAGGGCCTGAGTTGTATTACTAGAACCCTCATAAGAAGGCCTGGGGTGATGACATGTGCATATAATTCCATTATTGAGGAAATGGAGACAAGTAGATCCCTAGAAACCACTGGCTAGTCGGTCTAGTCAAATTAGTAAAGTCCAGATGACTTTGAAAGTCTTTGCCTCAAAAAGTAAGGTAGACTACTACTCTAAGGAGTGACATCCAAGGTTGACCCGTGTCTCCACTTACACATGTACACACACATACAGTCTTACAGGAATACATACAACTGTGCACATATATGCAACAAAGAATTGTTTTACGTGCGTCATTTAATTTTTGAATATTTATTGTTTTTTATGTATATGGGTATTTTGCCTGCATATATGTTCATTCGCTGCTTATATGCTTGGCACCTGGGGAGACCAGAAGAGGCCACCGGATTCTCTAAAACTGTAGTTACAGATAGCCATCAGGTGCCATTTGGGAGCTGGGATTCAAACCTAAGCATTCTAGAAGAACAGACAAATGTTCACTGATATGCCATCTCCCTAGCCAATATTTATTATAATTTTTCAATTATGTGTACACATGTGGGTATGTGCATTTTAGCGCAGGTACCGGTGGAGGCCGATGGCATCCTTACAAGCAGTGAGACACCCCAGGTTGATGCTGGGAGCTGAACTCCATCCAGTACTCTGCGGGAGATGAAAGCACTCTTAGTTTCTGAGTCATCTCTACAGCTGTTTACTTTTTAAATAAAACATATGTAGTGCTTCTTTAAGAATGTTATACACATATGCACCGTATTTTGATAATATTCACTCTCACCCCTTTCTCTAACTCCCCTCAGACCCACCTTCATTTATCCTAACTTCCTAATATCTCTCTCTCTCTCTCTCTCTCTCTCTCTCTCTCTCTCTCTCTCTCTCTCTCTCCCCCTCTCTCATAACCCACCTAGTCCAGTTTGTGCTATCCATATATTTACCAGAGTGGGACTATCCACTGAATCATGATCACCCTACTAGGGACCACACCTTTAAAGAAAACCAGCTCTCTCTTTCCCAGAAGCCATTGATTGTCAATACCTTCTCAGCTGGGGTGGGAGGGAGCTCATGAGCCCCTCTCTTCTTGTTGTTGGAATATTGATTAGCTTGATCTTGTGAGGGCAACTATGGTTGTGAGTTCATGGGTGCAGATGTCGTGTTCAATACTGTTTGACGCCAGTCCTCTAGTCCTCTGACTTGTGGATCTTAAATTCTTGTGTCACCTCCACCCTCATTCTAAGATGATCTATGAGCCTTGGAAGGCACAGAGTGTGATGTTAATGTCCCATTTGTGGTTGAGCAGTCTACAGACTCTTATTCAACCAGTTGTGAGTTTCTGCACTGACTGCTATTTACTGCACAAAGAAACTTAGCTGATGAGTTCTAAGTGCTGTCCTAACCTATGGGTAAAGAGGTAAGAAGTTAGAGAGTATTCTGACACTATTTGTATTTAGCAAAAAAATAGTATTAGCCTCCCCCCGAGCCTGTGAGCTTTCCAACCTTGGGTTCTTGTCCAGATTTATTGTGTCAGGCATGTGTTTTCTCCTTTGGAGTAAGACTTTCCAATCAGGATGTGGATGATTTCCCCCATAACATTTGTCCTACTTTGCCACCCATATTTTACCATGTTGGTCATTATTGTAGTTCATGGGTTCCCAGTTAGATAAGTCTGTTGAGGATTCCTCCACCCCCAACCCAAACAACCTGCTTAGTATCTTTGGGTACCATAGAATCTATGTAGCAAGGAAAAAACCCTTCCTGGTCATTTCCAGCTTTATTTCTCTGTATGCCGTGAACAAAGTGTGTGTCACTTTCTACAATAGGGTCTTACCATCAAGTTCTGGTGAATAATCAAGAAATACGACAATAGCTTCGGTTGTTTTAGCATTCTTTGGGACATCCCTGATGAACAACTTGAGGTCCAGTCTTTTTGATAATGCATACCTTCTGGGAGGAGCATTATTGCTTATATTTGGCAATACTAATTAAACACTTTTATACAAATATTTATATATCTATTTATATATATATTATTTGTATATATATAAATATTTATATATCTATTTATATATACATTATTTGTACATATACAAATAAATAAATAATATCCATTTATATCTATTTATCTATACAAATAAAGCTTATAAGGTATTATGTTTCCATATGGCTTTTCAAACACCCCCACTGTTAATTATCTTGTCTCCCACCCATTCCTCTTCCTTACATACCCCATTTAATGTGACCCTAAAAGTTACCATGATAGTTTTCGAGGATAGTTATCAATATCCCTATTGCGCTTCTGAAAACACAACTCCATTAAAGGAGAATGAATTTCTCAATAATATAAAAAAATACATGAGTGCCTCCATGGGACATATGCTTTACTTTACCCTATGTATCTCACTGGGTGGATGGTGCAAATAATCCCCAGAGAAGATGTAACTCACTCAATGTCTTATATTAATGGTTATGGATACTGATCAATATAAAGACTGAAATCCGGTTCTCAGCATTGTGCTCCTTGTTCCCCCTTTCTATAATCTAAGCAGCCATTGTCTACCTAGGCAGCCCACCTGTCTGGCATCCAGCCTCTTAGACTTCCAAGGATGACTTGGCCTTCACTGACTCGAGACCCAGAGGAAAATGTGTGGGACTCATCAGGAAATTATCTTTCCAACGTTAAAAATAGGTTTAAAACAAAGGCTGAGAAGAAGAATCTCATCAGCATGCTCACAATGACTGTTTAGATAATGGAACTGTGGACAGTCGCTTTCACTTCTCTGTTTCTGTAGTCTTAGAGACTCAGTGAGACTTCATTACTGAAAAAAAGAAAGAAAGCAAGTGTGATGGTCCAGGTGTCAGAGTGGATGTGTCCTATGTGTGCTACTGGATGCTGCTAAATTGGGGTAGGTTGCTTGGAGGAGGAATGGAAGAGCAGACATTGTGTTCGTCGTGTTCTATGGCAGGCCATTTATCATTCTTTAACTCCCACTTCTCTCCTAGAGCCCCATCTGATAGTTGCAGTTGCCCAGTCTCATACCTTGCTTCTGCCTTGGGGCCCCAGGGTTAGTTGTGAAAATGCATAGGCATGCCTAGGGCCTGGCAGGCCAGAGAAGATAGAAGGAACCTGGGAATCAGAGCCTCCCTTCTCTTTGCAGAGCTGTCAGCTTGAGCTCCTCACTCCACCTGCTGTGGACCTGGGGACTTACATAACACATTCACAGGACTTCATTTTCCAGTAGATTGAAAGCAAAGCCACTGTTGATTTTCTCCAAAAAGATCTATTTGAAAGTGCAATTGCCTGGAATTACATGGTGGGGCGAGAGGCCAGACCTTGCTGTAAATAACTTTCCTCTCAGCCACACACAGAGGGCCAGCTACCAACACTGTCTGTGCTGCAGGCACCTCTGTTTGATGCAGAATATTTATATATATGAACACAGGTGTGCATAATCTTGGGCTGTTACTTAGCTCATTTGCCCCTTCTACTTCTGGAAGTTTGCATCTAAAGAACAGGATCTAAATGCGAGATAAAGAGGAGGAAACACTGGGTTTGTGTCTCTGGCTCTTGTATCAGCTCATTTGTGTGGCCTCTTTTCTATTACTTATGCCACACCTGTGGAACTGTAGGAGGCCCAGAGTCTCGTGGGCACATCATGGGGTGGTTCAGTGAACAAGTGGTAGACTTGTTATACAAGGTAGTATCTGAACTGTAGTACTAAGGGTGCCGGTGCCAACTCATGGGGTCTTAGAGTAGTACTTACATCTGAGTTTCTGTATGTATACATAAAATCAAGCACACTACTAAAAATACAACCTACAACAAATAACTAAAGCCAAACAATTGGTGACAGGATGAGGGTCAATAGTACCTTCACCTCAGTCTCCTTATGAGGATGAAAGGGGATGATGATGAGAAATCACAAAACACAGCAACTGATACCTGGCATGCACTCCGAAAATTCTGTGCTCTGTTTTGCATTTGTGACAATTGAAATATGAAACAAAAACAATGGGTTTGAGAGCAGGATGGCTCAAGCAAAGGCTTTGTAGGATTCTGTAAAGTGTTAGATGAATTTTGTGGGGACTGACTTTGCTTCTAAAAAGCCATACCATATAGACAGGGTTCCCCAAAGAAAGAATAATTAACCATAATAATGAACTCACACAGTGGCAGATGAGACTTACATTCTTCTAGTGGGTATTTTATTTAAAGAGCCCTGCCTAGACAAGTAGAAAACAGTGTCTAACCCAAAGACAGTGGCATTTAATGCTCATCTGAATGGGAGAGGGAGTTTGAACTACAAAATCTTGTCAATGTTCACTGGCTATTCTACAGAATAAGCCCTATCTTGTAAGTGTTATGGAGTGGTACATTAGCTCATTTTGATGTTTGTTTCTGAAGTTCTATGGCTTATGTGTATGTTTCTCCATCAACTCAATATCACAATGGAATCTAGCAAATTGTGGGCCATAATCTCAGGATAAGACTATTACATAAACCTTAAGAGAGAATGCAAATATTTACCTATACAACAATGTCTGAAATTCTACTCCAAGATTATCATAAGTACAATCAAACTTTTTTTAAGTTTTTTTTTTTTTTTTGGTTCAAATGTGCCTTATCTGAAGTAATCTCTAATGTGCCTGGTGGCATTTATTTTTATTATTATGTCATCACTATAGGATATTAGTGGGAAGGAAAGATATTAGAAGCAGGCTGCCTGCTTCAAATCTAAGTTCCCTAGTACTGTGAATATAGGCAAGCTAATTCTCTATGACTTGGTCTTCCATTTATGTAGGGATATAATAGTAATGTTTCAAAAGACTATTTTAAGCATGAAGTAATTAAATGTATATAGAGTGCTTAGCTATTATTATCTCTACTAAACATCTGAGAGCACTGAGGATGAGAGTTAGGGAAATGATGTTCACAGTAGCATGCAGCCGGAGATAGAACCAGGTCAAGGATCCACGCCATAGGGCACTACGATTAAGCTTTTTTCTTTTTTCTTGTTCTAAGAAAAATGTGAAGGATCTTCGATTTCTCCTACATTAGCATCTTTCATGACAGCTATCAGTCATAAGTAACAGCATTTCAGAATGGCTTAAAGTCTTCGTAAGAATAGTTGAAGACTTGAGAGCTTCTTTAATTGTCAATCCCTGAAAACATGTTTTAAAAAAATCCCACCTTATCTACTAGGTTCAATTTATGCGCTGATCCCAGTGACAGCTGAAGTTCCAGTTAGTGGGATTCATGGTGAATACTATCAGGAGCTCAAGCCTTGTCAATCATTGGTTGTCCTGTAGCCAGATCTAAAGAGAAATTTTCTTCCTAATGTGACTCCAAGACACAAGTTGCTTTGAGTGTCAAATGGAGGTCAAACTCTGAGTTTCCACTATGAGAAACTAGACATCAACTACCCAAATTATGGTTTGAGTGCAAATTGTCCCCATCAGTCTTCTTTTGAATACTTGGCCACTAGCTGTAGAAATGGAAAGGGTTTGGAGCCTTTGAGAAGGGAGCCTGGCTCATGGAAGTAGATCAGTAAGAATGGGACTTTGAAGGATGTACCTACCCTGGTTTTTGTTTGTGCCCCTGTTTCCTTGTCAGAGACCACGTGGAGAAGGTATCACTGTACTCTCCCACCATCTTCAATTGAGACATTCCCAATCCAAGCCGTCTCTTCCATCATATGTGATGGAATGCGTCCCTGAATGAGCCTGAATGAGCAGTTCCTTCCTTAAGTCACTTCTGTCAGGTATTTTGTCGTATCAATGAGAAGAGCAACTAATACAGGAACTACCTATTGATAGAATTAAGATAAGAAGGTTGGGGGTGGGGTGGAAAGATGGCTCAGTGATCGGTTACGAACACTGACTACTTTTCCAGAGGTCTTGAGTTCAATTCCCAGCAACCATATGTTGGCTCACAAACACCCATAATAGGACATGATGTCCTCTTCTGGTATGTCTGAAGAAAGCTACAGTGTATTCATATTAATAAAATAATAATAAAAAAACATATGCTCTCTTTGAGTAGAAGTTACATTTTTAAGTGTTTTCCTTTCCTGGACTGACCTAAAACAAGCTTTCAGTGATCCAAATATAGGGTGTTTTAATATGTATTTTAAATGAAGTTGGGCCAGATAAGGGGTGCAGGTATCATTAAGGATGATCTTGCATTGTCCCCACTTCTCCTAATTTATGTTACTATAATGTGTACATTCTAACACTAATGATTTATTATAGAGGAGTTGTTGGTGTTTATTTAAAATAATAATAATTGAATTTATAATATCTCCAAGAGCAATATCATAAGTGAAATCAGGTAGTATCTTATAGTGAGGTTTCTTTTTCGCAGTTCACATAGATGAGGCAGCCAACAACCTACCTCGTGACCAATTAAGAACTGGAATATAGGCAAGGTGCCTTGGGAGAAGTGTGTGCAGCATTTGCTGATTCACCATTTTGCAAATCCAGTCCTCCTCTCTGCTTTTTGCTCAGCAGAGATACTAGAAGTTCTAATTGCACTTATGTTAGAACAGGAAGCTCTAATACAGCCTCAGAACATATTTTCCTCACTCAAGGTAGTTTAAAGGTTGTTCCTTTCCCTTCCTCCCATAAAAGAAAGACTTTTGTATTCCACTTATGACGGGTTGAATGGTGTCTTCCTGGAAGGTGCTGCAGTCCTAACACTAGGTATCTGTGAATGTCACTTTATTTGGAAATAGAATCCCTGAAATGATCAAGTTAGGATGAGGTCATTAGAATGGTTTCTAATCTAATATGAATGTGTCATTAAAAAGAGACACTCAAACACAGAGACACACAGGCACTCAGGGAGAATACAATGTGAACAAGAGAACACAGGTTAGAGTGACATATCTGTAAGCAAAAAAAAAAAAAAAAAAAAAAAAAAAAAAAAAAAAAAAAAAAAAAAAAAGCAAAATTTGCCAGTGAACTACCAGAAATTGGAAATGAGGATTAGAACAAAATCACCGTTAGATTTCTTCAGAGGAGCCAGTTTTGGCAACATTTTGATTTTGGTTGTCTGGCCTTTAGCACTGTAGGACCAAAAAAAAAAAAAAAAAAAAAAAAAAAAAACCCAAAAAACCCAAACCTCTGTAATTTAAACCATGTCCTTTGTGGCAGTTTGTTAGAACTGTAACATGCCAACACTCTATAGAACACACATGAGAGCTCTTCTTCTGTTCTTATCTTCTCTATACATATTATGTAGGAACTGTGGTATACCTTTCTCAATAACAGGTCCTGACAACACATACAAATCATTGCATTTGAAGAGTTTATTTAAAGAGTTTATAGACTAGCAGGAAGGGACCCTTACCTTTGCTTGAGTATGGCGGGTAATTGATATATATCTCTACATAAACAATTGTCTGTCAATCTTGGCCATTCTCAAGATTGTCTTGGGAACATCAAAAATACCACTGTGTCTGTATCCCAAATACTTTGATTGAAATGGCTAGTGACAGGAACAAGCATCAGTGTTTTATAAATCTTCCTAGGACATTCTGAAAGGCTGCCATTGCACCACTGTGTTAAGCCATACTGGTCATCGGAACAATGAAATGGGAATGACAGTGATATTTACAAGAAGCTACTCATGTGAGTCAAACATATAGTTGGGTTGAAGGACACCATCTTTCTCCAGCAGTAGAGGTCAGGTCTGTCTAATTATTGTCATGTCCTCTCCACAATACTCAGCACAGTACAGATAGTAGACAATCCATGTGAGCTGAGGTGATAGAAGATATGCTAGAAACAAGGCAGAGAGACAACCAGAGCAGCTATTGGATTGCAGAGTTCAGGGAAGAGATAGTTTATCTACCCAGGCAAGGAGAGAAGAGAAGAGTGTTCCTGGTTAGGGAATATTATGAACCTAAGGTCAAGGAACTGGTTTGTTTGGCTCAGTAGACTTCAGTGACATCTATGGATGGTGAGAAATGAGAAGGTAAGTAAGGGATGATCATAAAGATTCTTTCTTTGAAGGACCATATTGTGTGTGTATGTGTGTGTGTATGTGTGTGTGTGTGTGTGTGTGTGTGTGTGTGTTTCAGATGCTTGGGTTGTCTTATGGGTGTATCCATGAGCTCCCCAGGCTGATAGTTGGTACCTTGGTCTTGCTGTTGACGTAAGTACAGTTGCAGGCTTAGAATTCCACACTATATTCTTTGAGGACAGAAGATCAGTGGGGTTGCAGTGTCTTGGAATCTATGTCTGCTAGCTCATCCCCTGAGATGAGTATTTGTCATTTCTCCACAGACACCGGAACTGCTTTGTACTCTTTTAAGTGTGACATGCTGTTCCTAAAGTTTAAGACAAAGCTCTTGCAACCTTCTTTACATATTCTCATGCCTTAGGTAGCCATAGCAGAGATATCATATCCTATATTTGAATCCAACTTTACCTGGGGAAGCATGGACAGGTAAGAGATACAGGATGGGTTTCCCCCTCTGGTCCCTTGGTAGAGGTTGACAGCTGAGAGAACTCAAACCCTCAGTCCTAGAAGGTTGCCTACCCTTGGATGTTAGCTTGTCTGAGCTCTTCTGTTGCCAGCAAAGTCCAATTTAGGACTGTGTAGATTTCATTAGCAGCTGGCCTGTTCCACTCAGACTCCTTAATGAAGATGTTGAATAAAATTTGACATTGTTATTGCCATTTGTATCGCACTTCATGTTCACCAAGTGCCTTCAGAACATGTTTATTCTTTCCTAGGCAGTAGCTCCAAGAAGTTGGTCAAGTAGCATTCCTATTCGGCAGAGAAGGACCCCTGGGAAGTAGTGCAGTTGTTGAGAGCCATGAAGCTAGCTTTCCTTCTCCCATCTTCATTCTTTGACCTTCTTTGTCTGAAACTGGATGCAGTGAGTTGCATTGACTCCTCAGGGTCCCTCTGACCTCTAGCATCCTTCCTTCAAAGTACTCCATTCTTATTGTTTAGTGTGTGTGTGTGTGTGTGTGTGTGTGTGTACACACATATATATATACACACATATACATATAGACATATATACACATATGCATATATACACATATACATATATACATATACACATATCCAACCTTTAAACTACCTTGAGTGAGGAAAATATGTGTGTATATATATATATATATATATATATATATATATATATATATATGTATGTATGTATATTTAAGTTTAGGAAGATTTTAGTCTGCTCTCTTAGTCAATTTGAATGAATTTGCAAGTGAAATTTTCCGAGGAGCTTCAGATGTTTCACTGACCGTCCAAACACACGCTGTTCCTGGGCTGCTCTGGTCTACTCACCATTTTTCATAAGTCTGTCAAAGACACAGTGTATGTGTCTGGCATGATCTGTCCTTTGTAAACAACAGCTAGGCAAACAGCACAGTTGTCTCTTTGAATGTGACAACCTTTACCACCACCCCCCTTACTGTAAAAAACTGCAAATCTGAGGCTTTGTGTGACAGCTTCTCAGAATGAACAAGGAGAGAAAATAAACCATGCGAAGACAAACACAGGCATTGCTGGGATTTGCTTCCCTAAGTCTTGTTAGAATGGTGGGGAAAGGTGAGTTATTAGGTGTGCTTAACTCTTGGGAGTCTCAGTTTTCTTAGGTGGTAAATGGGTATATTAATAAGATCCCACCTATGTAAAAGGGCTTCATCCTTGTATTATCTAAGCATGATGAGGAAAACTTTCTGTCTTTCTAGTTGGGTCTTCGTTTACTGACTTCCTGCACTATTTCTTCTCTATGGTGCTTTCTTCCAGCATGCACACCTCATCTCCAGCTCTATTTTATATTCCCCTTCTACCATCTGGTATTTTCATTTTTCTACCTCTCCTGAAATTTCATCACCCTACTCCCTTAATCAATTCTTCTCCTTCAATTCCAGCTACGGCAGGGTCTCCCTCTGCTGTTTCCGGTTGGGGCATTCCATAGTATATTTGAGTATCTCTCTAGTCCCTTGCAAGATTGCTTTTCATGACTACCATATGGAGGACTTGAGGAAGGAAATATAGAGGAGGTAGGTGCCAGTGAAAAGTCCTGATACCCCCTCACTTTGTTAATACATGATATTAGGTATGGCATTATCGTGAGAATGTGAATATCTGAGGGGACGTGGGGTACTATGTCTCAGGAATCTAATGTCTGGGCAGTGGCAGGTGGCACTGAGAAGTAAGGAATGCCTCATCTCTACGAGTGACAACACATTGCTGCTTTTTTCAATGGAAAAAATACTATGCTCGGGATTGGGATTATGAAGCTAGAAGCCATGATTCTGGATGTGAGTCTGAAGCCTACTTGTAGGCTAGCAATTCTGTCTACCATAGATACTATGTACATAGATATACATATACATAGATATACATAGATATCTGCCAGTATACATATGAACCAAAAAGCATATGATTGGGAACTAGAGAGATGGTTCAGTGGTTAGAAGCATATGCTGCTCTTCTAGTGGACATGGGCTTAATTCCCAATACCCACAGGGTGGATTACAATTATATGTCATTTTAGTCCAAAGCAATTTAACACCTGTTTCTGGCTTCCACAGGCACCAGACAAGCAAGTGTTGCACAGATATACACACAGGTAAAACACATAAAAATGTAAAAGTCATAATATTTAATCGAACATAAAGACACTGATTATGACAATTTAACAGTTATTTCTTATGTTGGTTGTGGTCTCAGTGCCCAACAGGCACTCAGAGACAGGTGAGATGACACCTGAGTATGTGCGGGTTATGCCGAAGAGTGGACCAGACACTTCAAGTGAGGAAATGCTTTGATCTCATCGAGGTAGCTACTTATCTTCCCGTCCTCTCTCCTGAGGAGATGGGGCCATTGTATTCATTCTTCAGTGTGATCATGTCTTCAGGAAGATGAGAGAGGTCTTGTGGAACATCCCTAGGGAGAAAGATATGTCAGTTACCTTTCTCATCATTGTGACAGGAATGCCTGGCGCAAGCTATTTAATAGAAGGAAGGCTTTTTTTTTTTTCAACTCATGTTTCATAGAGTTTCATCTGTGGTTGCTTGGCTCCAACTGCTTAAGCAAGAACACCATGGCAGTGGGAGACTATGGTGGAATTGTCACCAATACACAGATAGGAATCAAAGAGAATGGAGGAGACTATGTACTCAGTACAACCTTCAAGGACACAACCCCAGGCACCTACATTTTTACTTCCTGAATCCCCCAAAAGCATTTAAATATGGGTCTGTTGGGGAATGCCGAAGTTAAAATATGAGGCGTACTCTGCTCCTTATTCTCATCAGAAATAAACTACCCTCTGACTTGGAGAAAAGTATATTTACACTCCAAGGACAGTTACTAGACTGATAGCCTCAGAACAATGTCAGCAAGACGTTTAGCTCAGGGGTCCCATGTCATGCAAAAATGTGATGTATTCATGGAAAAATGTCTCACACCAAAAAGTCCCACATACAAAATTAGAATCTTAGACAACTTCAGGAGTTAGGAAGATATGAGGCATGTTTCCTACCCACCCTTCTCAAATCTGTTCTCATAGCATTTATTGCCAATCAATTGAGTTTTCTGATATAAAAGCCTAGCATACCAACTATTGCCTAATCCTCTCTAGCTGTGTGGAATAATACTCTCCACATTCTCTTTTCCTGTTTCTTCTTTCTAACTTCTGTGAATCTGTATCTACTTATATTTTTATCGCTCTCCAAATTCCAGGACTAGGACACATCTTCTAAGGCAACTTTGTAGTTTGAAGTTTTCACATGAATCAAATCCAAATCCTACCAAGCAGCAGTCTCAGTTTCATCTCTGATCCATGAGAATTTTACCTATTAGTCTAGAGCAGTTGCCCTTCCGAACAGAGATTAACAACAACAACAACAAAAAGTTTCTTATTACTCCTTCTCACACTGGCTGCTAAGGGATTCCCCAAATGTCACAGGAGTGCTATTCTGTTACCATGGAAGAAGAGGTTCAAAGAAGTGTAGTGTGCTTACAGAAGAGAATCATGCCTCAGAATAGATTCTGGACATCAGGATAAATGAGATGCTTTCCTGTTCTGAAATTGGGCCTGTGCACCTGGAAGATGTTCCAATTTGTGGCGGGTAAAGTCAATTTGGATTCTACCCACTGCAAAGGTAATCTTCTCTACTACTCGTGTCCTAAATTCAACTTCCTTTATTCATCAGGTACAAGTAGAGGCTTGTGTTATACTCAAGTTTCTGCTGGAGAACCAGTTATATATTGATACTGAGATGAAAGGCACAAAAAGAATAATAGAAAGATGTACAGGCTATGGGTAGGGTATTGAGAGGTAGGAGATGCTGAGTAGTTCCATAGTCATGGACAAGTTAACTTCACTTCTTTGTGCCTTAAGGATTGCTCTGGAAAATGAGGATGATGGTGCTTATGTGGTTATTTAATAGGGATGTTGGCAGCACAAATGAATTCATGAGTGTGTGAGGTGCTCACTGGGAGGATGCTGATTGAATCAGAGCTGGTGCCAGTGCCCTAAGTTCCATCGTCATCTCATTCTGGTCCTTATTTCAGAAGTGGAATTTTTTTTTATGGTGCCTTGTTTGGTTAGATCATCTCCCAGGACTTTAGCCTTTCCTCCTCAGGCTCTACAGGATTTCTTTTCAGGAACTGGCAAGGGATTTGTGGCAAACTATGGAATCATAGCGTATATGGAGAAAGGATATTATGATAAAGAGACAGCCTCCTAATTTGTTACTGGGTGATAGACTATGAATACCTGATAAGTTTCAGGATGCCCTTAATCAAGGAATATATGACTATGGAGGGTGATGATTTGCATACTATACTCTTACAATGACCATGTGATTAGTGACCCCTGGTCACTAAAATTTAATATTACTTTTTAATTTTAATTTTGCCTACTGTATTATTTAGTGTTACTATTGCTATGGTGAAACACCATGACCAAAGAAACTTGGAGAGGAAAGGGTTCATTTGGGATTCACTTCCACATTGTAGTCCATCACTGAAGGAAGCTAGGAATAGGAACTCAAACAAGGCAGGAACCTGGAGGCAGCAGCTGATGCATAGGCTATGAAGGCATGCTGCTCACTGGTTTGCTCAGCCTGATTTCTTATAGAACCCAAGCTATAGTCATTTGAGAACCTCAATTGAGAAAATGTCCCCAGAGTCCATGGCATGGGTTGTAGCCAAGCCATCAGTGATTGATGGGTTGGGGAAGGGCCCAGCCTTTTGTGAGTGGGGCCACCCCTGGGCCAGTGATTCTGGGTTCTATAAAAAGCAGGTAGAGCAAGCCATGGAAGCAAACCAGTAAGTCACACCTCTCCATGGCCTCTGCATCAGCTCCTGTCTCCAATTTCTTGTTTGAGTTCCTATCCTGACTTTCTTCAGTGATGGACTATAATATAGAATTATAAGCCAAACTCTTTTCTCCCTGACTTCCTTAGGTCATGATGTTTTATCTCATCAATAGTAACCTTAATTAAAACAGAAGGAATATACAAGGAGAACGATGGTGAAGTATAAAGCATGCAAGTCCAGGAAACTCTACTCCATAGAAACCTTCATGTGCTCAGCTATCCAAAAACTCCTCAAACTCTATATTTGGTTTTTTTTTTTTTTTAATATGGAGACATTATTTTTGCAGACATCAATGATTGCATAATTATCTGCTGGTCATAAACCCAACTTTCTCCTCTATGGTGGTTTGAAAGAGAATAGCCTCCATAGGCTTGTTAAAATATGTGGTTGCCAGCTGGTGGGACTGTTTCACAAGGGTTAGGATGTTTGGCCATGTTGTGAGAGGTGTGTCACTGGGGACAGTCATCAAGGCTTTAAAATCCAACATTGTTCCAGCTAGCTTTCTCTCTCTGCCTCACTGTGTCTCAAGATGGGAGCTCTCAGCTCCTGCTCTGGCTCTATGCCTGCTTGCTTGCCTGCTACCGTGCTCCCCACTGTGACAGTCATGGACTCTAACCCTTTGAAACTGTGAGCCTCAAATTGAATGCTTTCTTTCATAAGTTCTCTTGATGTGTTAGTTAGCATTGGAGAGCTAAGCATTCAGTGACAAGGTGATTTTATTCCATCATCATAGAGTAGTTTAAAAACACAAGTCAAAACTATTCAGAGGCAGACCTTCTCCAGAACCGCTTTTGTCAATCTTTAACTTATTTTTGAATATTTATATATCTATATACATATGTATATATTTGATATATTGTGAGTAACCCCTTCCCATTGCCCCTTCCAAGCTTCTCCCTTTCTTTATAAACTCTGTCTTCTCAACTAGTCCTTCTGACTATATCAGTGAAGAAAATGACTGTATCAGCATCAACCAGTAAATATCTCAGTACCTACCTTTTCGATGACAGTATGATAGAGGGACCTGTCTTGTGTAGGTATCCATTGCTAATGTGTGTTCATGATTGTAGGGGCCATGTTGGATATGAATGGCAGTCTCCCATGGCACTCTTCTCCATCTTGATGCTCTTGTATTGTTTTGTTCTCTATCTTGTGATTTTTCCAGACTTTTGAGGGATGGTCTATCTGTATCCTGTTTAGCGCTGTATGATCACTCATTCTTGGCACTTTGACCATCTCTGTGCACTCAGTGTTATCCTCAGCAGAGAGGAGCTTCTCTGATCAAGGTTGACAGCAGCACCAATAATCTTTCTTCTCTGCTGGCTAGCTGTCACAGTGACAAAAGGCGATATGCAGGCTGATGGGGGAAGAAGTGGTATCAGTGGTCTTACCCAGTGGTGACCTTGTTAAGTACAATGCCAACTTGTCAGGTAAGATATGCCTATTGATGCAGTTGTTGTATGACTCTTGAGTTGGTAAGCAACTGCTCTGGATTGTGTTTGAGACCTAGTCCATAGGAGGCAATACATTAATACATGCCTTGTTTTAAAAACAAGGTCCAAAACTCCTAATTGGGATCACTGTAAGCACTAAGGGAAAACTGACACGGCACCAAACAGCATTCAAAAGATTTATGTTTATATTCATAGACAACCTTAGTCAGAGAAACTTCTATTTGTAATAAACATAGGTGGATGCATGGACTCATGGTTGTTCAAGGTGCTGAGATTCACTTGACATTTGAGTTCTGGGCCTAAGAAGGACATTTATTCCACCCTCTATAATACTCAGAAAAGTACATGGGGATAAAAAAAAAAAAGAGAGAGCCAAAAGATAAGGGAAAGGAGTCTGGAGAGCATGGTGTAGCTATTGAAACTTGCTCATACAGCAGATGAGGTTGCCTGCATTAGGCCTGCAGAAGCTGGACCTGTCAATAGTTAGAGATCAGGAAGGACCATGGGCCCCTACCCCTGCCTGCTGAATTAGACTACTGATAGATTTTGGGGGGAAAGCCAGTCATAGTCTTCAGTTGTGTATGCGATGGCATGTCCACTGGCTTCAGTTGACAGTTTCCAGCCCATGGTCACATAGATGGTCCTGTCACAAAGAACAAAACAAAACATGAATGTGGGAAAAGGGACTTATGAACCAAAGGAGGATTTCCAGGGTGGGAGGGGGCTAAGTGTAAACAGAATTCACTAGCGACATATATGAGACTGTAAAGAACAAATTTTATCAAGTAAACAATGCAAAACAATTATAATAAAGTTGGATATTATGTTCATTTAAGGAAATAATGGTAGTATGTTTCTCTCTTTGGGCCCATGATTTCCCATCCATAGGCTTTTGATCAAGCTTATAGTACCCAATGCCAATCTTGAGCCTTTCCCAGACAAAGGTTTGGCTATGATTATCCTGGTGGCTATGTGGATATTTCTTTATTCACTTTATTTTTTTTTCAGAATGATGATTAATGCAAAGATGCTTAGATAAATAAAATAAAACGAAACAAACAAACAACAAACAAACAAAAAACCAAAAAACTTTGCTGAGATGTTTGGTATCCAACACATTCTGCCCGAGAGTTTTCTCTGGCTTCTGTTCAATTTGTCTTCAAGTACTTCTGGTAATAGGAAATTTGCCTTTCAATGGAAGGACAAGCATCTAGCCATCCAACAGTTGGGCTGAAAACAGAGCCTTGGCATAAGGAAAGAAATAGAATTTTATAGATCTGTGGGAAGAAGACAAATACAGCTATGACACATTGGCCTGTTTTAAAAGTGCATGAGTGGATATAAGAATAAATATTTAGATTATAGCTAGGAATTATGCTGGTTTAATAAAGTGGTAGTTAGAGGTTCTCCTCCAAGATTCATGATTTCACTAGACCTGGGTAGTTGACTAGGTTTTCAGTAACAGGCATGATTTTCCTCTTTTTGAATAGGCCTTAGGTCCAATTCACATTTGCTGTTTATCCAATACCCATATGGCCAGACATGAACATATAAAACAGATAACATTATACAGACTGAACATGTTCTATGTATGCATTTATGTATCTATGTATATATGATCTATCTATCTATCTATCTATCTATCTATCTATCTATCTATCTATCTATCTACCTACCTACCTACCTACTGATCTATCTGTGTATCAGCAATTTAAAAAAAGAGTCCATAATTTTAAGAAAAGCAAGGGATACATGGAAGGGTTTGAAGGGAAAACAGAGGGAGAAAATGTTGTAATTATATTATAATTTTTAAAAAGTAAAATAAGAAATTTAGCTTTTAAAAGATGTGGCCAAGTCAAAGTTTTTTAATTTGTTTTCCCCCAGATGTTAGATGTATAGCTATAAGTGATAGAAGCTACCAGGGCCCAGGTCTTGATTTTTTTTTTAATTCAAGAAAACACAATTAGCCATTAGAGTAATAGAAGTTTACCTTTCCAGACCACTTCCCAAATCTATGAAGTCAGTCCTGCTCTAGGACCAGCTTTATCTTATTTCTTTCCATTGAGTGGGCAGTAAATGGTTTCCATCTTCAGCTTTGCTTTTAAGAATTGTATGGCCTTTAAGTCTCCTAATAAAATGGAGAGAGAGATAGAGAGCAATACTTTTCCCCCAAGGGCTTACACAGAAGATAAATAGGATAAAGCCACAAGCACCATGCCTACTGGTTTGTGCTGTGTGCATAGTCATTTGCTTTCTTCTCTAGGAATGAAGCTTGGCTGCCTGGTTCTCTAACTTATCCTGGATCCTTTCCTGAAGATCCACAGTAATCCTTTGGAATGACTGGGAGTGAGTCTACTAGGTGTCTTCTTTCCCTCCTCTGTGAGCAGGCACAGACACAGGCAGAAGGATGGCTGTCCCAGGTCAGCTGTCACTAGGTGTCTCATCACCCTGTTTATCAGTGTACTCTAGTAAGCAGATGGAGAGGTTTATCCACTTTACTTTTCTTATTCGGGACATTAGATTTCAACATTTGAGACACCAAGACTAATTGTAAAACAAACTGACACCAACTGCAATGAGAAAAGACCTTCTCTTTTTCCCTTGTCTCCGATTGCACACCAGGATGTGCTAATTAAAGCATCTGTCTCCCTCCAGCTCCCAATATTAGACATCTTAATTTATTTACTTATTAAAAAGTAACAGGAGAATTTGCACTTTGTTGTTTTTTCCCCTCTGTCTGTGGCATTACATATCAGGCAATCTCTTGGAAAAACGATGAGATAAACTGATTATTATTAAATACCATTCTTATTCAGTGTGATGCTTTATTGCCAAGTATTGGCAACTCTAATAATTATGACCTTGTGATGTGAGATGTCTCCTAGGGGTATCTGTTGTCTGTTTTAGACAGCATTGTATACATGATTTAGAAATGGTGATTGCACTAGTGTGGGTTGATGGCATCTGATCCACTCTTCTCTCACAGGTTAAAGAGTGAGGTGCCTTTCCAAGGATATGCCCTCAGCCTCAGACTGTCTTTTATTCAAAGGCCTTCTTCACACAGTGATAAACTGGCATGACCCGTTGCTCTGTTTGGATAGACTGGGGAGTCCCAACTTTATCCATCTAGAATTTTGTTTGGAATTGAATCCATGAGTGTCCAACTTAGCAGCCATCAACTGCTTACTAATAAGTTGAGCAGATGACTGTCCTGGGTGGGCTAAGGCTTAAGGAGCTAGCAGTGAATCAGATAGAAGCTCACGTGAGCCTGCGTTTGCTGAGGGTGCAGTCACAGATTGAATAGTCCATTTTGAAGGCAAAAGGGAAATAAGTTCAGTAAGTTCAGTAAGTTCCACCACACGTGGTACCATCTATCAAAATACACCCATAGTATTTTCTCCCCTCTCCTATGTTTAGAGTAATAAGAGGCCAATCTCTTTTATCTTTTCTTGAGGAAGATCATTTTTAAGTACTGATTTTGAGTATATTAGCTCCTTGGAGCCTATGTGATTGGGAATAAGATTTTTTTTTTTTTTTTTTTTTGTCTATCCACAGATACCCATTTTCCCCTATTGATCTTATTCCTGAACTGGCTTTCCCCTATTTACCCTCCTTCCCACCCTACTGCACTATGAAGCATAGTGGAAAAATCACATCGGTAGTTCAAGCCAATGAAGAGTACATATACATTATGTCCTACATATGTCAGGACCTGCAGTTTTGTGGTAGCATGATAAATGATAGAAGTTGAGGTACTGCCTCACCTCTGGTGGTTACTTTCCCAAGTCTTTGAAAAAGTATTCCTGTAGCTAGCCCCACTTTAAGAATTATGCTCTGACTGGCCCCACCCCTAGTCTGTCATGAGGTGGCATGGGTGCAGGGTTGGCACCCTCCCCTCTCTTCTACCCTGGGGATGGGGGGGGTGTTGCAAGAGCTAAGGGCAGGCATGAGGGGTTGGGGAGATGAATGAAGTGGGATTGAAGTGCACAATGTGGAACCTATAAAGACTCAGTAAAAGTAAAAAAAAAAAAAAAATTAAAAAAGCATAATGCTCTGAAAAAGAAGGCATTATGACTTTTCCCCTGGGATTCTGCTCTGCTGTGTCTTTGACATGTACACAATACTAGCGTACACACACACACACACACACACAGCATACACACACACACACACACACACACACACACACACACACACACAGCATACACACACACAGCATACACACACACACACACACACACACACTCTCACACACCGCATGGTAGATAATACGTTATTTGTTTATTTCTTCCATGATGGGTAGAAACAGAGGAGATGTGCAATGCACGTTTGTGAATTAAGGTGCACACCAAATACTATATAGAAACAAGAGTATTAAGGTAAAGAAATATTCTCATTCTGTCTCCAAATAAAATGAGGCTTTTCATGTCTTGCAGTTGATCTAAAAAGATTTTTTTTTAATGAAGCTCCTATTTGTTTTTCATTATCTTATTTGATAGACGTGGAATGACTGTTTTCTGACAGCTGTAGGCTGTATACAAAGCATGCGCTGATCTATAGGACAACTGAATGAATTTGAAGTGGGAGGAGACAAAAAATGCCTAGCTCAATTATGTGTTCAAGAATGTATTAAAAGAAAAATTCAGTGAAAACATTAACATACTGAGGATGCCATTGTAGTCGTATTCAGAAATAAAAAGGAATCCTGGAAATTGTTCAAATGCACACAGATTGGCAAATATTCAATTATGAACCCCACATGCGACAGCAATGCTAGTTAACATGCTAAAATGTCACAATTTAATAACGTAAAAAAAAATTAAACAGTATGTAAAACTGGCTTTTCGGCATTATTCCAGTTTTGTAAAATTAAAACAATAATATAGGAAAGAAATATCTTTAGTAGTGACAAGGGCTTAAAGTTTCTTTATTATCCTTCCTTTGAACAAGCAAGTATTACCTTTACAGTATCAAATAAGCCTGTATTCACCTTGCTGTCTCCACAGAAATAATGTGTAACCATAGAGTCATTGCCTTCCCAGAGATGCTTCTGCCTGGAGGAAAAGATGCATTTAAAGATGTTGCCATAATGTAAAATGGAAGGAAACCAGTACCCTAGAGTTGATACGGAGGCTACATGTGGAGCTTTGATGGCGTTTGGCCATTAGGACTTTGCAGGTCACTATGAAGCAGTGGTGTGTGCAGTAAACATGAATTCTATGGCAGAGGAGAATGTGCGTCACAGGAAGGTGTGGGATTGAAGGGGGAGAGGTGAGGCCTTCTCCATTGTTGGATAGAAATGGAGGCTAAAAGATGGAGAAATGAAGGCAGACTAATAAATATACTTTAATAGCTTTCGAGAATTGTGGATGTTTTGCTGAAAAACTAGAGTTTGATTAAAGGGCAGTAGGACAGAGAAAACATTCTAAAGAGAAAGGAAACTTGGCTCATATTAAGTCATGGAGTAAGGATCCCAGCTCTGCCAGTGTCTAATGGCTTCTTCTTCACGAGTTACTTCATCTCCACATTGTATGGAATCAGTGTATTTGAGTTAAACCGTGGACGGGAGGATTAAACAATGTAATAGACCCCCAAATCATCACAGATGAGATCATTTGGAAAGCTCTTTCTTTAAACAATGTTTACAGCACCTTGCTTCCTAGTCTGTCTCTATTTGCTTTCGGTTTGGTCTTAAAATATTTACAGAAGAAGATCTTCATAAATCTCCTAAGATTTGTGCTTTCCTTCAGCTAGAAAACCAAACCAAGTTTGTGTCAATGTGTTGCACAAGAAAACCCTAGAATCAACTTCAATGGAACCAATCTGTGTGGCCAGCTAGTGATATCTTCAAAAATGATGCAACTATACTATGGACTGTTGAGATTGTATAAAGTTTGTCTTTTCCAATTATCTCTAAATTTAACTCAGTTCTATCCCACTTCTCCAAATCTCACTTATTGTAGAGTGCACAGGTGGTTTTGCCCAGATGTTTCTTAGCATGAATATACCTTTTATGTAGTATGGCCACATCTAATTCTTTCTCACTAGCCTATGAATTTTAACACTTTACTAATAATGCCACTGAGATTGCATCATGGCACTGTTATAAAGTGAACATGTATATGCTTTTAAAATATCATCATTAGCTAGGTGTGGTGGTACACTCCTTTAATACCAGCAATCAGGAGATAGAAGCAGGGGGATTTCTATGAGTTTCAGATCAGCCTCATACATAGTGAGTTCCAGGCAGCCAGAGCCACATAACAGAGAGACCCCATTACACACAAACCAAAACAAATTTAAACAAGCCATCAGTGTGGAAATTATAACAAACGTACATGCACATGTGTGCATATGTGCATGTCTTATTTTTATCAATGGTAGTTATACTGTTAATGGTTAAATTTAAAAGTTTATTAATTGACAATATCTGTGTAACAAAGCTCTCCCAAATCCAATGGCTTAAAACAACCAGCAATTTATGATTTCTCCTGAGTCTGGAGTTGGCTGGAAAGACTTGCTGATGTGGTCTGGAGCACAGTGGGCCTCAGGAGCATCTGTGCTCAGCTACAGATGGGCTGCTTGGCTTTGCTGATCTTGGCTAGACTGCTTTCCAGAGCTTTAGTTTAGATGGCTTAGCTTTGCTCCATACACTCTCCAGTAGTTTAACATGAGCTTGCTTTTAGGGTAGCCTGGATGTTGCCATGGTGATGAGAAGCAGAGGAAAACTGGCCATGTGCAAGGACACTTGAGACCTAGAGCTGGAGCTGGCACACCAGCTACATTGCTACATTCTGTTGACTGTAACAATCCAAAGTCCACTGCAGACTCTGGCTAGGGAACTAGACCCCACAATCTAGTGCTAGATGAGGAATTACAAAGTCACAGCTCAAGTGTGTGTTGTTACCATCTTGGAAGCAATAAATTACGGTAGAGAGTTAAAATGAAAAGCTATTAGAAAATAGTATTGATCTGGGTGAGGGAACATACTGTTCTAGCTAAGAATGCTTGCACGAGATATTCTACCAGATTTTGATGTGCAAGTAAGAAAGAGTGTACACTAAAAACTGGTTCCAAGATGGGCAGGGTAAGGAACACGTAAACCTCCATCCTCAAAAATGAGGTTTGTATTTTGGTATGAATAGGAAGTAGTGAGGAGATAGGGTAAAGATTTACTTATATACATAGAACAAAAACATCTTTTAATGTTAATAATTGAATGTCATCTCAGACTGATCAAATTTATGGGAATTAAGCCTGTACTTTTAAAAATATTCCTGGAAATTCTACCATATAGTAAGAATCATTATGGAAATCTGTGTTCTTGTGCTCATGGGTTGGCATTGCCTAGATGATTTATTAAAAAAAAAAAAACAAAAAACAAAAAAACACTGATGCCCAGGTCCTGTGATCAGTCTGTGGAATAGACCCGAGAAATGATCTTTGCACCCATAACAACATAAAGTCTGTCTGGGTAAATTTAATGTGCAGTCGGTCTTGAGAACCACTGACCTAGATAGTTAATTTCCACTGTGAATAATCAGTGTGTTCAGAGTTTCAAGCCACAGCAAAGAGACACTAGGACAAAGGTTTTCTAAGCCCTTTGTAGGTCTGGAATTAGCACGAAATTGCTGGGTGCCAATCAGGTCATGGAGACTGGAGAAGTAGAGGACAAATCCCTAAATGCTGGGGACTCAGCCTGAACCTGTACCTGGGGTTGGAGATACCAGGTTCTGGCAGTGTTTATTTTATTTTATTTTATTTTATTTTATTTTATTTTATTTTATTTGGCAGATGGAAGGAAACTGCCCCGTAACAGTCCAGAAAACAAAGTGGCAATGCCATCTTGAACCTTTGCCTTTTATGTTCAAAACTGGTCTTTTCTGCATAAGGATTAGAGAATACGACTTGCACCATTTTCCCTAAGAAGGTCAACGCAACATATCATGGCTCTTGGTCTATGAATCATGTTTCTCTTGATTGTAAAACTGTAGCTTCTGCTTCCCGATTTGCTGTTGTAAATTAGAGCTTTGACCTTATCAAAACTTAGATAATCCATGAGACCTTTTGTGGTTATTGCCTTATGTTTGTGGCCTCATTATTTGTCTATGGTCAGTCACCTAGAGAGCAACAGAATACTTAGCTTCCGTCTCCCCTCCGTGTTCTTAAATAAACCTTGGCAGAATTTTAGCCACTTGGGTTTGGGGCTAGTCTTTGACTTTCCTTTAGGTTATTTTTGGCTTCCATACACCTCATCTATTTGGAAGAAATTTAATTGCCTAAGAGAGAGAGGTTGAGTCCTGGTGTGGCCATTGCCAGTTTCATATTTCTTGAAGCAGTGTCAGAGTGTCTTTAGGGTGTACAGTAGTGTGTGTGGGTGATTCTCAACCTGTGTGTCATGATCCCTTTGGGGGTTTTAAATGACCTTTACACAGGGGACACTATTGGATAACACAGATTTATTTATATAACAGTAATAAAATTACACTTATGATGTAGCAACAAAAACAATTTTATGGTTGGAGGCCACCATAACATGAGGAACTATATCAAAAAGCAAGAGCATTAGGAAGCTTGAGAAACATTGTGTCTGGAAAGCATACAATTCTTAGTCCCACCCCAGACATCTGGGTATAGAGCTTAGGCACTTGGATGTTTCACTCTCTTTTATGAGGTTCTTATGTTTTCTGATAGGTTTAGAGACATTAGACTGGGTTTTATTCAAGTATTATCAATTTGGGGAATGTACTGGTTTAGAGGTTTTTTTTATATATATTTAAAAAAAACCCATCATTTATATAAAAGACACAACTCTTCTTTAAAAAGTTTCTCCAAATGCTCTACACAAGGAATTATGGTTTTATGGCATGCTTGACTATCAGTTGGAGTTGGCTAATATGAGTGGAATGTATTGTGTTTGGCACACCTAAGGCATGAGGAAAGGGGGTGTAGGGTACTAGAGATGTATAGTGAGACAGAAGAAAAAAGCAAATAGAGATAAAAGGAAATAAAGATGAATATGGGTATACCAGGTCAAGTGTCATCCATCCAAGGCAATACCCAGACTATGATTTTAGAGCACTTTACAGTATACAAAATCTTACACTGTACACAAGATCATGATGTACACAAGACTTTGGTGGGTCCTAACATCTCCATGATACCTGGAAATGTCAAGATGTCTGGCAGCACCTTGTCCAAGGTCAGTTAGTCACTGACACAGAACTAAGAGTAGAACTCAGAACTCTGTTGTAGAACAGACACTTTTGTTACTCTTCCTTTATGCCGTACACATGCAAACTGCACTAGTTTTGCTGTTGTTCAGATAAGCCTGGATGAGCACCTTTTTGTAACATAATTTAGGATGGTTCTTAGACAAGGTGGGTGGCATTATTAGGGAGCAGAGTGAACCAGGCATTCTTAAAGTCTTTAATAAAGGTCAACAATCTTGTTGAAGAAGAGCCTATCACATGTAATAAGATGATCACAGCACTGAGTATCCTTCTTCCCTCTTCTCTTCCCTTCCTCCTCTTCCTCCACGTCCTCCTCTTCTTCCTCTTTTTGTCTTTAATCTTCTATGAATATGGCCCCCAAACCCATTTGTATACTAAAATTGGTATACACAAGGCAATTCCAGACCATGTAGCCTTGTCAGCAAGTTTAGGCCTGATGGAAGTAACATCCTGGAATCACATTCCCATTTTTCTCGTTTCACTCATTGTAACTAGGGGCAGGGGAATCTTGGTTTGGCTTGCATTCCCTTTTTACTTTCTTTTGATAGAGATGGCACTAACTGTAGCAACCTTTGCCTAACCTTGGCAGACCTTGGCACACTCATAGCTTCTCATCATTGCAGCAGCCAGATGACATACATTAGTGTAACCATCATGCACAACTGCAATAGCCATTGGTCCAGGGATACTTGCTTGCTTCCCTGAGCCAGCCATTCCTCCACCTGAAGAACCAAAGCAAGTTTATGGCCCAGAGATGCTACAACACAAAGGGACTTCATCTGTTCTAATGAACTTGGTTGTCTCTATCACAGAGAGACTCTGGGAGAATTGAGCAACCTAGAAGAAAAGCAAAATCTACCTTTCTTTTCTAAAAATATGTGTGCAGGTGCATGTGTGTGTGTGGCCAGAGGAGAAGCTTGAGTGCCATTTCTCAGATGCCACCTACCTCTTTTTTATTTTATTTTATTTTATTTTATTTTATTTTATTTTATATATTTTTGAGACAGGGTTTTCATGGGCCTATAAGGCATCAGGTAAGCTTATTTGGCTGACAAGTAAATCCTAAGGCTCTGCCTGTCTCTCTTAACTTCCCCAGTGCTAGGATTATAAGCATCTATCATTCAACTTTTCTCAACTGGATTCTGAGGTATTGAACTCAGGTCCCAATGCTTGTGAGACACATACCTTACTGACTAAGCTGTCTTCTCAATCCCAACCTTGCCTTTCTTATTTTACTTCTTTTGTAAGGAAAAGCCTACTTTCTACACACCCCAAGAAAAAGGCTAGAGGTGGAGCTTAACTTTGCTAGACCTCTATGCTGTGGCTTTTAGGAATAACCACACTTTATAAGAATAGAAAGCTCTATAAAACCCCAATGGGCATATTTGCCAGCCCCAGAATGGCAGGGTAGGAAAAAAAATCCTTAATGACAGCCAACATTGTGACCCAGTGATTGACTTCTTGCCTCCACCTGGGCACTGTCTGTGGCATCACCTGTGACTCAGCTAGTAGTAGTAGTGGCCGCACTTTGCTGAAAGAAAGAACTAGAGGATCAGAGAAGCTAAGTTGCTCACCCACCCAAGGTCATGGAGAACCCAGGATTTGACTTTTGGAATGTTAACCATAAACCTTAGCCACTTTCCCATTTTCCTAGTGGCCTCTTATGAACCATCTCATTTTTTTATATGGAAAAAAATAAAAAAAATCTGCTTCCTTGGGATTCCTTTGGCAGGAGAAGATTCAAAGACCACATTCCTTCCCCTTAATATTTGCTCCAGGTGAGGATCTGCGTCTAGAGTTGTTGGATTCCCTGAGGTTTGGGAAGTTCTGCACTTACACCTGGAGGTGGAGTGGCTCCATGGGGCCCCACCAAAGATATTCCAGTTCACTGCTCCTCCTTGAAAGCTCATGATTCAGATGGCCATGCTGTCCCTTAAAGGAAGAGGTGATGCCTATTTTGGGAAAGGGGCCTATTTTAAGCTAAAGGACAAGGGCTCCCTATTCTCCGACTGTGCTGGCTTGCTTCCCCTCTGCACTCAGCAAAAATGGAGTCCTCTCTAAACAATAGGTGACTCAGCCTGCCTGAAATCTCAGGTGAAATAGATTTAGCAAGCAGAGAGAGAATGTTTTATTTTTCTTCTCTCTTTCATTTTTCCTGGTCCTGTTTGATGATAATTCCCTGTACTTGGTGCTCCTTTCATCCAAAGATCTGTAATTAATTAAGCCTCACAACTCCCCTGGCAGGCAGAAAAGTATGAGGATGTTCATTTAAAACCAATCCTGTTTGATACAGTAGGACTGCTATGAAGGCTCTTGAAAAGGGGGAAAAAATCCTCTCTATTGTGAAACTTCCTTTTAATAGAGTGAATTAGGGGAGAAAGGAAAGAAGTAATTTTGTCTGTGATGTCTGCTTAGTTACAGCTGCAGATGGAGTCCTGAATCTGAGGCTCTGACACCTTTTTTTTTTTTTTTTTTTTTGGATTGAGCTGGATTAGTAAGATTTTGCTGCAGTGTTAATCAGTGCAAGTCTCAGTGGCTTTAGACAGTTAAACATTTGTCATCTTCTCCTAGTCTTGGGGGTCAGGAATTCATGAGTGAGTGAGTTACCTGGGTGGGCCTTGATGGAGGTCTCCTATAGGGTGATAGTTAGAATGTAGCAGGGCTGCACTCACTCATTGGTAATCCTTAGCCACAAGAATTTATTCTGGAGCAGATAATATAGGCAGGGTGGCTTGAAGAAGGTTTCATGTGACACTTAGTAGGTGAATTGGCCATGTGCATGAACGGTATGATAGGTTATGTTGGGCAGGTATAGAAGAATGTTAAGCTCATAGAAGTAAGACCTACATATGTAGTTTTGCAGCTTCCAAGTAGGAGTGTTGTGTTCTGCTTTTATCAGAATGTATGTGAATATGTCTCATCATAAAGGGGGGAGTTCTTGGAAGGTGTCAGTAATTTGGGATGAAAGTTAATCCTTCTAACCTAGAGCATGGTACACATTATTATTATTGTGTGCTTGTTGTTATTTGTTTGTTTGTTGAGATAAGGCTTCAATATATGGTCCAGAGTTATCCGGAGTTTGCTTTGTATAGTCAAGGTTGCCCTCAAAAGTACACTCTGCCTGCATTAGGCTCTCAAGGGCTTGGATTAGAGGTATGCTTTCATCACAGTGGCTGATTTTTATTTTGTGTGACTTCTGTAGTTGAGTGACCCCAGGTTATTTCCAATCTTTCCTCTGATTTCTTCTTTCTCCCAAAAGACTCAGGATCAGTGGATGATGAAATAGTCACAGCATTAACAACTGTCTCCAGTCTGTAACTTTGGAGTATGAAATTGAAATAAACGTGAGTTCAATAGAATACCACCAAAGCCTACTGACTGCAGGTGATGAGAAAGAGGGCTGACCAAGAATATTTCATTCATATCAAACACCTCTATCTCAGTCAGCCAAGAACACCTGGCTATGACTGGGTTTTAGACACAGAGCCAGCATCATGGTCAACAACAGTACATGTTATGGTATACAGTGTGTTAGATTGTGCATTACATGCAGAAGCAGGGGACAAAGCATGGGTGGACTTACAGCTTCATTCAACGATAATTTATTGAACCACTACCGTGTTCCAGGATGTATTCTAAGTGCTAGGTACATTAAGTCAAATACACAAAACAGAAAATATTTTACTAAGAGACAAATAATAGATGAATAAATGCATAACATGATATTACATAGTCATTAGTGAGTGCTAGTAAGATGAACAAAGACAGTGACACCAAAGTGAGTTGCTTTGCTATCATGATGATGATGGCGATAATTTTAACACAATGACTCATATAACATACTAAATCCCTCCTGTTCATTGAACACTGTGCTGTATATTGAAGGTAAAGTGATAACATTGGTTTCTTGATAACATGGAACTTTATTTAAGACTGAGAGAAAGGGAAAAGGAGGAGAGAAGAGGAGACAAGGAGAGGAGAGCAGAGGGGAGAGGAGAGAAGGGAGGGCGGGGAGAGGAGAGAAGAGAGGAGAGGAGAAGGAAGGGGAGGGACTATAAACAATAAAAGTCACTTGTGGGAAAAATGGTTAGTACTGTTGAGATAATTCAGATAAGGAGACCTGGGAATAGCTGCTTTGCTTAGGTTGTAGAATTCCAGTAGAAGGAGCTGAAATCTAAGTAACAAAAGGAACCAGGTATAGAGAAATTTTCCCAGACCAAGAGGAAAAGGCAAGGATAGGAAGGTCCCAGGCTTAGCATATCCAGAAATAGAATGAAGAGTGGTGTAGCTTTATAAACCAGGGCAACTGGGAACATAGAATAATTAAGAACCAAAATATCCTTCGTGCATAGATATGACTTTGAGAAAAAAAATATAACTCTTGAAAAACTATTTTTCTTGCCATTTAAATATTGCCTAGTTCTCACCTTAGACACAGGTGTAACATTTAATCTATTGATCTGTGATATGAATTTCTTCCTGTAATTAGTTCTCTTTTCCCCAGGACCCCAGAGAAAATCCAAAATGCAGGGCAAGTGTTATTATATTAAAATTTTATTAGGTAGTATAATTAAACAAAATACTGTATGGCGATATGCCCATCATTAAGTGTGTTGACTCAAGTCATCATTGGGAATTCTTATTTAATGGAAGTCTGCAGATCCACTTCTTTTCTACAGCACACCTTAGATGCAATCCTTCAGGGCTAGTGTTGGATGGCTCAGCATGTGCTATCTTTGTGTATAGCTTCACAGCTACCTGAATTTTGGAGGAACCTGAGAAATGCCAATTGCCTCCAAGGGCACCATTCTCTCTTCCTGCATACTGAGAGTGCTGTAACTCCCATTCAAAGCTTTGCAGAGAAATGTTTATCATCTAGTTCTACTTTCCACATATGGGGTGTGTGTGTGTGTGTGTGTGTCTCAAATTTTCTTTCGTGTCTGCAAGTAGAAAAACAATTCCTCTTGTAGCCCCTTCCTGTGTCACCTGTTTCTTTTCTTCTATTGCTTCCTGTGCTGGGCAGAGAAGCGTTTACCATCATAACAGGTCCTCTGTTCCCAAGTTAGTCATCTAAGAAGATTTATTTTTTGGTTGTTACTTTCTCATCCTCTGGATTTCATACCTCTTCCAAGTAGTGTTCTATTTATACTACTTACAGATGAATATGTGAAAGATCAGGTGGAAAGATTATGTTTGCATGAAAACATACTTTCAGGCTAAAAATGCAATAGAAACTTCAATGTAAGTTTACTGTATATTAGAGTGTATTGTATATTTATTCTCTGAAGTAAACTTAGCAACTTGCATATGATGAATCACTAAGCCGTATGTTTCTCTGAAGAAGGAAGCACGATTTCTCAAAATACAGCATTGTTTTTAGAGTGAAAATTGAATTTGTTTCATGACCAATTTGAATTTTTTTTTTTGCAGTTCTATACTATCTCAGACTTACCAGCTTTGAACTGTAAATGCACTCAATAAGAGATGAATGCCTTTTCAATTATTAAAACTGGACTTCAAGATCTGCAATGGTTTTCTTATGAAAATGTTTGAATATATCTGAGAACTATTTCTTAAATTCTAATAATTAAAAAGTACAAAAGCAGAAAGTTGAAGGCAATAACAAGAGCAAAGACTGAGCTACAAAAATTGAATGTATTTAATTTCCATAAGTGATCTAAGACATTGCATTAAAAGGCATCAGGGAAAGACAAGTGATTCATGTGAAAGAGTCAAACTGTTTCTGAATGCGTGTGTGCGCACACACACACACACACACACACACACACACACAAATGGACAGGACAGGCTCTCTCCTCTCAGGCATATAGACACACAGACACACTACCCTTGAGTCACTATGGCTTGTGATCTGTGAGAATCAGGCTCTTCTTACCGTTTGAAGTCAGAGGCAGGATGGTGATGTTACTTCTGCTTTGGAACTTGGGGAGTATATTTAGAAGCCAGGGCGCGATTAAGTGATCTTGATGTTCTAGGAAATGGGTGCAATGATATTGAAATGTTTATTGAACTTCTATTCTGTGCTTTCTGCCCCAAACAGTACTGAAGTTGTGAGGGCTTCAAAGGAATGAGAAGATCTGGAGTCTCAGCCTTCAGAAAGTTTCCCAGTGATGTGGGAAAAGGTGGTTTTATGTTACACCATGCTTATTCGGTAGATAGTGCCGTTCATGCAGACAGATAAAGAATTCCAGAAATTGACAAAAGTGGAGGGTAATAATATTTCTAGAGACCAACATGTGATGCCTCATGAAGAGGAGCAGTTTAATTAGACCTGGGGGGGGGGGGGATGCAAGATTTGGCATTATTTTCTCCTAAGTATAATAATAGTAACTAATTTTTATTAATAATACTGTTATCTGTCTGTTGGCTCATGCAGTAGTGGATGAAATGTATGGCAAACCTACAGGGTAACTATGTTCGGAGATCTCTTAAAAAATAAAAAACTCTGAGGAGAAGAAAGAGAAAGCCTCTCCCAGAACCTAGGCTTGAAGAAAAATGTAGGAGGTGCAGAAGAGAATTAACGGGTAATACTTATCATTTTGTACAAAATAACCTTGACACAAATGGGGCAATTTAACGGAGGGTAAGTGACTCCCAGCCCACTCACTCAGGTTGATGGAGGAAGTAATCATGGGGTTGCTGGCAGATTGAAGAAAGAAGACCCAGGGTAGCTTTCCCCCCCTCTATTATGGGTATTTCTAAGCTAGAGGTAGGAAGTTTATAGCAGAAGGAACCTTTTAAAAAGCAGTCCTTCTTGCTTTCCAGTCATTTCAGTATGTAACTTGATCTAACAGCAATTAGATGGGCCTGGTTTTCCTCCTCTCTGAAGCTCCTGTAGAGATGTCAGTTACACCACTGATAGTCCAAGAGATCAAAGAAATCAAATAGGTTTAAGAACCCAGTATAATAGTAAAACAAGTAAATAAGTAAATAATAGTAAATATGTATTGAGTATTATGTGTAAATATGCTATCTGTAAATATACAGACTATATATAGTATATATACTGTAAATATATATAAATATATATGCTATGTACACTGAAATTATATATAAATATATTAAATATATACTATATATTTACTATTACACATTTTTTAAAGAAGCAGTGTTTACAGTGGGGACTGAGGGTCAGTGAAGGAGTCTATGTTGATTTGTTTGACTGGGATTTAAACCTTCTCCTTTCCCTTCTCCAAGAGATGCAGTTGGTCTGAGGAATGTCCTCAGTGTTGGGTTCTCATAAGCATTTCCACTTAACCTACTCTTCAACAAAGTTGAAAACCATGGCTGTAAGGGAAGGTTTAAATTGTTTATACCTGGGTAGCATAGCAAGCCACAGACCACTGGGTACCATTCCCATGAGCTTGAATCATCAGATCTGGAATGGGACCCAAGAATTTCTATTTTTGGATATATCCTCACATCCTTAGGAGCTGCTGCTGATCTGGGGGTGGGGGGGGGGACATGAATTTGGAAAACATTGATTTAAACCATGGAAGTCAAGCTAGTCCAGATTTGACCAAAGCAGAATTTACTAAAGCTGGGGCCTGAATGTATTCAACTGGGCATTCTGTATACCCACTGAAGGAAAGTGCCCAGAGTGAGATTTTTGTAATGTGTTTTCCAGTTTTTTTCTATTGAGCTTAATAATTTTTGCTTCTTTTGTGTTTGGCTTCAAATATTACTTTTATACTACCTGAACATGTGGCCATATGAAGGTTTTTATGCTGTTATAGTTGAAAAGTAAGGAAGTCAGTTTTTGTCTGGAGCCTATGGTAGAATACCAAGATCACCTGGCTACATAGTGGTAGCAGTTGTAGTTGCATGTGAGACATTTCAGAAAATGTGGTTCATTTACACAACGGAATATTACTCAGCTATTAAGAATGAGGACATCGTGAGTTTTTCAGGCAAATGGATGGAACTAGAAAATATCATCCTGAGTGAGGTAACTCAGACCCAGAAGAACATGCATGAGGTGAGCCTAGCATGGCTCCCCTCTGAGAGGCCCAACAAGCAGCTGAAAAAGTCAGATGCAAATACTACACCCAACCAATGGAGAGAAGCCAGGGACCCTGGGGTTGAATTAGGGAAAAGCTGGAAGAAGCTGAGGAGAAGGGTGATCCCATAGGAAGACCAACAGTCTCAACTAACCTGGACCTCCGAAATCTCTCAGACAATGAGCAACATACATAAGCTGGTCTGAATCCCCCAACACATATGCAGCAGAGGACTGCCTGATCTGGCCTCAGTGAGAGAAGATGCATCTAATCCTCAGGAGACTTGAGGTCCCAGAGTGTGGGGAGTTTTGGTGTGGTGGAGACATCTTGGAGATGGGGTAGGATGGATGGGATGAGGAAGAGTCAGAGGTCAGACTGGGAGGGGGATAATGTCTGGACTGTAAAGAAAAGATTGAAGAAGAATAATTTAAAAAATCATTAAAAAGAAAAATATAAAGTCCCAAGTGATGATGATGATGAGCTGTAACCTGTAACCCAAATAAAACCCGTTCCTCTCCACAGAAAAAAGACACCATCAAAAGTAGGCTTTGCATAGGCAGCATAAGTAGGTAACTGTGTACAGCAGAGGCCATGTGAAGGTCGGAAGAACATCTTTCAGGTTTTAGTGGGTGTCATCATCACCAATGCCTTTAAAAAATTAGATTATCTGCATATATGTTACAGTTATGTAGCTTGGTTTTCAGATGGGACTCCTAATAGTGGGAGTAGAACCCTATTCTGAGTTGATTGCCTGACTTTGGGACCTTTCCCCAGCCCCACTGGGCTGCCTCATCCAGCCTTAATAGGAGAGGATGCATCTAGTCTTACTGCATCTTGATATGTCAAGGCTAGTTGATACTCACGGAGGCCTCCCCTTTTCTGAAGACAAAGAGAGAAGGAGTAGATGGGGGTGGGGGTTGGGGGATAAGGACTGGAAGGAAAGGAGGTAGAGGAAACTTTGGTCAGGATGTAAAGAAATAATCTTTAAAAGAGTAAGATTATCAAATGACAGTTCAAATGAGTCTCCACCCTTGGCGACCTCCAGGGATTGTTCTTTAACAAGTCAGGTAATTCTTATACAGTGGTTTGCTTAGAAACTTCATTTTAAGACATGGAGGATTCTGGACTACAAGGGAGAGAAATTGTTTTTCACAGTTGGTCTGCATTCCTAATTAACAATTTACTTCATATCCGAGGTTATTGTTTGCATTGTTAAAGTTGTGTCCTATGATCTAGGTCACAGCTCAACTAGGAGTCAAACTCCAGTGTTAATGTTCAGGATACATGTCTTTACAGAACAGTATTCCACCTACCTATCTCTTTTTTTATTTAGATATTGTAGAGTTTTGCTTTGTGTCTTTTCTCTACTTCCTCCCCTTTGTAGAATACATGCACCACATACATGCTTAATATAAAGACCAGCCCAAGTTTCCTTTGTTGAAATTTCTTCCCCCTTTTCTCCGTCGCTGGGACACCTTGTTTTTCTTTCTTTTTATTTATTACTGTTCTCTTGCTTTTCACTCATCTTCCCACCCCTGAGTCTGTGTCCATTTTTACTATGTGTTGTCTTTCCATTTTGACCTCTTTGTTGTCATGTGAACACATATACTTCCACACACACATACACAGAGACAAAGAAAGAGACACAGAGAGAGACATGGAGTGAGACTGAGAGACATACAAAGAGAGGTAAGAAAAGAGACAGAGGGAATCAGAGACAAATAGAGATACAAAGAGCCACTAATGATTTGCCAATCCTCGGGTGCAGGATATCAGATGGTTTATAAACCAGAAGAAAACTGTATACAAGAGTCCTATGATAATTTAATAATGAATGTGGAATTAATAGAAATTAAATGATTTTCATAAAAATCTTAGGGCTCATAGCTGTCAACTTGACTCAAACCTAGACAGACCTGGGAAGAGGGAATCTGAATTGAGAACTTGCCCCCATCAGATTACCTATGAGCATGTCTGTGGAACATTTTCTTACTTGCTAATTGAGGTTGGATTTTTCCAGCCCACCGTCTGCAGTACTGTCTCTGGGTAGTGGGGCCTGGGATGCATCAGAAAAATAGATTAACAAGCCAGGGAGAACAATGCAAAACAACAGGGTTCCTTGGTGTTTTCTGCTTTCTGCTTTCTGCTCCTGCTTCAGTTTTTACCTTTGCTTCAGTTCATGACCCTGTAGTCAAACAAATCCATTCCTCCCAATTGCTTTTGGTCACAGTATTTTTATCACAGCAACAGAGAGAAAACTAGGGGAAAATAGTGTCAAGAGAGGCAGAAGTGAGGGTAAAACTATATATTTGGCTAACTGGTGTGGTCTCTGCTGGGAAGGCTATATAAAACACAACTTAGCTAAATCACAGGGAGGCTGACTATACTCTCAAGGTAATCCAACTGCTATCACACAGGTTCTAACAGGGTTTTCTTTTGTCTCAGTCTTTCTCTTGATTCTCTGTTTCTTCTCTCCCACTCACTTGCTAAAGTATCAGTTATTACTAGAGAATCTCCGAGTCAGAGGGAAGAGAAGACCTGCTATAGGAAAATCTCTTATTGAATCCAATGTGAATTTGGGTGTGACTACAGAGTTTTCTGTGATTAACTTCTACACTGCCATGGAAACCCACCTTACTGACAGAGCCCATGTCAGTTCCCAGCATCCATATGGAGGGCTCTGGTCCATTTTGAATTGCAGAGAGAGAGAGAAGAGAGATACATTTGTCATTCTTGTTTACTTCTACTATGGTGTTGCCAACTATGATTTGACCAAAAAACTGGTGGTAGACGCAGATAGTTTGCCTGTCATTTCATGCTGAAGGTTGGGAACAAGAGTTCATAAGATAATAACAACCTTTGTCACAACAGTTGTGCATGTATGCACACAGAAGACAGGCCTAAGCGAAAGCACAGTGAGTGGCTTAAAGACATCTGGTTTTAAGGTGAAAGGAAGGTGAGTAAATTACTAGAGTTGGGTTACTGAGGGACATAGAGTGATGAAGATTAATACCCAGCAATATTCGGGGCATTCTGTTTCCATAACAGGAATACTGCAGAATTTCCTGTGGTGAGCAGTTGAGGCATGTTCAGTCCAGGTGTTTACCACCAAGTATTTTTCCTCTTAAAGCTTAAAAAGAATGACTTTGCCTTTTGCTTATGATAGCCCCTGACTCAAGACTCTGACTTTCCTACTTTATTGTTTCTTCAAGATTCATGTCTCTTGAACTTCTCTTTCCTGGGAAAGATCTCTCACCTACTTTTCTGCCCCAAAGCCTGGATCACACAGGCAGGGACTATTGTCTGTTTGAATCAGATAAACTAGTGCTCCTCTCTGTCAAGGACGCCACCAAAAGTTAAGTACTGCATACCTGTGAAAAGCAAAGGCATTGTGTAGAATCTGAATAAAATGATTTGATTTTTGACCAAAGACCTTGTTCTCTGTCTTTCATAAATATAAATCCTTGGATGTTTTTGTATCAATGGACTACCATGTATTTCCTTCAACACAAGTAGCCTTCATACTCTTCTTAACTGATATGGTTTCCGTTTTATGGACTAGGAAACCGAGGCTGTGCACTTAAGGTTCATATATCATCCAGATTTTATTTTATATTTTAATTATTTTAGTTATTTAAATTTCAAATGTTGTTCCCCTTCCCAGTCTCCCCTCTGCAAATCCCCCACCCCATGCTCCCTCCCCTTTGCCTCTGAGAGGGTGCTCCTCTACTTACACACTCACTCCTGCATCACCCCTCTAGAATCCGCCTTTGCTAGGGCAACAAGCCTCCACAGGACCAAGAGCCTCCCCTTCCATTGATGCCAGATAAGACAGTCCTCTGCTACATATGTAGCAGGAGCCATGGACTGACTCATGTGTACTCTTTGGTTGGTGGTATGGTCCCTGTGAGCTCTGCAGGGTCTGGTTAGTTGATACTGTTGTTCTTCCTATGGGGTTGCAACTCCCTTCAGCTCCTCCAGTCCTTCTCCTACTTCCAGTGGGGTCCCCAGGCTCATTCCAATGGTTGGCTGTATCTGCATCTGTCTTAGTTAGGTGCTGGCAGAGCCTCTCAGATGATAGCTGCACCAGGTATCTGTCTGCAAGCATTCTTAGCATCACCAATAGTGTCACGGTTTGGTGTCTGCGGATGATATGGATCCCAAGGTGGAGTGGTGTCTAGATGGCCTTTCCTTCAGTCTTTGCTCCATGTTTTTGTCCCCATGTTTCCTTTAGATAAGAACAATTCTGGGTTAAAGATTTGAGATGGGTGGATGGCCCCATCCCTCACCTGGGGGCCATGCCTATCTCATAGAGGTAGTCTTTACAAGTTCTATCTCCCCACTGTTGGGTATTTTAGCTGATGGCATCTCCATTGGGTTCTGTGAACCTCTCATATCCTTGGTGTCTGGGACTTTCTAATGGTTCCCTGCATCCCTGACCACCCCCCCCCCCCACCAATGCTACATATTTTTATTCCTTCTCCTAGCCCTCTGGATATTTTTCCTGTCTCCCCCATACCTGATCCTGCCCCACTTTCCCTCCCCCTCCCACCTTCCACTTATGTCCCTCCCTCCCTCTGCCTCCCATGATTATTTTGATCACCCTTATAAGTGGGATTGAAGCATCTACACTTTGGTCTTCCTTCTAGTTAAGCTTCATGTGGTCTGTGAATTGTATCCTGGGTCTTCTGAGCTTTTGGGCTAATACCCACTTATCAGTGAGTATGTACTATGTATATTCTTTTGTGGCTGGGTAACCTCACTCAGGATATTTTCTACCTCCATCCATTTGCCCGCCAAATTTGTGAAGTTGTTGTTTTAATAGCTGAGTTGTATTCCATTGTGTAAATTTCTACATTTTGTCTCTATTCTTCCATTGAGTTACATCTAGGTTGTTTTTTAGCTTCTGGCTATTTTAAATAAGGCTGCTATGAACATAGTAAAGCACCTGTCCTTGTTATATATTGGGGCATCTTTGGGATATATGCCTAGTAGTGGTATAGCTGAGTCTTTAGGTAGAACTATTTCCAATTTTCTGAGAAACCGCCAGATTGATTTCCAAAGTGGTTGTACCAGCTTACAATCCCACCAGCAATGGAAGCGTGTTCTTCTTTTTTCCACATCCTTGCCAGCATCTGCTGTCACCTGAGTTTTTAATCTCAGCCATTTTGATTGGTGTAAGGTGGAATCTCAGGGTTGTTTTGACTTGTATTTTTCTGATGTCTAAGGATGTTGAACATTTCTTTAGAAGCTTCTTGGTCATTCGAGATTCCTCAATTGAGAATTCTTTGCTTACCTCTGTACTGCATTTTTAATTGATATTTGGTTTCTGGAGTCTAACTTCTTGAGTTCTTTGTATATTTTGAATATTAGCCCTCTATTGGATGTAGGGTTGGTAAAGACCTTTTCCCAATCTGAAGGTTGCCATTTTGTCCTATTGACAGTGTCCTTTGCCTTACAGAAGCTTTTCAGTTTCATGAGATCCCATTGTGAATTGTTGATCTTAGATCCTGAGCCATTGCTGTTGTGTTCAGGAAATTTTCCTCTGTGCCAATATATTCGAGGTTCTTCCCTAGTTTCTCTTCTATTAGATTTAGCCTATCTGGAGCTCCTTGATTTACTTTGTCTTGAGCTTTGTACAAGGAGATAAAAATGGATCAATTTGCATTCTTCTATATGCAGACCTTCAGTTAGACCAACACCAATTGTTGAAGATTTTTTTTTTTCCAATGTATGGTTTTGGTTTCTTTGTCAAAAACCAAGTGACCATAGGTGTGTGGTTTTATTTCTGGGTCTTCAATTCTATTCCACTGATCTATCACAATACCATGTGGTTTTATCACTATTGCTCTGTAGTATAGCTTGAGGTCAGGGATGGTGATTCTTGCAGAAGTTTTTTTTTATTGTTGAGAACTGTTTTCTATCTTCTGGGGTATTTGCTATTCCAGATGAAGTTGAAAGTTGCTCTTTCTATCTCTGTGGAGAATTGAGTCGGAATTTTGATGGGGATTACATTGAATCTGTAGATTGCTTTTCATAAGATGTCCATTTTTACTATGTTAATCCTACCAATCCATGACCATGAGAGATCTTTCCATTTTCTGAGATCTTCTTCAATTTCTTTCTTTGGAGACTTGAAGTTATTGTCATACAGATCTTTCACTTGCTTGGTTAGAATGATACCAAGATATTTTATATTATTTGTGGCTATTGTAAAGAAAGTTGTTTCCCTAATTTCTTTCTCAGCTCTTTTATCTTCTGTATAATGGAAGGCTACTGATTTGTTTGAGTTAATTTTATATCCAGCCACTTTGCTGAAGTTATTTATCGGTGAAGGAGGTTTCTGGTAGGATTTTGGGGGTTGCTTATGTATACTATCATATCTTCCACAAATAGTGATATCTTACTTCTTCTTTTCCAATTTGTATCAATTTGACCTCCTTTTGTTGTGTAATTGCTCTAGCTAGAACTTCAAGTACTATATTGAATAGATGTGAAGAAACCAGCCCTGTCTTTCCCCTGATTTTAGTGAGATTGCTTCATGTGTCTCTCCATTTAATGTGATACTGGCTGTTGGGTTTACTGTATATTGTTTTTTATTATGTTTAGGTATATGTCTTGAATTCTTGATCTTTCTAAGACTTTTAACATGAAGAGATATTGTATTTTGTCAAATGCTTTTTTTTAGCATCTAATGAGATGATAATTTGATTTTTTTCTTGAGTTGTTTATATAGTGAATGACGTCGATGGATTTCTGTTATATTGAACCATACCAGCATCACTGGGATGGAGCCTACTTGATCATGGTGAATGATCATTCTGTTGCATCCTTGGATTCGGTTTGCTTGTATTTTATTGAGTGTTTTTTGCACCAATAGTCATAAGGGAAATTGGTCTGAAGTTCTCTTTCTTTGTTGAGTCTTTGGGTGGTTTAGGTGTCAGCATAACTTTGGTTTCATAGAACAAATTGGGTAGTATTCCTTCTGTTTTTATTTTGTGGAATAGTTTGAGAAGTATTGGTATTAGGTCTTCTTTGAAAGTCTAATAGAATTCTGCAATAAAACCAAGTGGACCAAGGCTTTTTTTCTTTTTTTTCTACTTTGGTTGGAAGACTTTTAATGACTTCTTCTATTTCTTTAGGGGTTATGGGACTGTTTAGATAATTCATCTGGTTCTGATTTAAATTTGGTATCTGATATATATCTAGAAAATATCTATTTTATCCAGATTTTCCAGTTTTGCTGAGTATAGACTTTTGTGCTAGCGTCTGATGATTTCTTGAATTTCCCCAGTTTCTATTATTATATCTTCCTTTTCATTTCTGAGTTTGTTAATTTGGATATGGTCTTTGTGACCTTTAGTTAGTTTGGCTAAGTGTTGAATTTCTTAAAGAACCAGCTCTTAGTTTTGTTGATTCTTTGTATTGTTCTCTTTGTTTCTAATTGTTTGATTTCAGCCCTGAGTTTTCTTTTTTCCTTCTGTCTATTTCTCTTGGGTGAATTTGCTTCTTTTTGTCCTAGAAATTTCACATGCACTGCACAGTTATGTTGCTAGTATAAGGGCTCTCCAATTTCTTTATAAAGGCACCCAGTGCTATGAATTTTCCTCTTAGCACTGCTTTCATTGTATCCCATAAGTTTGTGTGTTCTGTGCCTTTATTTCTGTTAAATTCTAGAAAGTATTTAATTTCTTTCTTTATTTCTTCCCTGACCAAATTATTATTGAGTAGAGAGTTGTTTAGTTTCTATAACTATGTGAGCTTTCTGTTATTTTTGTTGTTATTGAAAAATGGCCTTATCCTGTAGTGATCTGATAGAACGCATGGTATTATTTCAATCTTCTAGTATCTATTGAGGCTTGATTTGTGTCTGATTCTGTGGTCAATTTTGTAGAAGGTACCATGAGTGGCTGAGAAGAAGCTTGTATCCTTTTGTTTTAGTATGAAATGTTCTGTAGATATCTGCTAAATCCATTTGGCTCATAACTTCTGTAAGTTTCACTGTGTCTCTTTTAGTTTCTGTTTCCATAATCTGTCCATTGGTGAGAATGGGGTATTGAAGTCTCCCACTATTATTGTGTGAGTTTCAATTTGTAACATTGAGCTTTAGTAACATTTCTTTTACAAATGTGTGTACCCTTGCATTCGGGGTGTAGATGTTCAGAATTGAGAATTCATCTTGGTGCACTTTTCCTTTGAGTATGAAGTGTACTTCCCCATTTCTTTGATAACTTTTGGTTGAAAGTCTATTTTATTGGATATTAGAATACCCACTCCAGCTTGTTTCTTGTGACCATTTGCTTGGAAAATACTTTTTCAGCCTTTAACTCTGAGGTAGTCTCTGTCTTTGTCACTGAGGTGTGTTTCTTGTATGCCCTGAAATGCTGGGTCTTGTTTACATATCTAGTCTGTTAGCCTATGTCTTTTTATTGGTGTATTGACTCCATTGATATTGAGAGATATTAAAGACCAATGATTGTTGGTTCTTGATATTTTTGTTGTTAGAGGTAGAATTAAGTTTGTGTAGTTCTCTTCTTTTGGGTTTGTTGTGAGATGATTAATTTCATGGTTTTTTTTTTGGGTGTATTTTCTCTCCTTGTATTGGAGTTTTCCTTCTATTATTCTTTGTAGGGCTGAATTAGTGGAAAGATACTGTTTGAATTTTGCTAGGCATAGTATTCTAGGCTGGCATTTGTGTTCTCTTAGGGTTTGCATGACATATGTCCAAGATCTGGCTTTTAGAATCTCTGTTGAGAAGTCTCATGTAATTCTGCTTGGTCTACCTTTACATGTTACTTGGCCCTTTTCCCTTACTGCTTTTAATATTCTTTCTTTTCTGTTTATTTTGTATTTTGATTATTATGTGATCAGATTAATTTATTTTCTGGTCCAATCTATTTGGTGTTCTGTAGGCTTCTTCTATATTTATGGCTACCTCTTTCTTTAGGGAAGTTTTCTTCTATGATTTTGTTGAAGATGTTTTCTGTCCCTTTGAATGGGAATTTTCACTGTCTTCTATTCTTATTATTCTTAGGTTTGTTTTTTCCCATTGTGTCCTGAATTCCCTGGATGTTTTGGGTTAGGAGCTTTTTGCACTTTGTATTTTCTTTGACTGCTGTCTCAAAATCTTCTACGGTATCTTCTATTCCTGTGATTCTCTCTTCTATCTCTTGTTTTCTGTTGGTGATGCTTGAATTTGTAACTCCTGATCTCTTTCCTACATTTTCCATCTCCAGGGTTGCCTCCCTTTGTGAATTCTTTATTGTTTCTGTTTTCACTTTTAGTTCCTGGGCAGTTTTCTTAGATTCCTTCACCTATTTGATTGTGCTGTCCTGTATTTCTTTAAGAGATTTGTGTGTTTCTTCTTTAAGGGCTTCTACTTATTTACCAGTGTTCTCTTGTATTTTTTTTAAAGGAGTTATTTATGTCCTCCTTAAGGTCCATCTTTATGAGATGGGATTTTCTGTCAGAATCTTGCTTTTCAGGTATGTTAAGGTATCTAGGGCTTGATGTGGTGGGAGAACTGGGTACTGATGGTGCCAAGACTTACTGGTTTCTGTTGCTTATGTTCTTAAGCTTTCCTCTCATCACCTGGTTATCTCTGGTGTTAACTGGCCTTGCTATCTCTGACTGGAGCCTGTCCCTTCTTTGAGCCTGGTTAAGATGGACTTCCTGGGAATCAAGCTGTCTCTGGGTGTGGGAGGCGCTCTGGAGTGCCAGATCTATCCAAGTCAACATTGAAGGCCACAAGGAAGATGTGTCTCTGGCAGAGTGGATAGGTCCTGTGACCACTTGATTCTGTGGGGGTCTCAGTTAGGCCAGGTATTGGGGTGAGGAGTGTCTCACCTGTGAGCCTGGTGATGACAGACCTCCTATGAGTCAAGCTGTCTCTGGGTGTGGGTCAGGGGTGGGGGCTAGATTTTATTTACTTATATTTTTAGATTACCTTATATTTTACTTATATACTAACTTGCTATTCATTTTACTTGTTTCATTGAGGCTATGATATTTGCTAATGTTTATCGCTCCTATGTATTCAAGGCTCTATCTCAAAACAGAGGTTTGATAAATATTGTCAAACTAGATCATACTTTATTGGAGACAGTAAAAGTGGATAATGGAAGAGTTGGTCCAGGACTGTGTTCATTTTTCCCAGATGTTAGAATTTCAGTCTGGACATGGTAGTGCTTTGCATATTACAAGCATCCAAGAAATATGAACTATTGGGCTGGCCAAAAAACTGACTGACTTAAGACTACATTCTCTAATCCCTGTCCCAGGTGCTTCAGTGGGGACTTTATACTTAGTTGACTTTAATGGTTATATTTTAAGACTTTATTTTGAGAAAAGAAAACACAATACAAACTAGAGACAAAGAGAGACCCTCTGGATTTTTTTTTCATTAAGCATTTTGAGATTATTTTAATGACGTTTCCCAACTTCTTAAAGAAACAACTTTTAGAGTGACAGGCTTGACAATTAGTAATACCCTGTCACTCCTTTTACTGTCATCGCTCATGTTTTGAGGTTGTTACTAGTCAATCTAGATTGTTGTCTTAATGTAGATGTCACTTTATTCTTTTGAGGAAGGTCTTTGTCACTCTTTGATGTATTTTATTACTGGGTCCCTGTTTCCAACCCCAGCCACTAGATCCCCTTGTATTTGCTCATTGACTTTAATACATTTTTGTTAGTCTGCTAAGCCCTGTTTTCTGGTTGTGGCTGCACAGGGCATTCCCAGTTATCCTGGTAGGAGTACTCACCCATCGAAGTGAACTGGGAAGAATAAAATGACTGTATTTCTACTTTACTACAGTCAAAGAACTTATAAGGGCCTTAAGTGCCATCTCTGTGACTCTGAAATTACAGCTGACAGGTTTTCATTTACAGCTAACCTGCTACTTTAATTTTTGGTCCACAAGTTGACAAGTCTCCTTTGCATTTCACAGCTCTTCAAGTCAGTTCCCACAGCATAGATTTTCTTCCTATTATCAATATAGGGACATAGCAACTATAGAAAGAATATTCTGGAGATTTCTGCATGGTATCAAAAAATTCAGAGTCTAATAAACCAACTAGTACCTGTGTACATGAGTATTGGAGGACAGAGTACAACCTTGAATATTATTTTCAGGGATATTGTCTATATACTTTGAGACAGGATCTCTCATTGACTTAGAGCTCATAAGTTAAACTAAACTGTCTGGTCAGTGAGCCTCATGAATCTGCCTGTCTTCACTTGTCCGGTTCTGACATTTTTACATGGGTTTTGGGAATCAAACACAGTTCTTCACGCTTACATGGCAAGGAATTTTATAGACCAAGGCATTTCCCCAGTTGCAATAATGAATTTTTTGATATTTAAACTGTGGTCTCTGTTACCTTAGAATTTGGTACTCAGTTATAGTCTTTAAAAAAAAAAATCAAAGTATTTAATTCATACAAAGGGAGATTCTGATCCATCATTTCTAGGGACTAATTGAAGTGTTGTTCTGCTTCTTGAAGGAAAATCTCTGGGCAGAAATCAGAATGCAAAATACTCTATGAGATTCCCCTGAGAAATTCAAGGTGTGAAGAGAGGGTGTGGCACTGAACTTATTCACTGACTAGGCTTCGTACAACTCCAGAGGTGGTGAAAGAGACTCTCCAGGCCAAGTAACTCAGCAATTTAATTTTGTAGCTCTGAGGATGGAACTTGGAGTCTTGCACATGGAAGGTAACACTTTGCCACTGAGATACAGGAGGAAACCGAAGCTCACAGAAATACAGCTTCCTGTAGATACAGATAAAATGGGGGCAGGGAGAGCTGTTTTCGTTCACGAATTATATTAGCTAACTTATATTAAATGGCTGGGTGATCTGTCCAGTGAGCGCCTCCTTTGAAGGAAAAGCTCCATCATTCTTTAATATAAATTGAGTCATGCTCCTACACACACAAGTGAAAGAGAAGCCATTGTGAGGATGCATTTGTATCTGGATTCACTAGTCATAATTATTAGTCTAGTATAATGCCAGGAATGCAGGCTGTGGATACAGCTACTGCACAATGTACTGGGGCTTCAGAACATAATAGTAGACAACAATGAAGAATTCAGTTGGGGAATCATCTCATTCAGTTACAGAATAAATGTCAGGGAAACACTCAGAGGCAAAGATGCAAGTGGGCACACCCAGGAGTTTCCAGGTTTTTTGTTTGTTTGTTTGTTTGTTTTGTATTTGTAGCCCTTTGGCTCTATTGTTTTTCAAGGTAGGCACAGCATCTTGAGGTATCCAACTATGGCTCTGAGGAACTTGGAGATTTCAGCAGCCGATCCGGGAAGTGTGAGCTGTGCCTCATGGGCAGTCGTTAGCTGATTTTAATGCACTTTTGACTTACCTTTCTGTCATGTTGGTTTTCCTTTATCAGGAGGAGAAGAAACTAGGTATACCCAAGGCTTGTCATCCCTACCCAACATTATATACAACCTCTTTATAAACCATTGTACAGGAGGGAGTGGTTTTGCAACATGCACCCTGTAGATGGGAGGGGGTTGTGAGTCGGGCTGTGGGCAAGGGTCATAACAGGAGATGAAAGATGCAGCCACAGCTATGGTTCATCGAACATCTTAATCTGCAGTAGAGATAGCCAGCTGCTGGCCAGTGTTAAACCTGTCTTCTTTCTCTAGGAGAATGGGATATTTCACCGCCACTCTTTTAAAATGAGATGAAAAGCAAGGGGTGGGGAAATTAATTAATGTCAGCAAATGAAGCATGGGATGCATGTCTGGATATGATAATGACTGTGAATTAGGGGAGAAGAAATGGAATGGAGTAGAAAATGAGCCATGCCAGCATGCTGCTTTGGGATGGACTCAGCTACCCTATGATATATTAACTCTTCACTTGCCTAATTCTTTGTCCTATGCCTCTGTTAATGGTCTCCCACTGCAGAGTATTATAACTGAAGTATCACAGCCTAAGGTTTCTCTAAATAAGTCAGGTGTCCAAGGGCTAGTAGGAGGCAATGTCCTTCTAGACTATGAATAATAAAGCTCCATTCACATCTTCTTACTATGTTAATGAAACGACAACAAAAAGAAGCAGTTGTGAGCACCTTGCTTAGTAGAGCCATTCAATGATTCAAGGAGGCAAAACACAACCTGGAGTAAAAAGGGAGGGAGTTGTTTTCTTAAACACGTTGCTCCTGCCCTCAAATCCAAGGATTACCTTTGGGTTTTCAAAACCTTATCCAGCTTCATTTCTGCTTGTCAACATGTGCCTCAAGTTATGCTTTTAAAACATCATTACATGATTCCAGCCAGCACATTCATGGACCATTTCCTGCATAGCAGGCACTATAGACTGGACACAGATGAATCAGGAAGACTCCATTTTGTAACTTTATTCTTCAAGGCCATGGTGTGGTACCTGGCCTGTCATAAGCATGACTCATGGTAGCCACTACCAGCACCGTTTCATTTAATTTATACTAAATATTTTGTTAAGAGACAAATGATTTCAGTGATTCTGAGCAACCTTGGAAACTTACTGATTTTTTGTTTCTTTGTATTATCCCCCATCCCCTTTTCTTTTCTGTACCATTAAGTTGGCCCATTATGAGGAGAAATGCCAAAACATACTTGTAATAACCTTTAAATGTTAACATCTAAGACACCATTTGCTGTTAATATAAAACTAACAATATGGTCAGAAGATATGATTCAATAAATTTAGAATTGATACTAATTCACACTACAGTGTAGGAAAGTGACTTAATGATAGATTTTGGGTCTTGTGTCATTTGAGGTTTTTATGTGGCTCTGTTTTCAGACGTATGCAGAACCAATACCAAAATTTTATGATGTTTGGGATTTGCATGTTTGTGTGTGTGAGTACATACACACACGTGTACACACACACACACACACACACACACACACACACACATACAGATACACTCAGACACATTCATATGTGCACTTGCTTATGGAGACCAAAGGTCAACTTTAGGTGTCCTTCCTTGGCTTCCATTCATCTTTTTTTTTTTTTTTTTTCCTGGAAAAGACCTCTTGTTGTCCATCCAATTAGGCCCATGTCTCTACCCTCTCAATAGCTAGGATTGGAAGCATCCATCTCCATGCCCAGATTCTTTATATGGTATCTGGGGACTGGACTAAGGTACTTATGCTTGTGCAGTAAGTACTTCATCGATTATCTCCCTGTCTCATATCTGAGATTGTCTTTGAAACTCCAAAACAACAAAAGAAGAGATGGATAGATGAAACCATGTCAGTAGTATTGCTGAAGCTGGGCAGTGGACTTCTGGTAGCCTCCTATATCACTGTAGAAATACTGGGATTGTGAACGTATCCTTGCCACTCCTGAATTTACATGGGTTCTTCAGACTCAAACTCAGGTCCTAGTACTTGTGGTGGAACCACATTACCCACTGAGCCATATTCTCAGTCCTCAACATTGGTTAGAATGTTAGTAGGCTCTGACTCATGTTTTCTCAGGATTTATAAGCACCTCCTTTTGTAGGAGACAGGTTTGTAGCTGTGATATATACACTTTGCTTTTCCTTTTCATTAATCTGTTGATATTTATGCAATAGAGAGAGTTATATCTGAGGGTGATCTTGAACATCAAAAGAGGGTCCATTTATGAGACTAGATTTGTTGGACCTTGTGATGGTCTCTCTTTCTTCTCCTGACATGGCAGATGAAGTTCTCCTAAGAGTCTGGTCTTGATAAGAGAATTTGCTTGTGAGAAGACAGAGATAACTGGATTATAAAGTGAGATTATGTAGTAGATTCTTCTTTGTTAACTTCATACAGATAGGTCTCTTCCATTTCTGCCATGGGCATCTGTCTGTGAGCTCTTGTGGTCTTGTCTATGAGATGATGCCTGATGCTTTGATCAGCAGTTTTCATCATTGACTTGGGTAAAATAAGACCATGAGACTTTGGTTCTAGTTGAGGTAAGAGTTACTTATGGAACATTCAGAGTCTGTTTTGTTGGCTGAATGGGTTGAGGGCGTGTATAGGTAGAACTTGAGGTTGCTGGAAAAGTGATTGCAAATCTGGATGGAGTCAATATGAATTTATAGGTTTTCCAGATGTGACTAAGAGCAGACTGAACACTGGATTTCTTTATTTAGTTGAGTCTTGCTAATCTTCTATTTCTAGTCAATGCCATGATCTGTGTAACTTTCTGAATATACCTATCACTGCCTGGCTTTAGGTTTGTGGTGTGAATTCTTTCCATCATTAAAATATTCATATTTCTGTTGCTCTGGTTCCTTAAGTGACATTTTCCCATGAAGAAACTGGATGATACTTCTGGAGCATGATTTTAAATTACTCTCAATTGCACTCTGAAGAATTCCTTTTGGTACTCATTTACCTTGCATTCTGGGTCTTAGGACAGATCAATCTTGGCTTCATAGATGTTTAGGACACAGGCTATTCTTGATATTATGTATTTACCGCTGGGCTGTGTTACTTCAAGAAAAACAAGACAGTACATTTGATAAATATCTGTCATTTTTTTAAACAAAGTGGTCATCTTTAAATTTAAAGAATATGTTCTTGCTAAATATTTGGTAATTATTTCTACAATATTTGAAATGTGAGGTTGAAAAGGCAAATACAGAGGACCTGGGTTTGATTTCTAGCACCCACATATTGAAAACAACTGTCTGTCACTTTAGTTCCAGGAGATCCAATCTGTCTTCTGGAATGTTCCATGCATACATGTGAAGAGCAGGCATATATTCAGGCAAAATATTCCCCCCCAAACACACACAAAATAAAATGTATACTTAAAAAGAAGAGAAAAGTAGAGAGTCTGACCTCCATGATCTGAAACTCTGCCTTGAATTCTAGAGAGCTCTTTGAAAGTCTGCATTTAGTTTTCTTTGAGGTACCTCAGAAATCAGAGAATGATTTCATAATGACAGTAAAAATGTGTTAAGGGAATTATGGATCTCCACATTTTTTTTTTTCTTGTTGCTGAAGAGGGCAAGAAGATTATCATCACTAACAAACTTTGAAGGACGAGTTAGAAGTAGAATGAGTGAGTCAACATTTGAAGGAAAGTCGCCATGTTGGGTAGAGGCAAAGGAGAGTATATGATGAAGATGAGGGAATGTAAGGGAGAGAGAGGAAGAGAGGATACAGTGGAATACAAAGAATAAGGGTGATATGAAGAGGATGATGATGTAATGATGCGTAAGTGAAGGGGAGGACAGGAAGGGGAGCACAGTTGAGGAAAGAGGGTGGAGACTGAGGAAGGAGTAGGTAAGGGAGAGAAGCTGGCATAATCAGTACATGCCATGTGTTGAGAAAACAAGCTTTTCATTTGGCCTTCTCTTAGGAGATTTAGTTTCATAGCAGGGAAGAAGAGGCTGAAGTGACTGGATAAGAGAGGTGCAAATGGGATGCCAGATAAATAGTGGCCCTGGAAAGAGAAGGCTTGGCTGTTGAGTTTTGGTGCAGAAGGCTGAGGCATCCAACATTAATGAGTGCGAATGTGTACAGAGACTGGAAGTATCTCTCTGGAGCCTGTGATGACAGGAGCCCTGTCTGTGCCACTGGATACTCTGAATGAGAAACTCATTACTGCAAATGTGAATTCACTCTCCAGGCAATCTGATTTATGAACCTGAAGCTCTTGTTTACTGCCAGGGCATTCATCTCCTCTATGCTTCTATGAGATGTTCTTCATGTGAAACCCAGCACTGTCACCCTTGCCAAAGTGCTTGGCACCAGGCTATAACTTTCTCTAAGTTCTGAGATGGGAACAGATTGGTGAATGTGAGTATGTGCTCTAGGAGTGATAGCAAAGTATTCTTCACTTTGGGGAACAAATCTAGGGAATGTTTTTTGCATTTTCTGTGGGTCTTATCACTTTCTTCCAGAAAGAATTTCATTTCTGTTTTTTAAGACTTCCCTAAGATGCTCAGGAAACACTACAGGATGGTGTAGCTCCATCCTTTCTGAGAAGGAAAGGTATTTCCCCCTTCTTCCAAGGTCATCAAATGATGTTGGTAGATAAATGTGGACTTTGGTAAAAATATCTGTGAGACAATGAGAGTTTGAGAGTCTAAGCAATCAGATATCAGGATTAGGCTGAGCTGTGGGAACTCACAAGGGTATTCAGGTGGAGTAAGGGGTTATAAGAGTAAATCTCTTGTTGAGTGATAAGTTCACCTATGTCTGTCATGGGGGAGGAGATAAATCATGAAAGCCATTTCTAAAATGCCACGTAATTTTCAGTTTGGTGCTACTGGGGAATGCCAAAAGTTCCAGGTAAACCTATTTGACTCTTAGGCAAGATGTCCTGCTTAACTGAGCCTCACATTTGTAAAGTTATCGAGTTTAATGCTGGCACAGAGTAAGCTACCCACGAGGATCAGCTTATTGTTAGAATTGGAAGGATTTGGACTCAACACAGATATTTTTCTACAAGAAATGAGTAATTATGGTTTGGGGAAATTTATGATTTTATAGGAATTATCTTTAAAATAATCAGTCTTAGAGGCAACTAAGCTGTTTAGCACTAGCTCCAGTCCAGTGGGGCCAAGCATAGGGGGCCTGCAGCCCTTATTATGTATGCAAAGGGGAAGCTGTACCAAAGAGTCTCACATATGGATAGAGGCACATTAACAAAATAACAGCAGCCTGTTTCATGGCTCTATAGAGATTTTAGAATGTTTTTTTTTTAACCGATTTTCTTTTTGAAGCTAGCCAGTGCTGGCTTGGAACTCGTGATCTCTCCCACCATCCAACCCAATCACCAATCAGTTCTGAAATTACAGTAATGTGTCTCCAATCCTGGCTATTATTACAATTGTAATACAACAAAAACGGTCCTGAGACTGATAGGCTAGGGGACTTGTCCTAGATCACATGGCTATAGCTTTTATACGCTAGTCTTTGTTTCTTGTTTACAGTCAACGCAGGGCAACTGTAGACTGCCTGTTTGTCCTCTCTGAGACTTGTTCTTCCAGGCTTGCCCAACTCTGCAAGCCATTTGATTTATTCGAAGAGTTACACTGATTCTCCTTGGGATTCCTCCTTTGGGTCTGGCAGGATCTCTGGGGCAGGGAGAGTCATAAGGAGAAAAGGATGCTTGCAAGCTGGGCTCCCCTGAAAAGTGTTAGGATGGCATGTGTTGGTCCACTGGCTGCAGCTGCCAGATGATGGGAACTGGGATCAGCTGTGACCTAATTATGAGTCTGGTAAACCTGCACTGTGTCCTTCATTTTCCGGCTCATTGACCACCCAGAGGGGGGAAAATGGATGAGATTCTGGTCAAGTCATTCCTGCCACTACCATGTAGCCAAGGTCACAGGCCAATGATATTCAAAGGGAGTTTGTGGGGAGGTCTTTGTTGTCCTCTCTGAATGGAGTGGACTCCCCACAAGGCAGAAGAGGAGACTTAGCAGATACCCTCAGAGAAGTTCATTGGGCTTGGAATATCACCTCACATCCATTGTAGATCAGGAATCCCTGATTTGGCATTCTGTGACTATTCAAATTAATATGAGCTGCTCTCAGTGATTACACATATGCAAATACATATGCATGAAACTATCTGTGTCTCTGATATACCGTGCACTTAGTGACTCTTTGTTGTCAAATGATATGTTTAAATTGTGCTAAGAATGCAGTTTTGTACTGATTGAGAGACAAACTCCACATTTCCAAACCCAACACATCATCTCTGCATCACAAAAGGTAGAACCCACAACCACCAAGTGATGTCTTTGCACTTTACACTTGGAACAGTGTCTAAAAATTCTTCTGCTTACTATGTCTTTCTTAAGTCCTATTGGAGGAGCCCCACCACCAGTGTAGAAATTGGCACTTAGAACTAGAGATGCATAAACTTAACTCCTGCCCTGGATAGACTGGCTAGCATTGACTCTGTTCAAGTAGCCTACCTCTCTTAGCCTCTGTTTCTCATGAGGATAAATATCGATCACATGTCAAGGTTATTTTATAGTTAGGGTTGAATGAGACATTATATATGGTGTACATTATAGGCCTAGCACACAGAACAGATAATGAAAAGAAAAATTCCACTTCTCTCTCTCTGTTATCCAAGGTACAGGATTTGAAATGTTCAGTGACAAGTTATCTTAGTCCATATCTGGAATTTGGGATTTGTTCCTACTAGACTGTCAAGATTTTTGTTAACTAAGAATATTTTAAGAATTACTATTGGAGGCTGGAGTGATGGCTCAGGGGTTATGTTATATGTACTTGCTGCTCTTCCAGAGGTATTGAGTTCAATTCTCAGCAACCACACAGTGGATTACAACCATCGATAGTGAGATCTGGTGCCCTCTTCTGGTATGCAGGCATACATGTAGGCAGAACACTATATGCATAGTAAATAAATAAATTTCTAAAATAAAAATAATTACTATTCATTAATGTCATTTCATAAATTAATAGAACAAATTAATTTACCCCAGAGAGATATGTAAAAATTAAATAAGATAATATATGTTAAATAACATAGTTTCTGCTATAACTACTTTGAAAGGATTTGATATTATTTTTACGTATGTTAGATTTAATATTGGTATAACACAAACTTATTAAAAACTAAGCCAACATTCCCTAACATCACATACAAAATACCTTTCACACATACAAGGATACTATGCTTACCACTCCCAGTATATGGTGGCTTGCCAACCCCAATTATTCTGTCAAGAGCTTCCAGACATAAAAACCAAGCTGAGAGCATGAACATTCATGGGGTTAAGATTTATAACATGGGATCTATCTTTGCCCTCTGTGGTTGATTTATATAAAGACCCAAGATCTCTGTAATCAGCAGTAAGAGCCAGCATCTACAATATCATCTCATGGATTCAAGAATATTTTAATGTACAGATATGGCTTTGTCATGCATAATGGACTTGTCTGGACGTGCTGTATGACCATACCCATTGTAATGAATACACTTTTAACCCACTGATTACATGTCCGTGCGCATCTTTAGCCACTTCTAGTAGTTTATATAACTTTTTAGTGGGAATTACCCTCATAAATGATGCTTGGAGAGCCAAAGCCTGGGCCTAAAGTGAACAGAGACTTTTCAAATGACAGACATGTTCTTCTTAGAACATCTGTGAATCTGTGTCCCAATCCTATCTCCAGCCACTTGAAGGTTTACAGGTTATTTTCAGATGAGAATAACTTAACACCAAGCAAATTACATACACATTTCATCTTTGGAGTCCTCTCTTTGGGGGAAGGTGATGCTATCCAACAGGTTCATCTTGATGAAGAGGATCATATCCGAGAACAAAAGAGATTTGGCACTTTGAGGTAACATGACTTTCAGTGATGTTGTAAAATGTAATTTAAAAAAATACCAGATCTACTAACCTCATTCATTATAGACTGTGAGGGACTTGATATAAACAAATATTAAGACCGCCATCCAACACAATCAGTAACAAAAAAAAAAAAAAAAAAAAAAAAACAAACAAACAAAAAAAAAACCACCTTACTGAGTATCTGAATTTTCTGTCTCAGACTTTAAGGTCAGGGACTGAAGTAAAGGTGTTGAGATATTTTTTTAGTCTGTGAAACTGCTCTTTCCTAGACGTGACATGCCTATAGAGCAAGCAGAGAGACGATAGGTTTTTTTTTCTGTATACTTGTCTAAGGGATGGAGCTCAACATTTCTATCCCTTAGAGATGGCTATTTTGAAAAGACTGTTGCCAGGGGAGCTGCTTAGCACAAACATGGAAAATTAGTTTCCAACTACAGCAATAGCAGCAATTCTTTCTATTAGGTGGTTCTTCCTAAAATATCATTGATATTAATAGCTAACATCACCTTTCTCAGAGCTGTTTCTATCTGATAGATGCCCAGTGTATCTTACACAGAGACTTGGGAGAGAGCTTTGAATCATAATTTTTTAATTCAACTAGAAGCCAAGGGCAGAAAGCAAAATGCTTTCCTAATTACTTGAGAATCTATAGGTAGTCTACTTGGGTTCTTAGATAAAGGAGTTGAGATCACAGTTGCTTCAAAGAACCCTTGTAGAGATGGTTTAACTTCCTGATGTTTTTCAAACTAGTGTCTGAATCTTTATCATTGAGGTTTCAGAGGTGAAGGATTTAGTCATAACTTGAAGTACCTGTTAGAGTTGGAGGAAGAGGCAACAGAACAGGCGTCCCCAACCACCGAGAGTATCTGCAGCCCTGGAAGCTAACTGACCTCTGGGTAACTTATGTTGTCTACTTCTTTCCCAATTCAATAAAATATGTGGGTTCTGCCCAAAGATGCAGATAGAATGATCTTCTGACTACTGAGTGCTTACAGTATGCATTTATTATGAAGTGCATGAATAAATCACCACTTAAACACAGCAAATGCAGTGCCATTAAAAATTAATGTTGTTTTTCTTTTTTTCTTTTTTTTGGTCCCCATCATTTTTCCTTTACTGAAACAACATTCTGGAAAACTACCTAATAGCTTGAGAGGTCTCTGGGGCAAGGTGTGTTTTACTAATTTCTTAACATAGGCTGGCTTCTTTGTAGATGTCCCAGTTCTGAGTAAACTGTTCTAAAGTGAGTGCAGAATGGACTGATCCATTGGCTGTGGAAGCACTGGTCTAGTAATATTCTCAGACATCTTTTCTTGCATGCCTTGAAAAAAGAGTTTTCACCCTTTTCCTCTATAGTCACTCTATATTTTGTTAAATAGTGTTAGCACATACGTGCATATCTGTTGTGTGCATGTATATTGATATATGTGTTGCATTCTAGACATACATCCAACTGTCATTTCCCAGTTAAAATTTACAAAACTAAAAGAAAGAAAAGAAATGTGTCAAATAATTGTAAACAGTAAACATTGTGTCAAAAAAAAAAAAAAAAAAAGAAAGAAACAGAGCAGAGTATTATGGGTTTGGAGCTCTAAGTTAACGACATGGTGACATTTGATCCAAAGATGAGAGAATCCTGTGAATATTTGTGAAGACAGGCAGAGTGTTCAAAAGGGAACAAATAAAGATGAAACTTTACTGGGAACAAGAAGGCATGGGGCTCTTTGGACTACAGAAGGGACTTTAAATTTCATCTGAAGTTAATAGGAAACATTGCAAATGAATAATGTGAGTTGACTTCAATTTTAAGATGTTTACATTGCTTTCTATATTTTTGATGTGCCGACTACAATTCTGTTGCCCAGTTTGTTGTTTGCTTATACTTCATTATTTACTTCAAAACTCATGGTGGTACTGGAATCGGAAGCTCTTCATTCCCGGTGAGGGGTTGTAGCGTTTCACTCTGAAAGGAAATGCAGGGACAAACAAATGGAGCAGAGATGGAAGGAAAGGCCATCCAAAGACTGCCCCAACTTGAGATTTATCCCATGCATAGACCAAACCATGACCCTGTTGTGATGTGAAGATATCTGATAGGCTCTACCAGCGCCTGACTGAGACAGATGCAGATATAGCCAACCATTGGACAGAACCAGGGGACCCCTATGGAAGAGTTAGGGGAAGGACTGAAGGAGCTGAAGGGGATTGTAACACTATAGGAAGAACAACAGTGTCAACTAACTGGACCCCTCAGGACTCCCAAAGACTAAGCCCCCAACCAAAGAGCAGACATGGCCTGGTCTGTGGACCCTGCTACATATGAGCAGAGGACTGTCTTATCTGGCCTCAGTAGGAGAGGATGTGCTTGGTCCTGTGGAGGCTTGATGCCTCAGAGAAGGAGGATGCTAGAGGCATGAGGTTGGAGTGGGTGGGTGGGGAGCACCCTCTTAGAGGTGAAGGGGAGGAGGATAGGTGAGATGTTCATGGAGGTGGGACCAGGAAGTGGACATTTGAAAAGTAAATAAATAAAATAATTAATAAAAAAGAAAGTAGCATATTTCCCCTGAGTACAAGGTTTGAATAACTTTTCATTATTTCTAGTCAATAAAGTCATAAACATGAGTGGTTATATAATTATGCAATCACACTCTGGGGTCAGAGACCTCATTACCCCATCACGGATAAATCTGCCTTGTCAAATTTTCATGATCCTTTCTGAAAGTATACCTCCCCATCACCTACATAATGAAAGAAGCCACAGCTCCAGTTTTTGAGGAATTGTATTGATTTGTGAGATGTAAGGAGAAAGAAATGATGAGTTACTATTCTCACCAATCTAGAAATAGGCACCACATTATATCTGCCACTTGGTTTCCTGTTATAAATCTGTGTAATATGCCTATTTATCTACTCACCCATTCATTTATCCACCTATTCATTCACCCATCTTTCTTTCCATTCATATATCATCTATCTATCTATCTATCTATCTATCTATCTATCTACTCATCTGTCCATCCATCCATTCAAACTTCTATTTATTAACCAGGTATCACATTGGGAAGGAATATATTTCATGTTTAGTATGAACTATGCATGTAGTTTCAGACTGGAATTTAATATTGTTCATTTCTCTAATGGAATGTCTTTGAGTTTTGGTATTTGAGCCTCATTTTACTCTGTAAGATGAGAATAATAACCGAACCTGCCACAGAGTTATTACGAGGATCACTAGGCTAATTGATTCATTTTCCCTCCTTTTGTCTTGGAAGAATGGTTTAAGTAGTTTGAGTTTACACTTAGGCATCTGTTTTCTCTCTCTCTCTCTCTCTCTCTCTCTCTCTCTCTCTCTCTCTCTCTCTCTCTTGTTTGCTTTTTGTCTTTTTTTTCAAGAGAGGGGTTTTTTTTTTTTCTTCATAGTTCTGGCTGTCACATAATTTGCTCTGTCAACCAGGCTAGTCTCAAATGCAGAGGTCTACTGGTCTCCGCTTCCTGAGTACTGGGACAAAAGGTGTGCATCATCACTGCCTGCCTGTGTTTCTCCTATCCTCCTAGTTCATCCAGCATTCTTTAAGGACCTAGTATATGCAACCTTGTAAAAGAAGTCCTCTCTCTCTCTCTCTCTCTCTCTCTCTCTCTCTCTCTCTCTGTCTTTCTCTCTTCCATTTTCTCAATGAAGACTATAGGTGTGACATCTAAGACTGCAATTGGCACAGGAATGATGTCCAGTAGGCATTTTATGCAAGGAATGTAAATCTCCTGCCCTTGAAGAATGTTCAGTGTATCTGCAGAAGGCCAATGCCAGATGGGAGTGTCACTTGGCAGCCAGCCAAGGACAGAGAACAGCAGGAGGACAATTGAGCATGGGCAGGGGGAGATGATCCTCCATCTGCATCAGCTGGCTGGACAGTTAAAGTGATTGCTTTCTATGGCTGACTCTTTTGTTCCATGGTGTGAGGTTGGGTCTTGGTGTCAGTGACTTGTTCAGTGTTTTGGGGACTCTGTCTTGATATACAGGCTGGGCAGGTGGGATTCTCTCTGTGTCCTGGAAAAAGTTTAATCTAGAGCACACAAAGTATGTTTTGTTTTACGCTTTTATAGCAGTTTGATACCCTCTTAGTATTGTTTTCGTAGACACCTTTACAGGGGTTAAGAGCAATTAATGTTCGGCTCTTAAGACAGGGAGCTTTGTTAGATTGAGGAGTGATGGCTACATTTAAAGTGGCTTTACCTCACCTCACTGAAAAGTCTCTGGGGAGCCTTGAGACAAATGTCAAATGTAATGGGATAATCACAGTGGTGGCTGTGGGAATTGAATATAAGGGAGTTAGACTGCCTTGGGTTGAGAATCATGGCTCTGTTGTGCCATGTTGCATTGTGTGGTGTTGTTAGCTTCTCTGTACCTTCATTTCATTTCTGTAATGTAGTTATGCTTATAGCTTACTTCACTGAAAACTTAGAAGACTCAATGAAATGATATATTTAAAGTATTTAAGCTCTGGGCTTATGAGCATTCGGTAAATGTATAGCTTTTGTTTTTCTTTCTCCTCTATTCTTTCCTGTTAGTGTTGCTTTTAGTTGGAATATTATAAAGATACAATTAGATAAGACCCGGGAAGATATTTTATGAATGACTCACCACAGATGTGTATTGAGTAAACGTTGGTTTATTTCACGTGGACCTCCAAAGTTTATTTTTAAAGTCTTTGGAACTTTCTCATAATTTTTAAAAACAAGTATATTACAAGACACATTTGAGGTACTCTATGACAGGTACAGCCTGTCAGAAACACTGATATTCATTAGAGATTCTGTGTCTTTCAAATCTGAATATCACTGAAATGAAGACCCCCAAAGAAATGTGAATTTCTTCAGGAATGTCAATGCTGAGAGGGGAAAAAAGCATCAGTCAAGGGGGAGCTTGTCTCCTAGTAAGGGATTTCACAAAGTTCTCATTACGTGTTGGACTACCTTTGAGGATAAGACTGAAGCCCAGACAATGATGGGTCAGTGGTGAATGGGAGCACTCTTTGACCAGAGCCACTTGGGTGCATATATCCTTAGCCCTGATGTAACTTTAGTAACTTTTAGTAATTTTAGTCTTATTCAGGACCGTAACGACTGACTTGAGATGGGCAAGTGGATGGATTGTGGTTTTGTGTTATCTTTCTTTTTCTGCAAATCAGAGTCTAGACATAGCTCAAACGTGTCCCCTGCTTTAGCAACTTGTACCAATTATACTAATTTTTAGCCCTGACAGAAGTTGCCTCTGAAAGCTTGCTTGGAAAAGAATTCTCTTCTAAGCTCAGTGGTTGTCAGTTCCTAGAGTTCTGTTGGACTGAAAGACGTATTTACTAGCTGGAGAATATTTAGTCCCTTGCCATGTGCTGCCGGATGGCCATGGTGTCTTGATTTATGGAAGAGAGAGGGGACTCTGTAGGAACATGGAAGTTACAGCCTGTATAACACTTTCATAAAAATGGCAGCCTGTCGTCTTTACTATCTTCAAGGAATAAGAACTAAATCTTATTATTCCACCCACACTCCAAAAGCAGGCATAATACATGATTGCCATACTTAGAAGGACTACTAGGAACTGTCATAATACAAGATTGCCACACTCAGAAGGACCACTGGGAACTATCGTTGAGCATGTTCTGTGACCCAGCCAGTAAACCAGGTGATGAGGTTACAATGAGGTATATCTTCTAGTTTCTATTAGTTGTGTGCTCAAACATTATCCTTTAAATCTTTATTCTGTTTCCCATCTATTGTTAATGATCAGAGTGGGTAACTCTCTTTCAGTCTGTCCATCTGCCTTAGCATGCTTAGCCTGGTTGTTGATTGTCATTTAAATTTTTAAAAAAATTCTCTCCCTTCCTTTTCCTCTTCTTCCTGTCTCCCTCTTCCTTTATTTTTATTTCCTTTCCTTTCTATCTGTCTAGAAAATCTCATTTATCAGATCACACGTAAATGACACATCTGTCTATCAGTAACCCAGCAAAATTCTGGAACCTCTAGGTTGTCCACAAACTTAATTTTGCTTTGTTTTTCTCCTCCTTGAAATAGAAACCTGTTCTTCCATTAGTGAACATTACAACTCAGGAATACTCTGTGTTCCTTCTGACTGATAGTCAGTGGGCAGCAGCCCGCTAAAAAGAGGATGGGTCGGAGTTTCTCTTCAGCCTTTTCATTAAGTAGTCCGTGATGTGGAAGCCAGTAGTTGGAAGTGCTAGGAAAGCTCCTACTTAAGGAAACACATTGTAAAAGCTGGGTTCTTTAAGTGAAAAAAAAAAAGTAAGGAAAAATAGACTCTAATTTACATGTTTCATAAATCTGGTCAGCTGGACTTTTGGTTCCCGCTTTCATACATATGAAATGAAAGGAAAGCACAAGGTTGCAGATTTCAAGTATTGATAAAGGCATTCTCCACTGTCCCTTAGAATTCCAAGAGAAGCCCAGCTACAATGGTTACATGTTGATGGAGGCGTCAGCAAAGTTCCTTTCTAATTGCTTCCAGTCCCATAGTTCTATTCAAACTGAAAGAGGCTTCATTTACTCCTGTTATTTACTTAGCAAATAAATTTGAGCATGTTCTGTGACCCAGCCCCTGCACTAGGTGATGAGGTTATAAGATATATCCCCAAGTTTCAATTAGTTATTTGCTCAAACATTATTCTTTAAATCTTTATTCTGTTTCCCATCAATTGTTAATGATCAGAGTAGGTAGCTTTCTTTTCAGTTCTTCTAAGAACTAGAGAATACCAACAAGAGAACACAGTCAGGTTGTTCTTTTTTTTTTTTTTTTTTTTGCCCGGTTTTATTATCTTTCTCTTTCTTTTACTTAGAGTATGCTAAACTTTAGGGCTTGGAGAGTTAGCTTAATGTTAGAGTATAGTCATCCTGAATTGCTTTCCCTCCATAGCACCAGGAAGGGGGGAGGAGGTAAAGGAAAACTTGTATCTATAGAGGCAGGTTGTATTATTTATCTATGTCTATAGAACACATTACCCATGCTCTTAAGAGTTGACAACAGAAGCTTGCGATATTTCAGTTTCCATTGGTCAGAAAGTGGGCATGCCTTAGCTTCATCTTCTCATTTGCTATCTCTTACTAAGCTGTAATCAAGGGGTCCCTTAGGCTACAGATACCCCAGGAGTTCACTTGGAAGAAACTTGCTTCTGTGGTCATTGATAGTATTGGGTTCTTTGCAAGCTGTAGAGCTTCAGGCTTTGCTTTTTCCCTGGTCTGATATTTCCCATATTGCCTATCTTCATGCCCTTCTCATGAAAACATTTCCTGAGGTGGTGGTTTCCTTCATCAGAAGATTGAGGGAATGTGACCAAACTGTAAGTTATAATCTTTTATAACCTGGAGTGAAAAGTTGCAACCCACCATTTTTGTTATATTATACTTGTTGAGAGAATTCTCCTGGACCAAACCCACCTTCAACTTGGTATTAATATTATGTGGTAGGGATCATTGTGTGGAAGGTGAAATTCAACCACAGAGTGACTTTTTAAATCTAGAAAGCATTGATAAGACATTTGAGATATAATGTCCTTCCTGTGAGTTATCCTGGCTCATTTGTCAGTGCTTGCAATTTCTGTGGCCTAAACACAAAGATTGATAAAAGAAAGGGTTGTGAGGTTGGATGTGAAAAGTAATAATATATGTATATATGCATATTTATATGTATATATGCATATTTATATGTATATATAATCCATGTATGCATATATTTGTATATTCTCATATGTACACATACATAAAACAGTATATATATATATATATATATATATATATATATATATATATATATCATTAGAAGAACAAGTGGAAAATACAAGTGGAAAATATTCCTATATTCTACAGCTCTTCCACATAACTCCCAGAATCCCTCATACCTAAAAAGTAGTGAGAGAACACTGGATCTCCAGGACAGTGAGAGAGGCCTAGAGAAGTTCTCCTAAAGACCACTTCATTTCTTTCCTAATCTTTTCCACTACCTCATGGGAGACCCAGTGACCAATATTTCTCATCTCCTTCTGTTAGCATGGAAATGCCCACTATATTGAAAGTGTAACTGAGAAGCCTGCCTTCCTCCTGCCACTGGCCCTGCAGTACTTTGTCACATTGATTTTGTTTTATGTTTAGAAAGCAAATTATGTTTTGGACAAATACTACTTTATATTATTAATATATCTGACATACTTGATCAATAAATTTTATTACTTATCAGCAGGGTTGGCAGCCTTCTGGGAGCCTGTGACAATAGGTCATGGATGCTAGACTGTCACCAATGCTGTATGACTGCTCAATGAACATCATGCAATAGTTTATGAGTATTTTCTCCATATTTGAATAATGGTAGCTGAGAGTGCACAAGGGATTCGTCAAAGAATATTACAACTTTTCCCCCCTTTATTAACAGCGTGTCCAAAAAGGTTGTAAGCTCCTACCTCACTTTCTGCTTGTAATCTAAATTAACTCAATAGTACCTCAGTCTCTCTGATGTGACGTTAGCTACTTAAGACAATGTTGAAAAGTGGAACCCATGTGTAGTCTCCAGCAACTGTCCCATCTGTTTTGAGATGCAACTGGAAAATTTTAACTCCTCAATCATGGAAGGAAAGGCAATGGGCACTTGGCTATACATAGGTAGCAAAGGAAGCAGCAGCCGTTGGCTACTCATACGAACATTTTCTCATGACCCAATACCATGAATACATCACATCAAGTGTGATTTTTGCTAGTTTATAAGCTCTATTTATTTATTTGTGAGTTCTGGTTTTGTATCAGACAATATCTAAGAGGAAATGGTGCATTAAAGGATCTGTAGTTAGCTATGCTGTTTTAGTTTATGCGTAATGTCACTGGTAGAAATGTGGCTATTTAAAAAATTTTAAAAAAAAAGAAATGTGGCTATTTGTAAGAGATTTAACTGTCATGGCATATTTGTCATCTGTTTACTTAATGTAAGGCTTTGCAATAATAAAACATTGAACAAAGACGTTGTTTACCTCTCAGTTACTTTCAAAGGATATTCTTACAAATTATATTTTAAAAAGATCTGGTTGATAAGTGAATGATGGAATTTATAGACAATGAAGGAGACTTAAGTAAGTCAAAGGAGTCAAGAATAAAAGGCCAGGAGAATAGCAGACAATAGATGAATATTCTGGAAGTTGGTAGACACTCATGGGGAGTTGACATACACACAGAAGAAAAGAGAATTGGCTTCAGGGAAGTCTGGATGGAATTTAGGAATGTAGGTTGAGAGGATTGTCTATAGGAAGGACCAGTGTGGTACTGACCTAATAACTTAGGGTCAAGTACGGTGTCAGAGTAAGGCTGAGGGAAAATGATTGGATCTGAGATATAAATGAAAAGTTTGGGCTAAGGAGATATTTATAACAGGGTCAAGGTCAAGGTGTAAGACTCTTGAAACGTTTACCTTCCTGACCAGAGGCAGAGCTGATCTCAGGGCCTAGGATAGGTCTAAGCAGGATGATGGCTGTCATGTGATCTGAAAACAGGAGCATCTATGCTTTGTCACTACCCACTGCACATTCTTACTTCTCCAGAAAAGGCCTTTTATATGTGCCAAGTGTATGTTCAACATGTCTGATAATGTCCCCCTTTCATCGGAAGTGACAAGTTTGGCTGATTAGTGACATGGTCACCCTGTTTCCCAAAATGTGTCCCATAGAAAATATGTGCTGCAGAATGTTATCTAGAGGTTACTAAATTAGAGTCTGTGGTCACATAATGGCGGACATTTCTAAAGAATGAAGTTTCATGGGAGAGTCTCATTGCAGGATGTCTTACTGTTTTCATGTTTTATGTCCCATGGCTCAGCAAATCAGGGATAGAATTCCTAGTGTCCCATCCTTTGTTGATCTAGCAGTCTGATTTTATATCACTAAAACCCACTATTCTGTGAGACACATTTTAGTAATTCCTGGTTAGGAAAAAACAAAACAAGCTCTGTATTAATTTTCCTTTCTATTTTTTAATCATTGCTATGATAAAATATTCTGACAAAAATGTTTTAAAGGAGAAAGGGTTTCTTTTAGCTTATAGTTCCAGAGGGACAGAGTTCATTATGGCAAGGAAGACATGGTGACAGACAGTGAAGGCTTACCAGCAGCAACAGAAGGCTTAGCTGATCGGATTATATCTTCACTCTTGAAGGAGAGAAGAGTAAGTAGAGTGGGGGTATAAAACCACAAAGCCCACCCTCACTGATGTACTTTCTCCACTCCCCAAAGGCTTTATAAACTTCCCCAATAGCAATACTGGCTACAGATTAAGTATACAAACAGAAGCCTATGGGATACCTTTCATTTTTGAATCACAGCTGACTCAAAAAGGGGAAAGGGAGAGGCTGGTCATCATGTCTCCTGTACTAACAATGTTTAGGGAAATGAGCAGCCATTACTGAAAAAAGTAATGTCTTGAAAGAACAAGCAGAGACCCCGTCAGTATTTTCAGCTTTTCTGGTTGTTGTCTGATGTTGTCAGAGGTACATCTATCTGCCTAGCTGGAGTAATCAGCATTCAGGTGGTTATTTCTCAAGCTCTATAGCAAAGATATGTAATGGTCAGGACCCAGACAGGGAGAGAATTCTCTTTTGTTGCATGGTGTCCTTAAAGGAGACTTTAGGGAGAAAATAATGGTGCCTGTTTCTAGGTATTGGGCTCTCAAAAATCAGGAACTTTTTTCTGTCATCATGAGGTTAGACCCCTTCTTGAGAAACATACTTGGGAGTCCTGATGACAGAATCTTTAAGAAGTACCTTAATTTTTTTTATTTATATGTATATGAATACACTGTTGCTGTCTTCAGACACCAGAAGAGGGCATCAAATCCTATTACAAATGGTTGTGAGTCACCATGTGGTTGCTGGGAATTGAACTCAGGACCTCTGGAAGAGCAGTCAGTGCTCTTAATCGCTGAGCCATCAATAAAAAAAAAAAATTTAAAAAAAAATAATTTGTTTTTGGGAAAATGGCATATAGCTACCTTGCTGCTCTAAAGAATCTTTAGTTGAAGATGAAGATTTTTCCTGTTTCCAGGTGACTTTATATGATGAGTAATAAAAATATACAGCTCTCTCAAGAACCTCCCAAAAATAGTAAAAAAAAAAACTTCCCTAATCCCATCTCCACCTCTTAAAAATAACCATGGATTATAGCTTAGTCTATATATGCCTAACACATGTAAATATGTTTATTTTTCCTGTTGAATAAATAATATTTCAATAAAAAAGAAGTACCTTAATGATGCTTTCTTTAGTTAAATGAGTTCTCTGACAAGATGACCAAATGATCCCCGTTTTGCTAACCTCCCATGATGCTACACTTATACTATATGTTTACTACACAAATGAACTCATGTGATTAATATATGCTATGCTAACTAACTCTCATATTAAATCTGAAATTTAGTTTTGTTATCCTCATTTTACAGATCTTTAGAGAGACAACTTTAGGTAAACCTAATCCTCTGTGTGTACCCTATAAGGAGGCATTGGCTTTTGGACCCTCCCATAATAGCCTCTAGGACAAAGATGCAATGGAATCAGATTTATGTGACACACTGTGCTCCAGTCTATGTGGAGTTCGCATGGAAATTTAACAGGCATAAGACCATTCCACTACAAATAAAATCATGTGCTGGCAGATTTTATTGTTGGCCTATAGAATGAGTCAATACTAAGCAAGCTAATTGAGGGAGAACAATGAAGAATTGATCTCCTAGGCCTTACAAAGTGTGTAGGCAGGTGTCAGTCCACTCAGATGTACTTTCCTAAGATGATGTGAAGAAAGGAAGAGAGGAAGAAAGCAGAATGATTTGCTTAGCTTCTGTGATGGAGTTATACAACTAGACAAGTGGCATAAGCAATTTCTTGTTTGCACTTGGTTCAAAGGACAATTTTTCTTCCTGACCTTTATGTATAAGACACATTGAGCAGACCAGGTTTTGTGATGATGTCAAGGATCCCAAAAGCAAATGCCTAGAAAGCTTGGCATCTGAGGATGTTGAGGACAGCCTTCAAGGTTGGCATGCAATCTCCTCAAGGGCACACAACCTTTCTTAAGAGATTTTTCAGTAATAATTGTGTATTTCAAGATAGATATGAGCGTCACTTGCAGCTGTTTCACCGTGAACAATAACGGTTAAGCAAAGTGATACGTATGTTCACTGCTTGATTCAAGCAGTGTAAATATACCACAAGAGCACATGGCACCCTACAAATGCACAGAATTCTGATCATAATTTTTTTGATTTTTTAAAAACTGCTTTATGGAGGTATAATTGATACACAAAGAACTGCATGTGTCTACTCTTTCCAATTTGAGTTTGACCAAAAGCTGGTATTATAATGCCATCTTTTTAACCACTGAGACACACAATACTTTCCAAAGTTTCTTGGGTCTTTTGGAGGTAGTAGTATATCAACAGAGAGCTTGATATTTTTACTCCTAACATGTTTTATTTTAGCAGTTAGAAGCATGCTGTGTATACTATCTCTGGAATGTAATCATTGACGTAAGGAAAACCATAGGTTCTTTGCAGGATTGTTCTCTACTTCCTTATCACTATTATGGTAGTCTCTTTTCCTGTGAGTTTTGTCTTGCTTCCTGTGAGTAGAGGCTTGTAACGTGTGTCTTTCTGTGTCTGAACTATTTAACTTAATATACTTGCAGAAATGATAGAATTCCCTTATTTTTGAAAGCTGAGTAATATTCTATGGACTGTATGCCCCCATTATATCTTATGTGTCCATTTTTTGATGGCTAATTGACACTCTTTCTATATTTTGTTGAGTGAAAATGGAAGTGGAGCTTTTCTTCTGGATCCTGATTTTATTTTTCAAAATATTTACCCAGCAATGATATTTTCGGGTAATATGCTAATTTAGTTTTTAGCCTTTGAAGAATCCCTTTACTGTTTTCCATAGCTCCTGTAGTATTTTTTATGCCTATGTACAGTGTACCAGAGAGATGTGTGTGTGGAAGAACATTGCCTAGCATGAGCAAGGCCTTGGGTTTGATACCCAACACCACAAACTAAACAGTCAACTAACCAACCAGCCAACCAATCAACCAATCAATCAACAACAAATTGTGCAACAGAATTTCACTTCTCCTTCATATTTTTAATAACAGCCATTCAGATGGGTGTGCAGAGATATTTAATTGTAGATTTAAGTTTCTGTGATTAATGACATTGAACATCTTTTTTACTAAGCTTTAGAGTTATATTTTTTAAATTATTTTTTTGCATACATGTGTGCACATGCATGTGTGCATGCATGCACAATGGTGCATGTGTGGAGGTTAGAGGATAACTTGCAGGAGTAGGTTTTCTCCTTGTATCATGTGTGATCTATGAGGTAGAAATCAGGTTAATAGGTATATAAGAAACCACCTTTATCCTCTGAACCATCTCATTTGCTGATGTTGATCATCTTTTAATATGGATATTGGTCATTTTTATATCTTCTTCAGATAAATATATATTCAAATTTTTACCATCTTATGAAGGTTTTTTTTGTTTTGGTCATTGATTTTCAGCAGTTATTTGCATATTTTATTTTATTTGCAAGTGCTTCTGTGTGTGCATATATGCATATTAATATGTGTATGGGTATATATGTGTTGGAGATGTAGGTGTATTTGAAATAGCTCAGTGCATACAGGTGCTTTCTGCCAAGCCATGTCTGACTACCTGAATTCAATCTTTGAAACCCACATGGTTGAAAAAAAATGTCAATTTCTCTAAGCTATTCTCTGACCTCTACATTTGCTTACACCATGTGAAATGTATGTGCAAACATATGCATACACCAAAACATACTAAATAAAAAAGTAAAAACATGTTTAGTTGAAGTATTCTGGAACTCAAATACTCCTTAAAGATTTCCTGCTTATAACTTGTATTCTCTAAACACCTGTAGAAACCACCTAAGTAAGAAAATATTCAACTTACTAGATATCTGTGACATCTAAGATATTTTCCAATCTGCTTCATAAAGTCATTAAGACAAAACCATGGTTGAAAATCATAATATCAAACTTACAGACAAAAGTGATGCTCAAAGAAACTAATGACTTTTCTGTTCAATCAGCTTACAAGTGATTTTATAGCAAGGCTCACTTATGATTAATTTGACTGCAGAAAACTACAGATTTCCCCCATTCTCATCATTCATGAACCCTGTACCAAGAGGTCAGCACTGAAACCACATATATACAAGTAACACTGAGTGAACTGAGTAGGCGGGCTTTATCTATATATTTAGAGGTATATACACACACAGACACACACTCACATGCACATAGCAATAACAATGACAGAAAAGAATGCATAAGAGGTGACAAGGAGGGTACATGAGAGGGATTAGAGAGTGTAAAGACAAGGAAACTGATGTAATTATATTTTAATTTAAAAATCCCACAAGTTTGATGAGGCCATGCTTGGAGGCTAACACTCCTCTAATGATAAAGAGTCCTAGACAGATGGGTACCACTACCCACAGTCATTATTTGGCATCTAGGGCCATACAACTCTTCTATGGAGGTCAGTACCCTTGGTACATGATGTAAATGCTGGTCTGGCTCTCTTTTGCTTAACATGAACTAGGAATCTGTTACTGAATACCAGCCCTTCTGATGTTGTCAATGGATTTATTCCATTTTTGAAAAGCACCCTTCCATGACATTGAAGTCTATTTGGATAGGCTAAATTATCCAGTTTCTACTCCATGTGTGAAATTAAGCCTCTTGAATTGTAATAAAAACGTGGCTCTGAGTGGGAAGTGTGTGTTGATTAAAAGTCTTGTCTATGGCTATACCAGGTTTCTTAAAAGTAAGATAAGCGAGAATTAATTTTATTTGCAGAATTTTGTGAGTTTCTTGAGTCACCTTTATTCACTGCATCCTTATACAGGCAGAATGGGGACATCAGGGCTATCATCTCCCCTCACTTGCATATGCATACATTAGGAACACTTAGAGGCTTGGGCTTATGTCTATATGGCTCTCTTCATGCTGAGATGAAGGTTCTGCAGCATGATCTATAATTGGATGTTTAATAAATGCTTTTTGATGTGGATAATGGTATGGAAATAAATCTTTTGGGATCCAGAGTCTGCCTGTGTTTCCTGCCTCATTAGGAAAGAAAAGATTAATAGGAACGGATTGATAAATGAGTGTCAATCTGAAGTCAGGAGACCGCACACTCTCCGATCTTCAAATGCTGGAGAGAGAAAATCGGAGAGAAGGGGAATGAGGCAAGGATTCTTTGACACCAATACCAGTATTTACCAATCTTCCCTAACAAGATAGACTCAACTCATGGTCCAGCAATGCCTTGCATGAGCCTCAGATTGCTTAACACACAAGAATTACTCAAAGTCACACCAAATATGTTATGTGATCACAGACTCACCAGCACCCAATAAGGGTGAAGACAGCAGCTAATAGTCTTTCCTTCATTTGCAAACTTTAATTTGCTACTTTAATCTCTGCCTTTCCTAATCAGATGAGTTTGTATAATTTCTTCTCCACCAGCTATCTGACCTTGTTTCAAATAGCATGTTTTAGCATATGTTTCATAGTTGCCTTTCTTTGTATTTGTTTTATATTTTAGAAAATAAGGAGAATGAATCCCAAATATGAGTTACTGATATGGCCATGTGCTCTAAAATAAACATTATCCTTTGATATTTAAAACTGTCAAAATAGCTTCGTATGAAGAGTTAAAAAGAATGTGGCTGTTTCTAACCAGCTGCCATGTATGTATAAAATAACTGAAAGGTTTCCTTTGTCACCACCTTGGCAAATCATGTAAGCAAACTGGTTTTAAGCTTGCACAGCACTGTGAATTTCTTTAATGATACTCAAATGTACCTTTTAAATCTTGTGTTGGGTGTGTTCCACCAGGATAGAAAACTATGGTTTTAAACATCTAATCAACTATTGAGTAGACTGGCCCACGTGACACAGGTGGTATTTATAATCAATGGTTTAAATTTATGGGCAAAGGATATTAATCTACATCACTGAAGTGTACAAAATATATTATATTTTATTTTCCCTAAATCAAATTGAATTTGGGGCTCTGAGCTCTCATCTACTGGAAAGGCACAAGAAAATCAATTGTTTTGTGTTTGAGGGTTTTTACTTTCTGGAATATTTAAATTTTTAAATAAGATTTATTTGAGACTATGCAAATTTGAGACTATGCCAAAAAAAAAAAAAAAAAAGAACAGAGGAATTGTATGTATCCACAAGGAACCTCAGTGACATTAGCATAGGGTAAAGGTCTCCAGCTGAGGCCTTCCCAGACTGTCAAGCCCTTCTACTTGGTGGTCATAAACAGACTTCTCATAATTACCCTCTCTGTTGACTAGAGACTTGGCAGGAGGGACACTTGATACCCTTCTTCAGGCTGCAATGTTGATTTCCAGTGTCCATAATCATCTGAAGCAATCTTTCCACAGTATGTTGCTCAAAGAGATTTGGTTATCTGTTTCATAAAGACTAAGAAAATATTCACAATTTTTTTTAACCTCATAAAAGCTTAGCCCACCTCGGTATGTCTTTCTGCCTGTTTGAATCCAGTGTTCAGCCAGCCCATATTCTCAAAGAAACTTTTGTATGAGAAAGATTGAAGTCTGATTGCCTTATAGGTTTGGCTTTTGTGCCCAAGAAAGTTTGAAAGTAAGTGATCTGAGATGCAGAATATAATGGTCTATTAGTAAGTAAAAAATATGTATTCAACTGATAACTAACTGTTAAAGGCGCACACACACACACACACACACACACACACCATGTATAGATTCTTCAGTTGTAGTGTGGCTTTCTAGAAAGAGCTTGGGTATGAATTCTAATTTTGCCACCCATTGGCTGACTGGCTGTATGCCCTTGGATAAGTTAAGTTTTCATATATGATATATAACAGTATTACTTTTTATCATGAACTAACTTTGAAAGACAAGTAACTTGCTGTGATTAAATCATTAAGCCAGTAAATCTAGTCTATAGAAAGTACTCAAACTGAAGAGGCTGTTGGGAAGGTATCATGGTAATAATCATGATAAACACCACACCAACAAGACTGGTCATTTCCAGTTTTAATCCTCTTCAGCTCCATGCCTAGCTCCCGGTGAGTAATGCAGGCAAGCAGAGTGACATTTTGCACCAGGACAACTTAGGGAATCATTGCTTTCATCACCTCATCTGGCTTTGGGCTAACTGCCAGGCATGTAAGTAATGCCATTTTAAACCACTTAGCCTCAGAAAGGTAAGTCCAGACTACCATCACCTAGGCTACCTACCAAATGCTTAGAATAATCAGTGTTTGCTGTTTTGGACCATTAAATATGGGCGGCTTACTGTCAGGCTAGCTGATAGGGAGGATCACACTTGAGAGTCTATATGGGCCAAGTCTGGAAATGGTACCCATCACTTCACTAAATCCATCACACAGCCTCTCCTGCCTGCAAAGGAGACAGGACAATGCAAAGGAACCCATAAAGGAAAAGAATCAGGTTCCAAGAACTACTGGCCAATATCTGCCACGCTGATTTACCTTTACTTTATAGAAGCCTTAGGTGGTAATCAGAGTGTAACAACTTCCCTGGCAGCTTCCTTAAGCCAGACCACTAGACAGTCACTTTTAGTTTATTTGTTTGGCACAGGAGATAGGGAAGGGAAATGGGGCAGATGTGCTGTCTTTCTGGGAAGCTGACTGGTAAATCATCTCTGTCAAGGGTCATCTACAACCATGAGAGATAAAAAAGGAACCTGTGGGGATTTTTAAAACTGTAATTCTTTTAGAAGAAGGGCTGTTTGTTTATTCTCACTGTGCAGGAAGTCTGGAGCATCTGCCTCTGACAGTGTTATGGACATAGTTTTGTTTTCTGCCCTATGGGCTCTAACTCTGTGTCCTCCCCAGTCTCAGAGAAGTGAGGAAAGGCTAGCCTAGTTTATTTGGACAGGTAGGTCTCATCAGAGGCTTATTCAGGAAGAATTCCCTTCCCTGCTCTGCCCTGCTTTACCCTGCTTTACCCTGCTTTACCCTGCTTTACCCTGCTTTACCCTGCTTTACCCTGCTCTGCCATGCTCTGCCCTACCCTGCCCTGCCCTTTCCTTCCCCTCCTACCCTTCTCTCCCTTTCTCTTTCCCAAGTTTGGGTCTCAGTTTGGATGCTATGAATCATATCTGAAGATGATGATGCAGAAAGCACCCTATTCTGAAGTCAGATTGTCCAGATTCCAAGTCGGTCTGTATCTCATTGGTTGTCTCTGTGTGATCTTGAACCACTTCCCCAAGGCTTGATTGCGAAGGTTAAAATGGTATTTATGGCACATAGAAAGTACTTATTAAATAGCACCATCATATCATTATTGCTATCATCATTTGATTTTCTTCTCCTTCTTCCCCTTTATCCATCCCATTATACTAATAGGGAAAACATCTCAAATTAGGGAAGATAGCCTAGAAGAGGGAGGGTAGAGGAGGAAACATGAGATAGTGAAAACTTCAACTTATTACACAATTCAAATCTGATCCCATATTTGCATGGTTAATTATAGTTTTCAACGGACTTCTATCTTGGCAATCTCATTTAGCATGGCAGTTCTATGAGATCTCAATAACGCTTAGTCAATTTGGACAGATTAAACAATACACACATACACACACAGAGAGAAAGAGAGAGAGAGAGAGAGAGAGAGAGAGAGAGAGAGAGAGAGAGAGGAGCCAAGCTACTGAACTTTCAGTAGCTTTTAATATTCCCCAGCAGTATAAAAATTTGAATATTTTAATTCCAATTTATTGAATTGAAGGTTTTATCGTGATTGCCACCATTGACTCTATCTATATTTGCGATAATAAATGGAAGACAATGATTTAAAGACCATGAACAGTTCTGTTCTCTGATGTGATGAACCATCTTCAGCCTGCTGCCTCTGGATTGATTGTTCCATCTCCTTTCTGCATCTTTCTATGACTAGTGGACTTTCATCACACTACCTACTTCCATGTACTTCAGTGGTATTTCTCAAGGTATGTGCGGTCCACATTTCTTTACTCATATCATTTGTAAAGCTAGGGAAACAAAGAGTCAACTTTGAGAAACAAGTGTTCATGATCTCTAGGAGTTATGTTATCTCTCTAGTGAAAAAAAATTCAAGACAATAATGGAAGAGATACTGCATCATAATACTAGGATAACATTAACAGATATTTGAATGATAATGGTAATTAGTATAGGGAAGGACAATAATAAAGAAAAAGTAATTCTGGAGAAGGAAAGTTGGAAAAGGCTTTATGGAAAATATGAGATTTGACTTATACTATGTTGGATAGCTAGATGGGTAGGGATAGGTGTTCCAGGCCCCTCCGTGTCCCCTTTGTCCGCGAAAAAGACACGTGAGGCAGTGTTCGGGTGGTTACTACAACGAGGCTTTACTTCTTGTATAAGCAGAAGCGGAAAGATGGAAAGCCCGGAAAAGGCACTGCTTAAATACACCCTAGAGTGATGTGATAGGAGTCATGGAGGAGTTTGGGGGTAGAATCACCAAGTTTATTAAAGTACACAAAGGCAGATTTTTTTAATCTAGAAATTATTTTTAATATAAGGTATGAAATAATTTTGCCTGGAGGTTCCTTGGGACATGTTTACAAATATGAGGAGGGTAGCACAGATCCTGGAGAGAAGGAAGAATGGCCTCGACAGTCAGAATGTGAAGTGAAAAGCCAAGGCGGAGGAGGTCACGCCAGATAGTGGCCAACAGACTTGCCTCTTGAGCATGACATTGTTGAGGAATGGTATGAATATTCTATGTGTGATCAGAGTGGAAAATAAAGATGCTGTGTGGGATCAGAAGGAATAGAGCAGACAGAAACATTTATTATCTACCTGCTTTCTCCTAATGTGCTAATGTGTCCCACTGAATCCTATGGACCCTGTGGAGAAAGGAGATGGGCAGAGCTACAGCAGAAAGATTGGCTGGAAGGAACATAGATGCCATGTGATGGACAGGGTGATCTCTGAGAAATATTCTAAGTCATACATGGCTTCATTTAGTAATCTGAGGACACACACACACACACATGACTGACAAATGTGGAACATAGGAAATTGGAGATTTTTTTAAAAAGTTGATAATGGCATGGAGAAGTAGCAGTTAATTACAGGGGTGCTTTCAACATTCTGCTTGTGAGTTGTAAACATCAAAGTGAATGCAAATAGCTACAGGGTAGATTTCTCGTTCTGTATCCTGCCATGGAACCTTGGTCTAAGCTAATGTGGAAAGTTTGGGGAGACTTTGTGTAACAAGTAACAATGAATACTAAATACATAGTTTATGTCTCTGATGGATAGGGTAATGGAGAGAACCAAGTTGAAACTTTTAATTATAGTCAATCAATTATGAAGAGACAAGTTAGCAGAGGAAAAATATCTGATCGTTAATGTTTTATATATTAAACTATGCTGGAAATTAGGAAGCCTTCATGCTAGATTGGTTTACATAGAAAAAAATAATTTAAATTAACTAGCCCTGTGGGTTTTTATAGTATGAAGGATAAGGGCATTAGATCATATGACGACTAATCCATTTTTGTTTAAAATACTTTTATTCCATGGCATATAGATAAGTTGATGGCATGAACTCTGATGTCTATAAGCTGAATGCAGAAACTGAGAAACTAGCTGACCTTGTCAGGTTTTCAGCCCATCTCCTGCTATGTCTTTGGTGTGTTTGTCTATCTTAAATTTTATTTTATTGGGGCAATATATAACAGAGACCTACTCTGTTAAAAGAGAAATACCAAGCTGTATTTCACAGGAATGGAGCTTAGATGCTATTTTTCATTGGGTCAATAAAAATAGACATTTTAGAAATGATTGTATCTGTGTGTTTGTTGGATATACTTGGTGGATTCAGGAACAGACATGAAAAAAGGATTGAAATGTTTAATAAATTGGCTGAAATATGATGAATAGAATGGCAGTGAGCATGCTCTGAGTAGGATCTTACAGAAAGATGATCTGAGGTACCTTTGTTACACAAAGCACACACATGTGTAGGTAAGGTCTATTTTCTGATCAGCCTCCTTTGTTAGGCCACAGACAGAGACAGGATTTTCTAGTAGTATATCGGTTTTCTCCATCAAGTTTGTCATGAAACAGACTCCTCATGTTCATGATTGTGAAGCTTGTATGCCATCTCCAAATCTCATGTTTTCTCATCTACACATCTTTGTATAAGTCAAGTTCTGAAACTAGACTGTCATCTACCAGATAAGCTGCCATTTCTGTGCAGAGACAGGAAAAACAAATGGACACAAACAAAAACTTAAAGCAAAAAGTAAATAAACAAAACAATCCCCTACCATATTTAATAATTCCTTATCAAGGGTTACAGCTCTAGAAGCTGTTTTGACCTTCTATCCAATTATTCAAGAATTAAGATAAGGATAAAAGTACTAAGAATGATTAGAGGGAGTAAACCCCTGTCAAAAATTGAATTTTCACCCCTGAAAAAAAATCAGATTTATATTCTGTTCTTAAATTAACCAAGAGAAGTATAAGATTTTTCACTGTCAATTTAGACTGTCAGAAACTCTTGTCCAAAAGTTGTCATTCCCCAAGTATTCTCATTGCAGAGAGCAAGTATCCAACTTCCTGTGCCTTAACAGTCTGACTAGATGCATGGGCCTTTTCAATTGATAGGTATGTCTTAGAAGAACATCTGAGCTCACACTGCAAGAAGAGAAGCCCATTTTTATAAGTTTATGGAAATTAGAAAAATGATCTAAGACATGGTGCCCACACATGAGGCTTTTATAGAATATTTGGGGGACATTAAGGTTTATAAATTCATGGCCTCACTTTAATGATTCTTTATAGTTTTAAGGCTGCTGTAAGACGTAATGCCCACATCAAAGGAGTACGGGGAGTCAGGAGAGAGGTTTCTGAGGAAATGGTTGCTGGCATGTGTTTTCACTCACCTGGAGTAATTCTTTATACAATCTTTGTGCAAAGCTTTTTCTTGAGTTCTTTCTTCTTTAGGTGGCAGTTTTGGCTTCCAGGAGCTATGGGTACAATGAGGAAAGGTGTTTAACTTGACTTTTGCTCCATATCGCAAGTGAAGATTAAGAAATGAAGGTATCAGAATAAAAGTGGCTTGAGAACTAATGGAAGAGCCACTATGAACTGTTGAAACCTAAGCCACCCACTACAAATATGGGACCTAGGTTTTGTTTTGCTATAACTAGGAGAACATGTTAGCTCATTGCTTGTGGGGAGCTGACAGAAGGTGGCTATCATCGTGCAGCCATCTTGAGCCATATACCCTGACAAGAGACTTGTTTACAACAGCCTACAACAGCTGAGCATACTCTGATAACATCTTGTTTTAGATACCCAGGATCTTCCCTTGGGTATGTGAGACTTAAAGGTGTGATTTAGAGATAAGACCTAAGGGCGTGACTTAAGGGCTTGACTTAGAGACATGGCTTGGAAGTGAGACATATAAAAGGCGAGAGGCAGACAGAAGAGATTATTGGGTAGTAGGCACTTGAGACTTGAGACAGGCAACTAGAATTAGGCACTTGGCACTCGGAGAAAGAACTTGGAAATAGACATTAGGCATTAGTTACTGGCACTTGGAGGAAGAACTTGGAGTTATTATTATACACTTGAGACTAGAACTTAGAACTGGAAACTTGGAACTTGGAGGCACTAGGGACTAGGAACTAGGGACTAGGGATTCAAGACTTGGGACTTGGACTAGGAAGAGAGACTGAAGAATAAACGGGATTGAATCACACTCTGTCTGGTCTCCACTCTCTCTCTTGCTGAACCCCCACCCACAGATTGGAACAGCTTGGGACAGTGCAGGCTCTAACAGTTTAGCCCCCAAGGCTTTTGGCAGTACGGGGTCCAACATTGATAGAGCAGTCCTTGATATTTTGGCCCCCAAACGTGGGGTAGTTCGGTTCTCAACATTTTTGACGTCCAATGTGGGGCAGCGCAGTACCAACAATTGCTGGTATTTATCATTGCCACATATGAAAACAAGCTTTATCATGAACACAATTAGAATGAAATTTAGACTTTTAAAACTTACATCTATCTTGGTCTCTTCTTATACATACCATGGGAAAATTTGGATTCTGATATTCAGTATATAATGATTCAAATCCCCACATCTACTCTCTAGCTCCAGTCATTGCACTATTAGATGCCACTCAAAAAAATGACTTAAGCTGTGGTCTCCATTCCTTGAGTTCTTTCTGTGACTTCCTTTCTGATGGACTGTGATGGGAAAATGTAAGCCAAATAAACCTTTTCCTCCCTAACTTTCTTCTTGTGATGCTTTATCCCACAAACAAAAACCCTAATTAGGATTTCTGTCTATGTGGTGCCCTTCATGAGGAAAAGATGCTTCAGTGCTCAGCACCAAGTGAAAGTTGGGGATGATGAAGATGCAAAAGGGCAATATTAACAGATATTAATATGATGATGTAGAGAAATTAATCTTTTTCTCTTTTTAAGCAGCACCGAATAAAAGCTGTCAGTGGGACTTTCTTCTCAGCTAGATTTATGGTTTCTGAATGACATTGTTTTGCTTTGCTCTTTGGGAGATAAACAGTACTGGAGAGAACAAGAACCTTATTTTTCTATTAGTAGTGCAGGCATGGAGTCAATTTGATTTTAAACTCCAACTAGGATAATTGATGGAAGACCCATTGCCTACCTCCTGTACTTCCACCTCTCCCCCTACCATTTCCACCATCTCCCCCATTCTCTACCCTCCTCTTTCTCAATGCTTTTCTCCCTCCATTCCTATCTCCCCACTTTATTTAATCTCCTGTACTATTTTTTTTCTCTTCCTTCTCGTGAAATGTATAAATCAACCATAAAATGATAGCGCTCTTCTCTACTGTTTCCCTTGATATTCAGGGTTTTTTGGCATTTAGTTCTCTCTAAAGGACATATCTGTCTCCAGAATGATATCTACCACATTTAATGGTAGTTATTGAGATATTACTCACCACTGATAAATAATGGAGTCTTTATTTCATTTTTTGAAAGTCATCTACATGGATAGGTAATTAACCAATGATATTCAGAAAAAGAAGTACTATATCTAAAGTTCAAAGTTGAATTTTCCACTGGCCTCTTAGCAATGAAGGATAAGAAGTAATAGCATTTTATTATATTAACATTAACTATTAAGTATTAAGTATTTGGAAGAAATGAACATAAATTTGGGATAGAGTGAAGTACTCTTGTATTATTTTAGGAAAGATGGATAGTACACACTTTTATATAAGAAAAGAGAGCTTTAACTACAATATCTGGTTTACAGTGCAAAGTAACACAATTATATAACTGATTAAGAGGTCTTCTTTTTCAGTAGAATTTGACTGTATATCTTGAGGAAACAGAAAATACAGAATAGCCAATCTTGTGGGATATACAAATGGTATGTTGATAATCAAGAGAATAGTACAAATTATTTAATCCTCTTATATTTTGAAGAACTAGTCTAAAAAGATTAAAAATGCTATCTTGTTTATAGATGTTTTGCCTGAAAATATGTGTGAGCCCTTTGTGTGTAGCTGGTCCTTACGGGGGCAGAAGAGGACATTACAAACCTCACAAGTGGAGTTAAAGAGTTAAAGACAGCAGTGAACTACTACTATGTGGCTGCTGGGAATGCACCTTGGTCCCTTTAAGAGGAGCAAAGTGTTATACACCACTGAGTCATCTGTCTAGATCCATAAGAATTTTGAGTATAGAAGATAGTGACATACTTTTAATCTCACCAGTCAATGACTAGTAAAGGATAGCTAAACACTGAAGGTGTGATTTAGGTCAAATTTCTATAAAATATCTTCACTGATATACATAAAGCCAAAGAGTTTTCAAAATAGGTTATACTTTATCAGTCTGGTAAGATTTCAGATATCGTCACATCCAGTAAAAGACCAGAATGGTGAAAGTAAGTTTTATTATCTTCTGACTATCTGCAAAGGGTGAGTTATTAACATGTTTTGTTACACACACACTTATACACAAGAATCCTAGGAAGATTATTGTGAAATATGGGAAAACTGAAAATTCAGAGAGGCAAAGTCACTTGGTCATTATTATACATCCAGGGCACATCAATGTCAGGGTTTTGAATCTAGGTATGCACAGCTCTAAATTCCATGTCCTGAGCAAATAATTGGGTTGTTTTCCTGGAAGAATGGTAAACTCAAGGAATCATACCAAATGAGGAACGTGGTCTCATCTTTCCAATTGTACTTTACTCATACCAATTTCTCCATAAGGTTAGTGGGGCCACTGAGACTTAGATTCAGACTTCAGCAGGTTCTCTCTTCCATATAATAAGCTAAACGCTGCTCGCTACTCTCATCCAGTTCTAAGACCACATGCCCAGTAGTGGTTTGGAAAGAATGTAGAGTAGCCTTCACTCAAGTGCCTAACAAATCTGCTTTCCTATACCCAGTAAATAGTAGTGACTAAGTTATAAAAATTCACAACCAAGGCAACTTATAAAAGAAAGCATTTAACTGCTTCATTAGAGGTTAACTCTAAGCCTGTTTCAGAGGCTTAGAGTTATGAGGGCAACACAAAGTCATGGCATCTAGAACTGCTATGAGCTCAAGGCGGAGAGAAATACAGTGGGAATGGTTTGAGCTTTTGGAACTCCAGAAGGCCATATCTTCACATTCTTCCCAAATAGTTACACCAATGGGGGACCAATCATTCAAGCATATGAACGTATGGGGACCATTCTCATTCAACTTACCCCGGTTCGGAGAGACAAAGCAGTGACTCCGATTTCAGTTCAGAGCTTCCTGGAAATGTGGGCCACTCAACAGCTTGGATTCTAGTCCATCATGCTGGTAAAATAAGGAAGTCACCTAAGATTACAGGTGACTTCATTATTTTACAATTATTATTAACAATTATTATTATCAGCAGTCGTATCTATGTTAGGTGTATACCTTCTAACTGAATGTGACACAAAAATGTACTGTAAATACATTGAGAGATAGTCAACATATGGTTGAGTGTTCCTGTGTACTCTTAGCAATCCTCACAGATGTTACTTCTTGTTTTTAGTGAATGTATTTCCTCCTGTTTGCAGATTTGTATCCGAGCTATGCTGTTCTGAGATACACCAGGGTAGAAAGAATGCCTCTATATTGTAGCACAGTTATCCACTTCTGCTGGGGAAAAGTGCTAGATGTGTGTGTTTGCAAGACATCATGTTATAAGGTATGTGTGTCTATTAAGAGAATCAGTGGACCAGAGCCCAGTCCCCAGAGGGAACTGCTTGAGATCATCTTTCTAGCCCAGTGATTCTGAAGCCTGGCTGTCTGACAGAGTGCCTGGAGAGCTTATTAAAAACACAGGTTCCTGGGCTTTTCTGCTACCCACCAACTCAGAATCTCTTAAAACAGGTACAAAAGTATTTATTTCTACAATTGCCCCCAGTTTCTACAGTCTGCCAATCTGTAGAGTAGCCCCTGTGAATCCTCTTTTTCTTTTACTTTTTGTTTTGTTTAGAGACAGGGTTTCTCTGTGTAGTCCTGGCTGTCCTGGAGCTCACTCTGTAGACCAGGCTGGCCTCGAACTCAGAAATCTGCCTGCCTCTGCCTCCCAAGTGCTGGGATTAAAGGCGTGCACCACCACCGCCCCACTTTTTTTTTTTTTTTTTTTTTTTTTTTTTGATTTCTTGTTTCTTTTACTTCCAAGATCAAAAGTATCATTAAAAATGTTCATAATCCAGGTAACTGCCTAAGCTGGAATCAAAGACTAATTCTTTTGTCTAATAAAAAAATTTTTCCCTCCAAATATTTTATCTCATATTAGCTGGGGCACTGTGGGATGTTTCTATTATTATATGCTACTATTGGGCATTGACTAGGTCACCTACAAACCTTCTAGTTCTAGTCTGTATTTTACTCTGTGGTTGAGTTTTTACCCCATACAATTCTTCTTTTTGAATCTACCTCTCTCAGTAAGATTTATTACTTATACTCCATCTAGTCTTAGATTAAAAGTGGCCCTAGTATGAGTCATATTATATTAATTTGAAGTCGGGGAGAGGATTAAGGAAGAGCACAGAGTGAGAACCCAGAAGCCTAAATGTGAGTTTGTCTGCAGAGGAAATGATGACTCTGGTAAGTGTATAGATCTTTTCCATTTACATTCCCCTGTCAGTTAATCCTCTCAGCATAATCCTCTTAACTACGTGTGTTCCCTCTGCATTTTATCTGATCTACTTCTCTGACAATCGTTTCTATGTTTACTCACTCCCTCTGGTTTCTGAGTTCTCATGGTACATGGGAAAGTCACCCATGTTGCAGCTTTGTTCTCACATGTTTGACTCTTTGAGATGCTCAGAGTGCAAGGAAAGGCCCTTTGCAGAGGTTGGAATTGTATGCAAATATGAAGGTAATTTTCAGCTTGCCAATTTTAAGAGGGATATATTAAAAATAAGACTTGGCTTCCTGTCTCAAAACTGAGCCTTCTTTTGGGGACAGTTGGAATGGGGCAGGGGGCCGCTGAGAAGACTCAGAGAATGAAGGACAGCAGGAAGCACTGACTCATACACCAAAGTGCTAACATACATTGTTAAGAGGACATGACAGATGTTACAGAGGTGGTGCCATCACAAGACCCTCATAATACTGCACCAGTTGACATGCCAATATTGACTGGGGAAAGGATCATAAGTCTTCATTACTTTGTTGAGGAATAATAGGCAGTCAATAACTGAGGGAGGAGAAAGTCAGTTTGCCCCTGAGTGGCAATCTCTAATCCCATGTACAAATAGAAAACACCAATTGGACTTGATAGATTTTATTTATATATATATATATATATATATATATATATATATATATATGGAAGAAGATATAAATTTGAGAGTTGGATGTAGGGGAAGTAGAAGAAGTTGGAGGAATGAAGGAGTGGTGGGTATGATATTCATGCAGTATGCACTTATGTATGAAACTCTCAATAAGTAAATAATACATATAAATTATGAAAAAATAAGTAAATAAATTTAAATAAATTAAAGGTCTGCTGACAAATCTCAGTAGATACAAGTGTTCCTTAGTTCAATTTCCAGAGTTCATGGTAGAGAGAGCCAACTCTCAAAAGTTGTCTTTTGGCCTTCATATACTTGTCAATCATGGCATGCATATCTTTCTCTTAGACACATAGCATCTGTACACTCACATACACACACACATGAATACACATGCGCACACACGTACACATGTACACACACACAGACACATGCAAAAAGTTAAAGTTTACATTTTAAAAAGAGGCATAAACTTGACCATTGTTTTCATGTAGTCAAGAAAAATAGAACAAGAGGAAAAACTGTTTCAACATAGAAAAGCCTGACTCTTTCTGTAGAACCAGCCATGTCTGTGCTCTGTTTCCTACAGGGAAGGATCTGAGGACTAAAGTGCATAACACCATGACATAGTATTTCAGTCCCTTGGCTTGACTTTACACCATAATAACTTTATCCAGTTGGGAACTCAAATCCCTCTAAATTAAAATACCCTTGGGAGGGGTCTAGCCTTAATCCCCTTATCAGCTTACTGGGTAATTATCAATTAATACTTTAGGGGTGATTAACTGCTGGCCAATGGAAATCAAGATAGTGATGTCAGAGCCAGTTCCTGCAACTCACTTCTCATTAGCAGAATGACCTTGATTCTGTTAACTTCAGGTTGGGCTCTTTCTTCACTAAGACACTTGAGGATAGCTGGCTTCCTTTCTAGTCTGCTTTGGTGATTGAGCTCTACATGCGTTTCTGGGCTTCTGCCTGAAAGAAGGCATGCTAAGAGGCTTCCTTGCTTTGTGGCTTACACTGTGTCCACAGAGGGAAAAGGATACGAAGCTGAGCCATGAGGTTGCTTAGTTATAATACTTGAACAGCTGTGTGCCTGTGATGAGTTTGCAGAGGAGGCTGACGTAGGGGATGTCACAGTTCCACTGCAGAAAAATAGGCTGATAGGATCAGAAAGGATGCCAGGCTATTGTGGACATCTGCCGTGCAGAATGACATCAAGTGGCTGTCTGAGCACAGTCTGAAATCCCTCTTGACTTTCAAGAGACCCCTGGGCTCCAAACTTCAAATCTGCACACTAAGCATGCTATCCAGCAGCCCTGATCTTCTAGTGTCAACAAGACGTCCATATTCCTGCAAATGCAGGATCTGAGATTGGAGTAACTAGGTTCTAGTGTGTTATCTGACCAAACTAAAATAAAAGCAACGATGATGCTACTGTAACTTTGAGCTTTTCTTATTGTAAACACTATGTTAAATGCATAGGTTTATTGTGTTTAAGTTACTACCTTGAATTCTACTTTGCACCTTCAATTTCCTCTCTAATGAAAATGGAACATTTCTGCCTTATCCTGTAATCATACCTAACAGTTCCTGAATGCTTGCCGTACACCAGACACTAGAGTAAACAATTTTATGCATTATTACCATAATACAATAATCCTAAGAAGTCAGTAGGAATAACGACGGTTCCAATGTGTTGAGAGGGAAAGTGAATGAACCAAGTGGCATGAATCTCTCCTCGTTTTCAATATGCGTGGAAAGGCAGGTGACAGAATTTGCCAGCACCTTTAACACCTCACAGGATCTTTCAGTTTTCTGTGCTGCTGAACGGAGCCATTTCCTCTCAGCAAGGCTATGTGGAAGATTGTCAGAGGATGTGTGAATAGAATTAGTAAGATATTCAGAGACAATAGATGCCTGATGACAGAACGTGTTCTCTGAGTGGATGAGTGTGTGTTTGTGTGGGTGCTTTGTGTGTGGACAGATGTGGAGGACGGAGAGCAACTTTGACAGCCATCCTCCTCAGGAGCTTTCTGTCTACATTATGTTCTGCGAGAGGGTTTCTCAGTGACCAGGGTCTTGCAGATTTATCACCCTGGCTGACCAGCAAGCCCCCGAGATTACCTATCTCCACCTCCTGTGTGCAGAGATTACAAGTGGTTCAACATAGCTGACCAGTTTTTAAAACTAGTGTGTATTCTAGAGACTGGTTTGGGGATTGAACTGAGGTTTTCATGGTTGCATGACAAGAATTTACTGCCCGAGCTATCTCTCCAGCTCCAAACTCCTGCTTCATGTCTTTTATTCAGAAAAAATATACATATATCTTCTAGGTTTATTTTCTTTTATTTGTCTCGGTTTTTCACTACAGAGTTTCTCTAACAGCCTTAGTTGTCCTGAAATTAACTTTTTAGACCCAGCTGCTCTTGAACTCACAGAGATCCTCCTGCCTCTGCCTCTGCCTCTTGAGTTCTGTTGCTCAGTACCTCTGTGAGCATGATTTAATTAGAACTGCTCTGTATAAATAAAAAAAAACTGGATTTAATTTTTTTTACAACTCCTTTGCTTTTCAAAGTATCTCCAGACACAGATTATCTTTTTGACTTCAAATTCTGTGAATTAAGAAGTTAATTGAAGACCAACAATTCAAATTTAAACGAGCTAAAAGCTTGTCATCTTATCTCATGATTTCTCTCTGGTTTTGTGCTTTAACTAGCTGCTAGCCTGAAGGTAAAGGGAAGAATTTGTTTTTGAAGGACTTACATTTAGAGATGGAAAGTAGATAGGCAGCTTCCTTCAATGTGACACACATTATGCAGTTTTTCTGGGAGAAAGGGTGAGCTAGTTTACATCCACATAAGGTCTGAACCCATGGCCTTGCACATGCTAGGCAACCATTCTTCCATGTAACTATATGCCCTTGGGAGATGGATATTCCATTTAATTCTTCTCATAACACTTTGAGGGCAGGCTATCATTGTCCTGTTTTATAGTTCAGAATAGAGAATGAGTTACAGTACCAGGTATGTTGATCCCAAGCATCACTTCCAGTGTTGTAAATGATGAACTCAGTTCCTAGATGGGCCTATTGATGGACTGACAATAAAAATGATGAATAACATACCTATGATGTTGGTTTGAACTGGTTTCATGAGAATCAGAATCCCGTAGGTTGTAGGGGATCTCTCTTACTGAGTACCTGTTAGGATGATGTAAGTGAGACAGAGGTGTCCAAACTGAGATCTTCTTTCATTAAGAACTTGGAATTTTGCTTACCATGTAGTTTTATATCTATTTGCGTTTGTAAAGTACCACATCAAAATATTATTTGTCCTGATCACGGGGGCTGTTTTTATTTGTTCTTAAATTCTTTTCCTACTTGTACTTTTCCTTTTTCTAGTTTCAGTCCTGTGCTAGCAGGTACCAAGCTAAGGTGTCTAGCAGGGAAGAAAGTAGGGAAGAAAGTTTCTTCCAGGGGAAGAAACTGAAGCCACCAATCACAGGGATGACATTCATTACTGTGCCTCTGGACTTGCAGTACTTACAATCTAGTGTTTTCCATGCAACCAAAAGTGTGAGCAGTGAGCATCAGGAACACATGACTTTGGGATAGAGTCATATTTAAATGTTCTTGGTACAAAGGAAAAAGCCCTTGAACTGTGTATCACTGTTTAGGCCTAATACTCTACTCAGTTAGCAAGAAGGACTACCTGCATGTTGCAGCAGGTAGAACTTCGATTAGTCTCAAAGAATTACTTGACTGTGGAAATGAGGTGTTCCATTGGTTTCCTGAAAATGTTATAAAAGTACGGCAAGCTCAAATACCTTGGGTCAGTTAAATGGTGAGGACCTCAGTGAATTGCAAAAAAAATCATATTCAGAAATATGTTTTATAATTCTATTAATGAACAGACATAGCCTTTTCTTCCTCTATCCTGCAACAATCCCATCTTCCTTTCCTCTCTCCTTTTTCTTTCTCTTCTTTTGTTTGATTTCTTCTCTTGGGCACCCTTTAACTTAAGGAGAGACATGTTTCTGTGAAGCCATGTTGCCTTAGTTACCTTGTTCATCACTGTAAAGTTACCCAACAAAAGCAACTTTAGTGAGAAGAGGTTTGTTTTGTCTGATGGTTTAAGGAAGTACTGCCTATCACAGCCAGGAAGGCATAATGTCTTGGGACTCATCCCTGGCAGCAGGAATTTTTACTTTGATTTTGCATGTTCTGGTGGAACATGAATCAAAAGATTCAGACCTGAGGCAGGGCTCCCTTATATGCCTCATGGCCAACTAATTTGGCTTTAAACTTACCAACTGTGCTCCACATCCAAAAGATTCATACGCCCCCTGTATAGCAACTTCAGATGGGAAGCAACTGTTTGAACACAAGAGGCCCATGGGCTCCTCAAGCCCAGATTGGCAGCATTCCTTTTCCCTTCCATAGGACTTCCTTGATCCCACTTCCTTTATCATGTCTGCATCTTTAGTCAATCAGCAGCTTCTGCCATTCTCCATCCTTCCCTCAATTATCTGTCCTCCACCCCAAGGGTGTGTAGATTATAGCATTTTCTAACTCCTTGCACTGAATAGCTTCAGCTTTAGAAAGCATCGTTGTGTAGTGTTCCCACTGTGGCATTGTTAGCTTCCCTTGTGGGTCCATCCCACCGCCTACCAGTGCATCTCCTTGCAGCAACATTTCCCTTTCTTGAGTGACTTTTACTTAAGACCATGCTTTGATACTTAAGGATCAAGGTAGGAGCTCTGCTCTGCACCGAGCACTCAGCATCTTTGGGTATCTTTCTGCTGCACAAGCAAGGTGTTGATAGTATTTTAGAACATTAATAAATCAATAGTATTTCCTCTCAAACTTCTGTAAGTAAAGTATTTACATTTTTTCAGTCAAGTTGTTTTTGTGAAGTTTCCTGTTTATTTAATTACTTGAGTTTGAGGTTTATAGGCAGCAAATCTCTTTGAAACTGTTTAATTTCTGTTGTTTGAGAGGTTCACCCATGTATATAAAGTTTTGATCAAAACCACTCAACATTTCTTCTCATTCACTTCCTTTCCTACTTCCCTACCACCTTTTCCTTCTAATTTAATATACTCTGTCTCTTTCTTAAACTTACTGAGTCCACTTAATGCTGTCTATTTGCACATGGGTGCAGGCCCATCTACCAGAGCATGGGTAGCCTCTTTGGGGCTATATCCCTGAAGAAAATTGGCTGTCATGAGCCAGTAGGTCCTCAGCTGAGGATGGGACTTTGTGAGTCTTCCCACACCCATGCTTTTATGGCTGTCCTGATTCACCAGTACTTTTGGAATGAATACATAATGCACAGTGCAATTTAATTTACTCTAAAGTGGGTGTCTCCTAAACGTCATAGAGAACTTTTTCAGCCAGGATGAAACACAGTGCATTTCAGAGTAAAACAATAGTTTGTGCCATCCAGGAGATGAAAGGAAAGGTAAGGGTGTGCTTTGGCATGTGCTGTGATAAACAACCTTGTACTCTAGTCACCAGGACTGCAGATGCTTTTAAAATAAGCCCAGTGTTTGCTGGGATGCCCTCTGCTTGTTTCTGGATTTTTTTTTAAAGTCCCAAAAATAGAGGTGTCACCTTTTCCCTTATCTGTAGCTCCCTGAAGAGCAGAATGAATAAAATACTCAAGATTTGGGACAAGGCTCTCTGCTACCTTGGTGGAAATTACCCCTTTCAGCAGAAAAAAAAAATCACTCAGAACCTTTTTATTTCCCCTCTCCCTTGACAAAATTGCATTTTTTGTCTATCAAGGCATTTAGGCCTCTACAAGTTGGTTTTCAGGTGCCTGGAGGGTGGAGAGAAGTTGCCATGGAAATTGATGCTCTACACTCTGAGAGAGTTAGGAGTGATGGGTGTCCCTGCTGGTGACTGGGGTATCCTCTGTGCTGAGCAAAGATTTCATCCAGGTAACCACACACAGGTAAGAAGCTGCCAGTTTAGGTAGCATTGCTGATAGGATCTGACCTCAAACCTAGGTCATCCTATTGCTATATCCTATTAGGCACAGTACTAAACTCTGGCTAGGATCTAGCTAGCCTGTCTTGGGAAAAGTCTGTCTAACCCTTTAGGTTTTCCCCTCACTGTTTATAGAATTCAGAAAGCAAACCAACTCATTCTTACAGAGGGAGATGGAAGCCTGAGCTACATAGTAAGGTCTCAAAATATCCCTTTGGAGACGACATGATGTTGTCTTTCTGTTCCAGCCCTTTTAAGGGCTTGGTGTTTTGTTTTTATCTTATCATTAGTTATGTTTTATGAAGACACATCCAAAGGATTTTTGAAGATTTATTTGCATTTTATGTTCATGAATGTTTTGCTCATCTTTATGTCTGGGCATTGGGTCCCCTGGAATTGGGGTTATAGGCTACGATGAGCCACCGTGTAGCCTTCTGGAAATTACACAAGGGGTCCTCTCAGAGCATCCAATGCTCTTATCTGTTGAGCCTGTCTCTCCAGTCTCCAAGACACAGACAAATAGCTTTTGAGCCATTGGGTTTGTCCCTTTATTTTTCTGAATGCTCTAACTGCCCTCATTTGTTTTCCAGCTCCCACTCTTTCTCCTGTTTTTCTGATACGCCCTTCATTTTTGCAGTGTCTCTTCCATTCTGCTTTTATAACCATTGCACACAAATCTGAGCATCCTCATCCTTCTATAGCCGTCTTCCTGAGTGGCTTTGATGTTGATGCTCACGACAGAGGTTGGTAGAGATGAGTCAAGTGTTAGCACTGTGTAGCTCTTTGTCATCTTCAACTGTAAATTTCTTTTAAAATGTGGCTAGAAAAAGCATTCACCCCGTTGTGAATGGTTCCTTGTACATGAGTTAGAGTTTATAGTTTCATTTACAAGGACTTCCCTTCTGCCCATCCTGGCCTTCCAGGATCTGCTTAATTAACTCATGACCCTTCCCTTGAGAATAAGCAGAGGAGACTTCTGTCCAGGAAGACCTCTATAATATATAATATTTGTTCCATTCCTTGTCACTATAGCAGAAGTCCTCAATCTGTTTGTCAAGACACCTTTGGGAGTTGAACAACCCTTTCACGGGGGTTGCATATTAGATATTCTGAATATCAGATATTTATATTATGATTCATAACAGTAGCAAAATTTCAGTTATGAAATAACAATGAAAATAACTTTATGGTGTGTTGGGGGGAGGTGTTCCCCATAACATGAAAAAACTGTAAATAAAGGGTCGCAGCATTAGGAGAGTTGAGAACCACTGCATTGTAGGGTAGGCCACTTTCTTTTGTTGGCCTAATACCCCATCGGTGGCCAGGTTTCAGTCACTATATCACATTGGTGGTCTCTGCCTTGTTTTCTTCAGGATGCTTCTATACCCTGAGTGCAGTATCCTTATTTACAGTGCTAATCAGGGTTCATTGTACACAGGGAGAACAAATTAGATTTAAAGAATTTAAACCAGATTTGCAATAGGTTTGAAGAAATGCCACTTTTCTGCTTTACAGATAGTTTTTGTTGTCTGTGTGCTCTGATTATGAAAATTCTGATTTAAACCAAAGAATGTACAGAAAAACCTGTGCTTTCTCTCTGCCAGTGGGAGATAATGAGGCAATCTCGATTGTGCTAACTGTCCCTGGAAGAATAAATCCATTGTAGAGAATTCCTAGTATATGATGGTATTTTATATTAAAGTGGAGATAAATAAGGTATGTTCACAGGCAATAATGACCAGAGATAACTACTGTTGGGTAGAAGAATATGCCAATCACATACAGATCTTTAGAGATCTGTGAGATCTAATGGAGTTTTGTTCACATGAAAAATTTGAACATTAAAATCTGGAAGAACGCCCATCTCATTTAGGTAAAGTGTAGTAAGCGTGAATGTGCACTTGCATGGCTATCCAATCTCAGGATACACTCACTACATACAGCAGTGAGTACATTCAAGAAAGAGGGCTCTGTCCATTTCTACTGTTCTGATTTACTTTTAGATTTTCCTATGCTTAAAACCTTGTTATAGCATTCCCAGAGTCTATCTTCATTCCCTCTGTGTAATTCTTCAAGTTCTAAACCAGATCTCTTCTTTTTACTTTTATCTCTTGTCTTTTTTTCTCCTCCTCCTCTCCTCTTCTCCCCTTCCTATCTCCCCTTTCTTCTCCCTTTCTCTCTTTTCCTCCTCTCCTCTCCTCTCCCCTCTCCTCTACTCTTTTCCCTTTCTCCCTTTCCCTTCAGCCTCCTTTTCTCTCCTCTCTATCATCTCTACTCTTTCCTTTTCTATTTTTCTTTCTTCCTCTTCATATTTTCTGCAGGCTGAGTCCCCAAGCCTGTTAATGAAACGTCTTTTGTAGTAGGCAATTGCATGTGAGTTTACTGATAATAGTTGTTTGTATAGTCACAATAGTTTCACTTTCTTCCTCTTCCGGGTATGTGTATGTACACAGGGGATACAAACAAGGACAGACCTGATTGCTCCTTTGTTATAAGTAAAGACCATCTAATCATAATAAAACACATTGAATAATTTTGTATAATGAGCAAATTAGAGCCATAATGCAAGGAAATGAGAGCCAATTCCTTGAAATGTTTCTGTCTTATCTTTTAATTAAGAAAAGGAGTTTCTTTTTCTCTCTCACCAATGAGACCAACCGCCAGGATGCCTCACACTGGGCAATTCTAAAGGTACCCAAGGTTCTGCTTCCCTAATTTTTAGGAAGCAAAATCCTGGGAGGAGGATGGGAAAAGGAAGAAAATTGATGTGTTACATTTCACCCTGGATTACATGGCAGGTTGATTTCAGCAGACACCCCACAATGGGCACCCAACCATCTATGCCTGTGTTTTTCTTAGGATTAGGCAGTAAAGTAGCTCAGTGATCAAAATCTGGAGCCCTGGTATTAAATAGTCCTGTTTTATTGTCCCAGGTTTGCTACTTTACTAATTTGTGATCTTAAGAAGTTGTTAAACTTTAAAGGCTTTAAGCTTCCCAGCTGAGGAAGGAGACTAACGACATTATCCACATCCCATAGTTGGTGTAAAGTTTAAAGTAGTGGTATTTATTTCAGTGCCTGTCACAGGATCAGGACTCAGTCATATTCTTTGTAAGAAAAAGAGAAAAAGAAGGATTCTAAGAAGTCCAAAGGATAATATGTGCTTGGATGAGATGTTATATTAAGGCGTTTAAATCCTGTGTCTATTTCTGACTAGCCGCCTTATTTTGGAAGGCAACTTTGAGACATCAATTTCCAAATCTATAAAAATGGAGGACGCTGGTGTATATTTGGGGGAGTTCTGAGGGTTATACAAGACCGTGCATATGCAAGTGTCTCATATCCTGAAGTTAATTACGGTGTTATGTTACCAATGGTGAATAGAATTTGCCTGTGACTTATTCTGCTTCCAAGCAACTTTCATTGTGTGAACCCAGATGCACTGTCTGTTCACACTCTTTGGATCAGACTCATGATTCATAATTCTTAGGGCAAAGGTTGGTGCCTGAACATATTCTTTGCTCAGGAAATACTCTCAGAGCCCTGCCATACCTTTCCACTTCAGTGTGACTTCTGTCATCACAAACCATCCCCTATGTGGGGGGTTCCTAATCAATTGATCCACTTTGGTATAAAACAGCATACATAGTAAGTAATAGTAATAGTAGTAAATAGTAATAATAATAAGTAATAGTAACTACTTTAGTGTTCCTCAACCAATGGTCAGTAACCTTTTTAACATGAGCTCCTAGATTTTCCTTTAAATTTCTTTTGCTAGAAGATGGCTTGATGGTTCACTTATTACTGGAGCTACCTGAAGCTTAGGTCACATGCCTATACCAGCTATTATGTAAACACAGCTTACATTGAAATTCTGCCTTTGGAGTTTCCCAAAAAATCAAAACAAAGATACATGGCTGCCCGAGTAAGCTACTTCACTCACACTTTTGTAGCTGGGACATATGGAAACTTGCTTCTTAGCTAGTTACAAGAGAACAAACCAGTCTGGCCTCAGGCCTAATACTTAGGTTGGAATCCATGTGATGGAGAGAGACTCTATGAGTCTTCTTGTGATGATATTTATCTGAAGACTTGGTATGCTTGGGTTGGAAGAGGGTTGTGAATATCTCATTTGACTTTTTTTTTTTTTTTTTTTTTTAGATTCAAATAACATTATGGGTTTGGGATAAGATAAATGGGAAGAGACTACCCTTGTAATTCCTGGACAAAAACTGGGACTTTAGGATTCTCTGGTAGGCAGAAGGGGATGGAGCCCTGACCCTGTAAGTTCTAAGGTCTAAGAGGACTATTCTAACCTGAAGATGCCTAGACTTCATAAGTCTCCTTTTGATTAGGCGTTTTCTTACACTGGATGCCTTGATCCATGGTAACAGAATAACTGGGGATATTCTTTATGGCCATTTCTGATCAAAGTTGAGGTCAGAGGATGAGATGTCCAATTGTTATAATCTCCTTCAATTGGGTTACTTATAATCATACAATTATGGCCAGAGGTCATAAATAACCTTTATTGACTCTATAAAAATCCTGATATTTTAATACAAAAAAAATGTGTTCATGTGTATTTTTCTGGAGAACAAGTTGTAGTATTTAAGATTCTAATAAACATAGTCAACATATTAATTACTTCATATTAATGTCCAGTTTTGGTACTTAGAAATTGGCAAAGGGATATCATTGTGCAGTGATCATATTAGCTGTAATAATAGTGTCCCTTGGTAAAGGATTCATTTTTAATAAATCATGTCTTCTTGGGAAAAGTGTGAGGAGCTGACATCTCTCAATTTAATAGGGGTACAGTAACAATATAATAAGTTGGGGATTATGTATTAAAGTGATCAGTCATCATTTACATTGGGTGTTTATTATATGGCTTCTGTTACTGGTTTTTATGCCTACTTTCTTAGATACCAATGCCAAAGGGAGAATTATTTCTCCTTTCCTTTAGTCTTGGCTTTTGTTACTTCAAGGAGGTAGCCTATTTAAAGGGTAGAATGAAAACTTCAAAGAAACAAAAACTTGGGGCATGTGAGATAGGTCAAGCTGCCATACCTAACTAACTACCTGAGTTTTTACCCCTGGAATCTATACTGTAAAAAGGGAAAGCTGACTTTCACAAGTTGTCCTCTGACTGCCACATAAGCACAATGATATGTGTGTACCCCTCAAAATTAATAAGTATAAATTTAGAAAATAAAAACAATAACTCAAAATCAAGGGTATAAATTTTCGAGATAAGGTTTGTAGCCCAGACTATCTTTGACTCACTATAGTCTTCCTGCCAATGAATGAGAGTCTTAGACAATGTACTGTAGAATATACTTTTGGTCATCTTTTCTCACATCACCCTGATCCCTGGCAATGCAATTCTGGGGTTGGGGAAGAACAGTCCTAAAAATGATATTCTGATGGAGGGCTGCATGAGCTTGGCATCTTGTCAGGGAACATGTGTATATAAACTAGTAAATCTGCAAAAATAACCCAATTAATGGTCCCAAGATGGAAGGAAGTAGGGTTGACAATCACAGAGATGTTGAAAACCAATTCTTGTACCAGCTCTCATCTTTCTCTTTCTCTCTCTGTCTTTTCTCAAGACCTTCTCTGGCCTTTTTTATGCTCTCTTTAACCATCCCTGTTTTGTCTATGTAAAAGCAGCATTCTTCTTTAAGGGCTGTACACAGTCTAGAGCTGCACACAGTCATTTCTATTGTAAAAGAGAAAATCAAGTCCAATAAAGTCCTTTGCAATTTTTGGAGATAGCTTCAGACAGTGAAACAAGGGATTTCTTCAGATTAGTGATGTCAATCTCTAGCTGTTTGATGTCCTTGTTAAAGGCCCATCGAAGGTCTGAGTAGTATAAGTCCAGAGGCCAGCATCAGGATTAGAACTCCTAACAGCAGACATCACAGGTGATTCATTTTTACATGGAAAGGAAAAAGAGGGGAATTCTCAGGGAGATTTCTCTTCCCTGGATGTCAGTTGTTATTCTTCTTATTTGGGCCTGGTTTTGTGGGGGTATCTATTTACTTCATTAATCTTTTTGGTGGCCTTCTGTGGTATCAAACAGGCATATCAATCCTCAGTCCCATATGAGAGCTGAGTCCTGGCCATTCCATTTAAGAGTAAGAGGGTCCTTCCACATAGCTGTGGCATAGTTTTTATTGATCTCAGCGGTGCCAGAGGCAGCCAGCAGCAGATTTGCCATGAGCTTTCAGTTTTAGAAAGTTAAAAGTGAATCTGAAGTACAAACATTTTCCATACAATTTGGTACAGGATAGAGGGGGACATCAGAAAGGTGATTAGGTTGAAGTCATCCCAAAGGACACAGAGGAATTCTGATTTAAAAAAAAAAAAGGTTAAACTTGCAGCTACCCATGATTTTGTTATTACACGTTCTTAGATTGCAATGAAGCCTGATAGATTTTAACATTGCTTCCTGTTGTTTATTATTTTGTAATAACTTTGGATGTTGTCTTAGTGGCTTTGTTACAGCTTGACACTAGTGTTATTGATGAGCTATGATTTTCTTTCAGAAGTATAGTAGAGAGTCTGAGAGAACTTGTAGGTACACAGGACCAATAGATTTCACTGTCCGTGGACACTGTATTGAGACCAAAGGAGTTGCAGCCATATGCCAGGAAGTGGTTTCTAGGACAATATAAATATTTATAGGAATTTATCAGTCCAGGATTTATGATTGTAAGCAAGAAAAATCTAATGCAGTTAGAGCCTACAGATTAAATGAATGAGAACTTTAGGTTATTTCTTTTGCTTTGCTTTTTATCCTTTCTAAAAATTGTTTCTTCCATGATTTAAACAGAAACACATTTTTTTTTTCATAAAAGCATAGTGTGATGATTTCAGTAGTGCTTTTTTACATGTACCTTTCTAGGTTTGCTTCATTTCTCTCCTTTCCTTTCACTCTCAGATATCTCATGATGATAATCTCACATAATCTTATATACATGATATATGTATATGTGATACATATGTGTAAATATATGATATGATATATGATATATATGTAATATATTTCATATATATGAGATATATTTAAGCACATTTTGTCCTACACTCATGTATTTATATACAGAGACTCTTGTAAAACATTTTCAGATCATTGCATCATTAAAGGAAGTATTATATACTTATTTTATTAGATTTAAGATTTATATCTTATGTCCCTTTCAGGGAAATATTGTGAAATGTAGAATTCTATGTAAAAGAACTAAAATATGTCTGAATGGTTTAAAGAACAGTAAAACAGTAGTCATGCTATATTTTACTTCCAGATGAAGGAGAAAAATCACCCATGGCTTAGGATCTGCCTCTACATCACTGTGATCTCTTGTTTGTTTCCCTTGAGAGCTGAGCTGTCCAGAATCAATCCTGGTCTTCTCTTTATATATTTGGCTGTTTCTGCTCAACTCTTCTTTATACTCTAAAGGTCAAGCTCTATCCGACTCTTTTTAACAGGTACACTATATTTTATCACAGGAGTCTATTTGCTTATTACATTCCTCTGTTGATAATTTTGCCTCCATTTCATTTTTTACAACATGACTAATCTCCCAGTAAATGTCCTTGTGTATTTGCACTGGTGCTATATTGTACCTGGTGGAGTCTAGGAGATGGATTGATGAATAGAAAGGGACTTGCATTTTAAATAGGAGCAGATGCTAGCCTATCGCTTTTCAAAACACTGTCACACTTCACTGTCTTCAAACAGCATCCTTTTCACAGATCCCTGATAGTGCTGGGGATATTGATCTTTTTCATTGTGCCTGTCTGAGGAGTGTAAAACCATAGCTCATTGTTATTTGAATTTGCATTTTCTGACTATCTGTGAATCTGAGTGTTTTGTGTTTGTCTGGAGGCTACTTAGTGGATCCTTTCTGTGAATGGACTCTTCCTGACCTCTCTCACTCTGTCAATAGAGATGCTTGTCCTCTTCCGGTCTTTCCAATCTTTATTATTTGCCTTCTATTTCAAGTAAACAATATTTTGCCATCAAATGTGTTACTTTCTTTTATGTAGTTAAGTGTCTGTTATTAACTTTATAGCCTCTGCTCTCTAACCTTGATGAAGACAATTTCTCTAATCTCATCTCTAGAAAAGTAGGTTAGGGTTATTATAGAATGATTTGTTTTAAAATTGAGGTTTGGGTTTCTTGTATTTAAATCTTTGTCGAGTGGACGTTTACTTCCGTGTTTAGTGGTAGTTAGAGGTCCGTGGTCATTCCATTTTTAATGGTAAGTATGCTGATAACAGCTAATGTATACTGCTTACTGTACTCAACACATGATACATAGGGGTTTTCTGTGAGTTAATCAAAAGAACGCCTGCCTCTCACAATGCATTGATATGGAATGTCATACTACAGCAATTTTATCATTGCAAAAAAAAAAAAAAAAGAACCACAGAGAACTTGAATGAACACTTCAAAGGTAATATGGCTGGTAAAGTAGTGAAAGTGAGATTTAAACCTTGGAAAATTTAAGTGCTGAAACCTGGATCCTTCCTGCATGGCTCTTGAGTGCTGCCTCTTGGACCAGGATCCTGTCCTTTCTCCATGATGTGCATTACTTCTCTTGTCCGTGATTCTCATGTATGTCAGAGTCTGTTCCTATATTCTCTATGCTCCGTGAACTATAAGCCATCACATGGAATGATTCCTTACTGATTCATAGTAGCATCGTGTCTGCATCATTCATTCTACTTCTTTGCCTCACTTTCTCTCACTCACTCATCGGATATTTCTAGGCATCCTTGCTTCTAAATTGTATTTGTGTTCATTATTATTTGTTTAAGATATATTTGGGGATTCTAAGTAAAATGATATTAAATAAACATATAAATTGCAGATGGATTCAGGCACATATTAAGTGTTCCCACTTAAAGCACGATACATTTTCTCATTCATTCCAATATTTATACAGCAATAAAGTTTCATATTCTTCATATTGTCTTTTAGACTGCAATTTAGAGAAAATAATTCATAAATACTTTAAACTTTTATTGATATCTTCAATAAAGTGTTTTTCTCAGTTCTGTGTTTTAGTGATTATTAATGTGCTGGAGAAAAGGGATTGATTTATTGTATCTATTTTATTGATTCAACATGAAGAAAATTATTAATATATTATTTTTCACTCAATGGGATTTATTTATTTTATTAACTTATTTTAAATGTTTTAATTAATTCTTGTATACTTCATATAATACAATTTCATTGTATTCTATGCCAGGCCCTCTCTTTAGCTCCTCCCAGATTCACTCTTGCCTTTTGGTCACTCTTTCTTTTCTATTCAGCAACCCATTGAATCCAGTTTGTGCTGTCCCGATATACTCCTAGGTGTGAGCCCATGTACTAGACCATGTTAACCCACCATATTACCTTTGGAGTGTTAATTCAAGTTCTCTGTGGCTCATTTTTTACAACAATAAAATTGCTGTAGTATGACCCTCTATATCAGTGAGTTGATTAGCTCACTGAAAGCCCCTATGTATCATGTGTTGAGTACAGTAAGCACTATACATTAGCTGTTATTAGCATACTTACCATTAAAAATGGAATGACCACGGACCTCTAACCACCACTAAACACAAAAGTTAATGTGCACTTGACGAAGATTTAAATATAAGAAAGCCAAACCTCAATCATTAAAAAAGATTGACTTTCCCTCACTCAGAAGTCATCAACTGTTCTTCAGTTATCTGCGGGGGCTCATGGACCACTCTTTCACTCCACACTAGAGTGTTGATTGATTTGATACTGTGCAGGCCGTGTGCACTGACAGCTGCTATGAATCCATGAGTTGCTATCCAATCCAGAAAACAATGTTTCACGCAGGTCTTCCTAGACCTTTTTTTTTTTTTTTTTTTTCTTTTATGATCTTTCTACTCCCCCTTTCACACAGATCACTAAGCCCTGGGCAAGGGGATGATGTAGTGATCATTGCGAATGAACTCTCCATTGTACTTTGAATAGTTGAGATTTCTGCAATAACTCCTGGCTACTGAACAAAGAATCCTCTCTGAGGATCTGAGCTACAGATCTGAGATCTGTACAAATCTTCAGATGATAGATGATTTTTTTTTTAAAATACTATATAGCCAATTAGTAATATCAAGTTCAACTCTGGAGCCTATGAACTTTCCCACCATGGGTTCTCAGCTGGATTTACAATACCAGGTATGGATTTCCTGTATGGAGTGGTCTTTATATTCAAGCAGTGAGCAGTTGGTTACTTACATAACATTTGTGCTGTTGCTGCACTCATAAGTATAGCTTGCCATGTTAGTCATTATTGCAGTTCATAGATGAGTAAGAGTATTGATGACACCCTGTCCCTTGACAACAGCCTACATAACACCTTCCAGTACTATGAGAGCTCGCCAACAGGGAAGAAGCTTCCTGTTCAGTACCTAATTGATCTCTCCATATCCTCTGATTAATTAATGTGGTTTCAAGCAGTAGGGTTTTGCCATCAACTTCTGATAGACAACTAAGAGAAATGGCAATAGCCTATCTTGTTTTGGGGTCTGCAGGACACCTCTGACGTACAACTCTAGGGAAGATCTGACACATCAGGCACTGGACTTTTAATTTGGCAGTCCATGGCTTTGGGCATGAGCATAATGTGAAGGGCAACTCCAAGTAAACCTCTTATATGAATATAATATATATTTGTATCTAGTGATTGAGATACCTTCCTAGGTCTATAATCTTTTTGTTTATTTGTTTGTTTAAATTTATAGGATACAGGGGAAACTGAATCAGGCCTTTCTTCTTGCCAATGCTGTGTCTTTTTCATTGCTGCAGGTCTATATAAGACAAGACCCAAGAGTTGCACCTAATTAGCTGATCTTGAATCACACGAACAAAATGCACCAGTTTCTGACTCACCTTTGTGCCTTTGCTATTGCTATTCTCTTTTTCAGAATGTTCTCCCTCCTTCCTTAGCTCACCTACTAATGCTTGTCTGTTAAACTGTGTTGCTCCCCTGTAAACTACCACAACCACCTTGTACCTCTCAGTCACCAAGGTTACCATCGTATTTATCTATGCATGTATCTGTTAATGCCATAGAGTGGCAATAAAAAAAATTATTGCTAGTGCTCTTGGCTTCTAGCTCTGAATGATATAAAGGTGACCACAGTGAATATTCCTGGAAAAAAAAATGTATAAATGAACCATGTGATGCTGTCTTATCAGTGATGTTGGTCATACCATTTCATAATTTGATATCTAATTTTAACTTTAGTCCTTTAATTATATTAACCTACTAGTTCTTGTCCTTTCCTGTAAGGACATTTTATACTCTTCTGAAAACATTTACAATGTTATATGTCTCTTTCTTGCATCCTGGACCAACTCTTTCTTTCTTGCATTTGGTCTGTTCTAACCTTGTTTCTTTGCTCCCACTGCCTTATTCTTATCACCATCTGTTAGAGAAATAAGTGAAATGACAATATCTAGTTGACTTTGGCTCTGCTAAGAAGGAAGAGGGGGACAAAAATGGTCTGATTTCTAAGACATATTCTTTTTTCTGTTTTCTCTCCTGTAGCTCCTACCTGTGCATCTATTATGCAGCTTAGCACTTGTTGCAACACACACATACACACACTCTGTTTATTTGTCTGTCTATCTATCTATCTATGTATGTATGTTCAAGTGAATATGCAGTGGTGGTAATTATGTTTTAGAATAAAATTAGAGAGATAGTTAACATATGTCTCATGCCAGAATTCCATGAAAACACTGGTTGGGAAGAAGTTTTGGGATAAGCAATGTTCTATTAGTGAGAGGTTCAACTCTCTACACAGAAATGACTGAGGACTATGCCTGGGAATATTTTCTAGATTATGTGAATTCTGCCTTGCTGACATGGAAGTTCCATGGGCAAAAAAACATGGGACATCTGCATTCTGAAATGCTGTGAGAGTCTGAGCTCTATCATGTATCATTGAAGTCACCTATGTGAGATTATCTAAGTATCTTTTTGAGACTAAGAATAAAATAAGGAGAGGATGTATATCTTATTTATACTAGCTATCATTCACACCATAGTAAGAGATACATGACTTTAGGGATCCCTGTAGTGGGTTGATAGACTCTAAAGGGTCTGAAGTGTGATTGGTAAAGATCAAAGACTGAGTGTGATGTCAGTTAAATGTTAGTGATCTCATGTAAGATTTTAATTTTGTATGCTTTAGTTTCTCTGTCCATACAAGAAAGATGATACAGAACCTTACTTAAGAATGTGATAGGATAATACATGTGAGAAAGAGGGGGATGTGCATGGTACATAGAGCTGGGCTAATGGAGTTCTTATCACCAGAGTACTGAGCAATATGACTTCGGGGGGGGGGCATTTTTCTGGGGAAAAGCCAAAGTATGTTTTTTTTTGTTCTTGCTGAAGGGTCAAAACTTGCTCCATGATTGTCACAGAACTAAAATTTAGTGTCATGTTATCTTTTCTCCCCTATTTTTCTCCTTTGTTTTCTGGTCAACCAAAATGCAGAATTCTTAGTTTTTTTTTTTTTTTTTTCTTTGAACAGCTCTAATGATGTGTGTGATCTTTGTCGATGCTACTGGAAATTTAGGGGAGGCCCAGAGAGCCACGGTTCAGGAGGCAGTGCAGCAGTTTGCCTCCTGTCCTCTCCTCTCTGTTCCTTTTCTTTTCCTTTTACTCCCATTCTTCTTTTACTCTCCGCCATCTTTAATCCTCTTCCCCTGTATCTCTTTTCACTCCTGAACATCACCATATCCTCTCAACTCTCCTTGCTCCTCCTCTCCATGCTCCTTGCATTGTCTCCCCCATCTCTCCTTCCAGTTCTCTTCACCCTTTCCAGTTCTTCCCTCTCCAATATGCATCCTTCCCCCATCTCCCTTCTCTACTCCTCCTATTTCTCTTTCTCTCACCTAATTTCTCCTCTTCTCCCACTTTATTTTCCTCGTGAGAGTTGTCGCTTGTTTCTTTTCTTCAGATGGCTTACTGAAGCCTTTTGTTTGTTTGTTTAAACAAAGGCAACTCTCTCTGTAAGGAAAAAAAAAAAACATGTCAGCTGCCAAGACAGCAACATTTCCACCTATTATAGCATATTAGGGCTGCAGGTGTCCTTGGAAACCAGTGAACTCAGTGGTCCTCAGAGGAACTAGTTGGTCATGATACCCTGGACAGCACTTAAAAAGCCAAGCTCTGTTTCGAGTGCTTCTGTACTACAAGGCCAGCAAGGGGGCTTGGCATGGTATTTGTATGGAGTGTCCCCAAATGTATTTATTTTAATTTAAGAAGCCTTCAATTTGAGGCCTAATTCCACTACTTACTAATGGAGCTATCTCAGTGGAGCTATTAAGACTTTCAGTGGGAGCTGGAAAGATGGTACAGCCAGTAAAGTACTTTCTGTACAGGCATAAGAGTCTGAGTTCAATGCCCATATCCCACATTTTAAAAAGCCAATTGTGATGGTGCGTGTTTGTATTACCCAGTATTGAGAAGGTAAGCATGCACAGGCAGATTCTGGAGACTAGTCCGTTGACCAGCCTATCCTACTTGCTGAGCACCAGGACAATATAAGACCATACCTCAAACAAATGTAAATCTAGCCTCTACATACTTGGCTGAATATTTATGTGTACACATGCACATACATATGTTCCTAAACATACATGACGATGCATAAAGACAGGATGACGTAAAGAAAACGTTAAAATCCACAAGGGCTCTCTTCTATGGTCCTGATCAAAGTATAGTATCCTGGTTACTTCGGTAAGTACACAGGATGAAGATCAAAGAAAGCCTCAGCATCTCTGTGCCTTGTAACAGATCTGAGAAAGGGAGAAGAGTCTGTCAGCCCCATCATTCTATTTGGCTGTCTCTATACTTTGTCCTAAAATGTCTCAGAAGCAGTCTGAAGTGAGGAAATAAACATATACCTGCATTATAGATTCATTTTCTCAAGACTATTTCAATGAATCTTTATAATAACCTTATAAAACAAATGTTATTATTGCATTCAGATACAAATGCCTGGAGGAAAAGCATTTTTAAAGCTACAATGTACATGTCTTGATTGTTTTAACAGATTCTAAATAAGTGCTGAGGGGCTTTGAGGTCTTGAAATTCTTAAACACAATTGATGGAATGTTTACTGTTGAAAAGCCAGCAGCCAGTGTAAAACGAGCTACCAGAATGGACCACACAAGGCTGTACCTGAGGTCACAGCCATCTGCACTTGGAAGTACCTATGCTATGGCTAGTGAGTTCTGTTAAGTCCCTGCTGATTTCAGACCTACTCTTTTCTAGATCTCACCAGGTTAGAGTTGCCTGCATTTCTGGGCTCCAGAAGTGGAGTTTCCCAGTATAGTCAGAAGTCTGATCCTGTCTTCTCCTCCTGGAGTTGCAGGAAGTCTTTCGAGCAGCAAAAATTCAGGGAGTTATTCCTAACCAGGAGCCTTGACAATTAGAGTCATTTTTATGGTAAGGGGCACTTGTGACTTCCTAGTGACCAAGTTCCAGTTACTGTAAATCCCTGCATTCAATGCAGGAGCTGCTTGTAACCTGTGCTGCTAGCTTACGCTCTGTATCCTCTCCCAATCACAGCCAATGTTATCTAAACTCATTTTTTCCTTCTTAGTTCATTTAAATTTATCCTTAAACACTTGGTCCCAAATAGCAGCCACCATATTAGTTGTACCCAAAGCTTATCAACTGTTTACCAGGCAATAAGGTGGAAGGCAAAGGATAAGATGTAGGGAGAACGGTAAATCAAGGCTAGCATGACATCTATCTCTGTAAGACGGGAAAGGCTGTGCACAACAGTTCTACAAAAACTCAGAAAGGAGAGGAGAGAGCAGTGTGTGGGGGGAAGATGAAGAGCCTGATGGGAACAGATTGCCCAAAAGGCAGGTGGGTGGCGGGAAGTAAAAATAACCTAGGAGTGACCAAGCCTTCATTTTCTTTGAAACACTCACACTTTCAGGATATATCGAAACTGCTAATTTTGTTGGCACATTGATGCCTCTTTTTAATTAATGAAGGGCTTATTAGGGGAACCATCAAAGGGAAGAGAAGCAAGCCACTCACAGAGAAAGAAGGGGCATGCACTGAATTTATCTTTGCAGTCACGACCAAGGGGGTGTCACTGGCTGTGTGGTTGCTTGTGGGCGAGCTGGAGCCAAAGCCTTCTGCTGGGATCAAGCTTGCCTTCTGGCTCACATGCTCATGGCTGCCTCCCCAGTCCTCCACCAGCATTAAGACACAGCTCCCAAACAGCTTGCTTTCGACCCCAGTTGACTTTTGAATCCCAGATCTGTCTCTGATTCCTTCTGGTGAACATGTTATTGAGAACTTGGTATAAGTCAGAGACCTTGGAATTTTTAAGTTGTTTCATGGTGTGTGTGTGTGTGTGCGCACACGCGAGCGCGCGCTTGCACATGTGGTTTTCCTCAGACACAGTCTATATTGTTTTTAAAGATAAGGTCTCTAGCCAGCCATGTGAGGCTGGCTAGCCAGTAAACTCTGACCACCCCGACCCTGCCCTGACATTGTAAGCATCATCACTATGCCTAGCTCTTTTATGTCTCTTTTTAACAACATGAACAATGCAATTGGTTATTATGCAAAAATGTTAAATTTTGGTGACACTGAAATATGTGGGAAGAGCACTCTCCTATAGTCTCAAAGCTCAGGTCCCTGAGTGAGAGAGTCTGCATTGCCCCCATTGACTAGAATAGTCCTCTGGTTCTGAGGGTCATTGAATATGAGACATGGACCATTCCCAGAAACTATGGAGAGTTTCAATGCCTCTCCAGCCTGTAGCTTCCAACTTCCTCACTCTTATATTCCTGCCACTCCATTCAAACACTTGTGATTCATGCTAAGAGGTTGCTAAATTGGAAATTATTTTTATTAAATCAAAATAACATAGATGCCATTTCTATTTTAACCCAGAGCTCTTGAGATCCCCAAATCCACCAAAACCCACAAAACTCTCACAAAATGTGCTATCAAAATGTCACCTCTTGCTGAGGCTGAACTGTTCAGCTAAGAGTGGACTCACCTGAGCTTCTGAAAAACTAATAGATATGGACCCTGGTGCTGGGACATACTAATGTGTCATAATCACTTGCAATGCATGTCACATGAAATATGCCCCTAAATAAAAAAATTCATATACTAAAATTTTGCACAAAGCTTATTAAAAATTAAAGAGGTCAGGTTCAAGGTCATGGCTGACATGACATCACACCTGCACTCTCTCATGGGATTGAGCCTTGTATGAGCACAGTTTAGCTGTGCAATATATTGGAACTTGAAGTTCCTCAATGCTAGTAATGCCTGATCATTTTTGTAGAACTTGAGGAGCTGACTGAAATACGATGTGTATCTTTGTGGCAGGTGGTGGCAAGGAGAGACATGTAGGAGAATGCCCATCATAAAATTCACCCTATTGATATAAGGCAAGAGTAAGGTCATAGATTTGGAAGAACCCTGTGAGTGTATAGATGGTAGGCTGGGAGACCTTGAACAAGACACTCTAACCTGCCAAGCTTAGGTGTTCTCATCTATATAATGGGGGTAAAAAGCCATTTTCCTTTTCTTGTGGATAAGAACCAAGATGAATGAAAGTCCTAATACCAAGCCAGACACCCAGAGACATTCAGTTAATATAAGAGTTATGTAATTACCATTGTTGCTCTGATTTTGCATCTCTCTTAAGCACTTGCTAAGAGTATATGTGTCTATTTTGTGAGAATATAGGCCCAGCATCTAACTGTACACAGGAGACCACTTTGTCTCCCTCACAGCTGGTATTTAAAGCATCAAAGAGAATCTACACTCAAGGTACTTGTTAGAGCATTCAGTCACAGTCTGTTGTAGTCCAGCATCTGCCAGAGGTTTGCCTAAGGCACCTGGCATTTATTTCCATTTAACGCATGTTCACATAATAACCCTTGCAGTGCTTACTATGTGTATTGTTAAAACAATACTAACTTGTTTAACCCTCACTAGCAGAAGAAAAGACTGAGGCGCAGAGACATTACCTCACCATCACAGAGTTAGCAGTGGGGGCAGCAAGATTTGATCCTACTGATATGGCTTCAGAGTTTGGAACTCCACTAGTATAGGGCAGAGGGTGACTTGCCTCAAGTTTGTCACCTGTCTTCTCAGATTTATCAAGCTCTCCCAAGTTTCATGAAGTTCTCAGAAAAAGAAAGATCCAAGATCCAAATAGGTGACTTCAGGATCGTCTTTCTTTCTCTTTCCTATTTAGTGTCCAAATCTCCATTGCTAAGTCACTTGTTCAGACATTTGACATCTTAGGCAAAATCCTGGGGGAGTATTGTCTTTTGTGATCTCTAGTCGTCCTCACATGAAAATCCAAGTATTATTAGAGTGTTTTGTTTGTTTGTTTGTTTGTTTTTTTGTTTTGTTCTCCCAACAGGATCCTCTCTGTTTTACTTACCATGAAGTAAGAGCTCTGATATCCGCACTTCTCTGTCTACTATCAGTCGTATTCCATCTTATGATATTATAACATGACATGGTTGAGTTACATTCATGGTTATCCTATGGTGCATGGGCCCAAAATGGCAGGTCGCATGTATCTTGTATTCTACTTAATTATGACTCTGAGCAAAGTTCTAGGCCCAGGTTCAGTCACCAATTTTTCCAAGCTATCTGTCACTATGACCCCTTTCCTTTAGAAGGAGAGTATCTGTTTCTGCCTGGATTGTTATTTTTATTGGTTAATTGTATTTAATACCCCTGGATATTGAGGGTAAAAGCCATATATAAGCCAAGGTGAAACTTTTGATGATTTTCTTACCATGCAAAATATTTCAATGTGTATCAGCTACAGAAAAAGGGAGATAAGAAACTCATGACAGTGGTTACCATTTGCTCATTGCTTTCTTCTAGACCAGTATTTCACATATTTTTTTTATTTTTTTCTTGATCTGTACAGATATGACTAATAAACAATAAGGCGCCAATTCTTTTTTTTAATTATCAAATCATAATTTTTACTTTTTAACACCGGGGTTATAAACACAAAAATGCAGGATGTGGAGAAGGGGATGACACAGGAGCATAGGTGTTCAGGGGGAGTACAGATATCTTTCAGAACAGGGTATCAGCTGGATGAAGGTTCAGGGGACAGGTCACTATGACTCTGCCTATAATTCACTTGTCCTTATCTAAGTTGGTACTATCTGCCAAGGCTGCCTATTTACAAGGTCTATGACTACTCAGGCTGGTAAATTTCTATAAAAGCTGCCTGTTTACAATAGCTTATAGCCATCTGTTTTAGTGTTCTTCCACAGAGATCCAAGACTTTGTGTTAGCAGGCATGTATGTCAGGCCTATTGCTGATTTTAGCTTATGGCTGATTTTAGGCCTTCAGTGTATAAGCAGGGCTGCCCTTGACATCTCCTCCCTTCTCCAAGTATAGAAGGGCTGTGGCGATTCTAATCTTAAGGCTCCAATTCTAAACTGAGGATTTCCTGACAACAGTTGTGTCCTTCATATCACAATATCTTATTATATATGGATCTTGATTAGAAACACATCTCACATTTTATCCAAATGAAGCAACAATATCTTCTCCCTTTAATCTTAGGTAAAGAGAGCTGACTATAAACCTTTTCATTTATAACCTACCATTGTCAGCAGTATAAGGCCTCCCAAGTTTTATTTAATTACTTTTCCTCATTCTTAACCATAATACCTTGTGTTATCCTTCCTCAGGGATATACATTATAATGGTACAAGGTGAATATGTATATTTAAATATGCATGTTTTCTTTTTTAAAAAAATGAGTCATATGCTTTTGTTGTTATATATTTAATGTGTCTATTTATTGTGTGAAGTATTTTAGGACAATTCTTAATTTCCACTCAGCATTGAGCTTGTAAGATCTTTCCTTGTTATTTGTGGTTTCATCCAACATATTCCTTGTACTTACAGAATATTTTATTTGTGCAGCTCCTGGATGTTTATCTTGCTTCACCCAATGAAGCCTTCTCCTCCAGGTCTGCTGTTACCAATACAGTGGTTCATGGCCCCAAGACAAATTCTTAGGGCTCTATTATCAAGACTTGTGTTGCTGGTTGTAGGGTGTATGCTTGCTCAATTCTTTCAGATATTTCCAGACTGCTTTCCAGAAGGCTGTGCCAGCTTAGCTCCCACCAGCCATGCACAAGGAAGTGGTGCAAACTGTCCTCATCCTCGACAGTGCTTGACATTATCCATCTTGAAATCACAGCCATTTGATATCTCTAGAAGTGTACTTTGCAAAGGTCTCCAACAAGTTTGGAAAGAGCTTACTTGATCTTGTCTGCACTTCTGAGGCTGCTCAGGATAGGATGATGCTTTTGTGACTGCAGAGGCAGGGAAGCAGAAGGCTTTCCTTTGTGCCCTCAACACAATGGTCATGTGTGTCTCCTATGTTGTCTAATGCAGTGCTTTGTGCAATGGTTATCTGTTTACTTGTGTCCCATGAGCACCATATGGATTGTACACTGTAGCTTTTTTTTTATCACTTCTGCATGCCTGCATTGGTTCATTTGGAGCAAGACCCAGTGTTTTTTTGATATGAGTTGTCTGAATGGTTTCTAGAAGGTTCTTCCTGATAATCAGAGACCACTGGCTATAAAAGAAAGGGTTGGAGCTGGGAACAGAAAGCAACAATTAAGTCTTTCCTTTTCTACTGGAGTTATTCAATGCTTTTGCTTCTCTTGCCTACTGTCTTTCCACGTTAGCCAGAGTTACTTTTATTGGGATAGTTATTCCATATGAGAATGCTACAGCCCAATCAGATCTGTGGACACACAGACTTTTCTTTACCACCGAACTGGTGTCTGAAAGTTATGTCAGGCTCTTGATTTGTTGTCTTCTCTGGTAACCTCCTGCCTGGGCCTGGGAAAGGAATTCCCAGAGACAGTTAATACATGTTTCTCAACCAAGGACTCAGGTCCTAACCTTGCTTGACAGAGTGGTTTATGAATTTCATAATGCATGAGTGTTTATTTAGCAAACGGGAACACTTCTAATTAAATTGTTGCCGAAGATACAGAAGTGTAACCTTTCTCTCAGAGCTGGTATCTTGCTGGCCCAAAGACCTCTGGCGTAGTATCTGCTGTAAAATTTATTTAGAGGAGCCATCTTGATCAACCATTCAGAAGCTGATATTTAGTTTCTGATGAAAATTTTGGCTTCTTTACCCAAACCTTTTCCCCCTCGTTCTACCAAAATACATGAAATGAAGGCAGATTTGGAGACATTCACTCTAAAGTCTGGTGTGCAGGGGTACTCAAGGTAATTTTCAAGAGGAAACTCTCTTCCATTTATAGCTTTAAGATGAAGACAGTCGTTCTTACAGCTCACAATCTGAAATCCAGCTGCAACAGTTCCAGGTTCTCATTTAGAGCCTTCAGACTATTAAAGATTGGGCACATTCCACACATATTTTTTCTACATGTTTTCCCCTTTATGATGATTTTATTAGTTGGTTTTGGATAGATTATGTTGCATGTAAGTTAACTCTCAAATCTTGGTGTCTTAAAACAATATAGTTTTCACTTGTTACATGTTTAATGTGAGTAACCATGAAACTATGATGATCATAGATGTCCAGGGACCAGATAATGAGAAGCTCCAGTGTTTTGATATGACCTTCTCAGCAGGGCTCTTTCGGGTTTGCCTAAGCTGAGAAACAGAACAAGAAAACTTACCTGCATAACGTTTCCATCATTTTCATTGGCCAAAACAGTAACTATTTTTTTATTATGAGGTATTAGGAAACCTGTTCTTCCAGAGATAATGGAAGATTTGGACTAACAGAGAATACTAGTTAAACTCTACCACAAGAAAGTGATGACAGCCTTGACACATACCAGATCCAACTAGCATCATAGACATACTTTTGAAGAAAATAGAACTGTAGATTATAACATAAGTATCTTAGAGGGAACATGGATTCAGACTCAGACCATTCAACTGAGAGTTTTATAGGTTCTTTCCACAGGTTTCATGGAGAGGAACAGGTGGGTAGCTAAGATGGGATTGTGCCCACTTATCTGTCAAGTGAGTAGCTGTGTTTTATAGAATGTTATTTCTGAAATGATGCAATTTCCAACTTTATGCCATCCTGAACACTCACCCAAGAGTGTACTCTAATTTTCCACTGCTCCTTCTTAAAGTAATTGCTAAGACAAGAATAGCTTCCCATGTGTGGTCCCATCAGCATACGACTCAGATGTTTTTGTCTCCCTTGCTTTGAATTCTTTATGTTGATGAGTGACGTTTCATTAGCTTTTCTGACAATCATGTTTATATTTTTGGTTCACGTTGAGCCTCATGATGGTTCCTGTAATACAAGGAGACATGCACATTAAAAGAAGGGTAGTAGGCTGTAGGCTGTAATATACTGTATTGTCCTGAGATGGCTGCAGTTAAAATTCTCTATGCCGTGCTTTCTCTTGCAATGTAGCTATGACATTTTTGCATTAAGGTCAAGAGATATAAGAAAATACTCCCCCAGGTGTTTATGTGTGTCTCCTTTTGATTTTAGATAGGGCTATTATGGATTTTACCAATAGAATATGTTAGTTTAATACTAAGGGAATTTTATGAGTAGTCCTTAACTGGCCTGCCAGCTTCTACTTTTCTGATTCCCAGAAGTCATTTGACATATAAGATGATGACTGCTAAAAGGTTACCATGCTACAAGAATCCCAAGCTTGATGGATAGTCCTCTAGTAATAAGATGTAATGAGAAGTGAGAAGCAAAGGAGGTTGGAGGCAAGCAGGTAGAAAAGTAATCTCAGATATCCTGCCCAACGGAGGCTTCACCTGACACTAGCCTTCTTGTACTTGGCTTTAACCTTGAGCAACCCCAAGCTTAAACTGCCCAATTGACCCAACCAGTTACAGAACCATTGTTTCAAGCAATAAGCTTTGAAATAATGCATAATGAACAACAGATGACCACAATAGAATTTTTTATGAAAGGCAAATGTCTAGAAATGTGCTTTTTAAATGGTTTATCATTTGTCAGTGTTAATCATTTCTATAGTGAATTTTAGTCATTTTTGATCCATCTCTTACCCCACTCCTCCTCTCTAGGACCCTTCTCAACAAGTCTCACCATTCAATTCCTGCTTTCCTGTCTTGTTTAGAGATTTTTTTTGCCTCATCTTGAATGGCAGGAAATGAACTGGAAGCAAGTGCAACTTCCCAGTGGCTACACTACTGAAGAAAATGACACCCCTCCTTCAACAACTGGTGATTGGCAATACTCCCTCAGGGAGGGGTGAGGCAGGTTCTTATGTCACTTCATCTAACAAAGAGCATGAAGATTATTTGACTTTCCATCCTAGGTCACTTTTCTATCTGAATGGTTCTGTAAGGAATCCTTTTATTTTTTATTTGGTCTTGAGAAAGTTTCTTGAGTCACATTTTTATTTTGACTGTAACTCTTCAGGTTACATTTTATAGCAATGTTCTCCATGTCACCTCAACCGGGTATGTGCCCATTTCTTACTTAGATCAACATTTTATTGGGTAGAAAGATGGAAGTGAAAAAGATATCTGTTTTCAAATACATTGAGTACTGACTCCTACACTTTCTGTACATTTCATTGAAGATCAGGGTAGTTTTTATTTCTTAGCTCATCTCTATTTGCACTTTATCATCAGGAGATGATTTTCTCAGCCAACTCCACCAACATGCAGGGTAGATTTCAAGATTCACACCACTGCACGTGACAGTCTTTTAACCTCTTTCCACTTTGTAGCACATGCCATCTTTTCTTTAGACTCTAGCAATAATTCCCTCACTGTGACTCTAGGTTTTACTCTCCTATCTAGTGACAGGTCCTTCAGTTTCTCTTTCTGCCTAGTTCCATGGCCAGACAGCAAATTTTGGATTTCTGTTTGGCAGCATTCTACTTTTAAAAGTTATTCGTACTGAGGTTTTTTATTTAGTTGGAGTTGGTATTTGTTCAGGGTGAGTGGTATGTTTATAATGTCATTCAAAAACATGTGAATATCCAGTTTCCCTAGCACCATTTGTTGAAGAAATTGTCTTTTCTCCAGTGTATGTTTGGTAACTTTCTCCAATGTCAGCTGGCTATAGTTATGCATACTCAGTACTCGTGTTTGGGTCTTCTGTCTTGTTCCATTTATCTACGTGTTTGTTTTGTTTAAGTACCATGTTACTTTTAGCACCATATCTCTGTAATAGAGCTTGAAATCTGGTATAATAATCTTTCCAGTATTATTCCTTTGATCCTAATTACTTTGGATATCCAGGATCTTCTGTGATTCCATTTGAGTATTGGGATATTTTTATAATTCTGTAAAGATTATTTCCTAGTGATTTTTATTGATATTCTATTGAATCCTATTAATTTCCTTTGGTGGAATAATCATTTTCACAATATTAATGATACCAATCCGTGAGTCTAGAAATCTTTCCATTTTCTGGTATCTTTCTCAGTCTCTTTTTTCATAGATACAAAACTTTTCATTGTAAATCTTTCAAGTTTTTTGGTTAGATTTATTCCTAAATATTTTTGAGGCTATTGTGAATGAGAGTGTTTCCATGATCTCCTTTTCAACATGTTTATTATTGGTATATAGAAAGGCTATTGTTTAAATATTTTTATTTACTTAAAATGCATATATAATATATAGGTGTATACATAATCCATATATTATATTAAATTCATTTTCTGTTTAGCTTTTGTAGTAAAAAACAAAACAAACAAACAAAAATGGCTCAAAACTTAGTGGCTCAATACAACAGTCTTTTTTTAAAATTATCTTTTAATTCTATAAATCAACAGATTTAGTTGAGTCTCAGGTACCTTGTTCTCATATATGATTGACAGGTGGTGAAAGAAACAGCTGGATAGAACCTCCTCATGGCCCCTAAAGTAGCCCCTAGTGATTACCACACTGTGGCTAGATGCTAAGAGAAGCAAACATGACCAAGGACATACTTAGAAATACAAATAGAAACTATGAGACATTTTATAATCTAGTTTCATTCAATTCTACTACATTGTATAGGTCACAAGGAAGTCATGAGTTTGTCTTTTGAGTACAGTAAGAATTGTTACTCAAAGGCAGCCTCTTTTTAAACCAGCAACCTATATGAATAGAGATATGATAGAAGCAGTTTTAGTGAAATGTATTGAATTTCAGCTGCTCTGGTTCAATTATCTGCCAGCAAGTTTTCTCTGTTCTAAAGCTCAGAACAAAGGGAATTAAGGGTTTTGGGGGGGTAGGAGGGAGAGGGAGGGACTAGAGAGAAAACTCAGCAAAGTGCTAGCTGTGTTACCTGAGGATAGGAACTCAAGTCCTAGAACCCATATAAAGTGACAGGCATGGTGGTGCACACAAGTATCCCAGGACTGGGAAGGTAGAGATGTTATAATCATGGGACTTATTGGCCAGCTGGCCTGGCCTGATGGATGCACCCCAGGTCTCATTGGGAGAAAACCCAGGTCCTTATCTCAAAAAACCAAAGTGGATGGTTCTTCAAGAATGGCCTTAGAGGCTGACCTCTGGTCTTTATATGCATATTCATAAGTACATGCACATTCATAAACAAATATACAAATTCACATGCAAACATACAAATGTGTATGCAAATACACATGCAAATGTATATAAAGTGCATGAATACACACAGAGAGAGTTTTGTTTGTCTTTTAAATCATTATCTATATCCATCCCTTGAGAAGTAACTATATCCTAGTATGAATGAACAAGGCTTGCTAGTTATTAAGCCTAGGTAATGCACTCTAATCTCTTACCATGTTTGCTCTACAGTAGCATAAAACTGGACTTACTAAGTTACAGTGACAGATCTTTTTCTTTCCTTTCCTGACTGGCCTATCTGACTTCACAGAATTACTACCTTATCCAGCAACAAGACCTCAGAATTTTGTGAAGAATACATAAGAGCAAAGCGAACTAGAATGAGTGCCTTCTCTTTTATCTGCCTTTTGGTGTTCTCAGTACCAACAGGGAGAGTGCTAACATAGAGGAGTTGGGTAGCTGTAGGTTCTAGGCTATGGGCAGGGGCTAATACTGAGTGGGAGTGGCTACAGGACTGTGTGTCTAACCTGTGTGGGCCAGCACTCAGAGGCTGAGAGTACTAAACTGAGCTGCAGGGCATTTTCATCTGTGAAAATGGCTTCTACCTTTGAGGCAGCGACAGCAATATTTCATGTCTTCCATGGTGTCGCCTACCTTTAAATGTCAGTCTTTGCTGGCGCCTTATCTCCTGTAGCACATTTCAATTAGGTATTCCAAATCACACTTCCTTCTTTTGGGACAAATCTGCCAGAGGTGATATTTACGGTTGCAGTAGCATTATAAATGCTGGGGGGGGGGGGGGGGGGCGGGGGGAAAGGACCTTGTGAACACCAGCTTCCTTCTACTAATAAGACCCAATCATCATGAGTGAGGATATCAACTCTGGCTTTGATGACAGTAACTGGAGGACTTGAGTGGCTAACTTTGGTCTCTACATCTTCTTGTCCTCCTTCTGTTCTTGCCTCCCAGGGACAGTTGTGACATTTGTCAAAAGCAGCCTCCATGTCTTCATTTGGAGGTTCTGAAATGATTTCCAGAAACTCTATTTTTTTGGCTCCAGATCCCAGATCTCTTACTCCATTGAATACCTTCAGAAGGTTCACCTTCTGGTTTGAAAAATGTGTTTATTTTTCTATATATATTCCACCCCTCACCCCACCCCCCGGGCACATCTTCAGCTTTCTATGGTGTGCCACCACCTCACTTCTAGGAGACAGCTGGTTGAGAAAAAAATCATGAAGTGGTTTGTTCTTCCTTGTGGTTGAGTTCCAGCTGCTTTGCCTGGTGTTCGGAGTTCTTCAGTCTGCAATGCATTCCTCAGCTCCCCTCCTGTGGTCTTCATTCAATGGACTGTAGTCTTCATTGTTTCTCCAGGAGATTTTGTGTATTTCACTGACCAAATAATGCTTGGGCCTACCATTGTACTTGGCATACAGGGATGGTGGGAAGAGACAGTCTCTGTCAACAATCTCCATTTTTAGACTCCTTCGACTGGCTTCTCCAGAATTCCAATTACATCCCAATTCTTTATTAGCTGTATCTGATCACCCTAATATCTGGCATTTCCTCTTGCCAGAGGTCTAAGATACTTATTTACAGTACTCATATTAGGCGGTGGTGGCGCACGCCTTTAATCCCAGCACTTGGGAGGCAGAGGCAGGCAGATTTCTGAGTTTGAGGCCAGCCTGGTCTACAGAGTGAGTTCCAGGACAGCCAGGGCTATACAGAGAAACCCTGTCTCGAAAAACCAAAACCAAAAAAAATAAAATAAAATAAAATAAAATAAATAAAAAATCAAACCAAACACAAACAACAACAACAACAACAAAGTACTCATTTAGTGCTTGATATATGTTGTTTCATGCTGTTTTGTATGTTGTGTACTAGACAGATTGTAAGCACCTTATGGGCATTGCAGATGATACCCTGTGCTCATTTCATCTGCCCTCCAATTTTAATATGACCCTTTGAACATAGCAGAGTCTCAGCTAACATTCAGTAAGTAGGTGTAGCATGCAAGCCTTACGTTGCCATTCGATCAAGTACAATGCTTGTGTTGCCATTCTGCTCAGTTCGGAAATCAACTTGCCTAAATTTGTTTTTACTTTTCCTATATAAGTTCTTGGAACTGTAGGCTTTACCCTTGGCTTGGCTCGTCCCGAAAACTGATAGCTTAAGAGGCGCTTTTACCTAGTGTGAAAGATTTCTGAAAGCATCTAAGCATTGCCTCATCCAGTACTTGGACCATCAAAGCCTCTAGTGACAGAGTGAAGGGAGTCAGACTGTCAGGTTACACTGTAAAGCTGACAGTGGCAGCACACAGATGTCGAATCCCACAAAACTCCCAGATTTGTCACTACTATTCATTTGTGATAATCTCAGTGCCTTGGCCTGTTTATATGTCGGTTGTGTCTCCTAATGACTCTCTTATGGAATCGTGATGATGTTCTGCCGTGATATAAAATGTGAGAGGACAGATATTATAAAACACTATGTACATGCCAATAATATAGTTTATAGCACCTCTGGGCATGATGATGGTAGGGGGGTTGGCTCTCTTTCTGTGGCATACAGTTTATACCTACATGAGGTATAAACTGAGCTCTGGGCATCATGGTAGACTCACTGAGAAATTTGGGATTTGCCGTGGCCTCAACTGTGACCTACAGATAGAAGAAAACTGAAAAAAAAAAAAAAAAGGGATTATAGCCTAGTGTGAGTTCAGCATCAATAATTAAGTCAAGTAAAATAGGCTGTGGGATGCATGACAAACATTAGACCCTGGGTATGCATTTCAGCAGTTTCTATTGCTTCGACATCCAGAGCACCTTCCACTCACCTATAACTCTCTTCTATGTAGTTCTTTCTGTTTCTTGCTTGATTGCCTTCATTTGTCTAAAGCAATCCTGGCATCCCATGCTACAGCCTGCTGTCCCCAAAAGGACATTCTGAAAGCCCGATTCTCTGACTGGTCCTGACGATGCTGCTAGTTTTGGCTGACACCCAGGAAAAGATAAGTAGTGACTATACATTCCTCAGCCCCATCTTTCCAAAAAGAGCTGGGGGAAGTGACGGAGCGAACAAGAGCTACCTTTTGCTCAAGGTTGGATCTTTTCTCCATCTTTCTCTTTTTCTTTCAGTTTTCCATGTGGCGTCAGCAGCTGAGTAAGGCAAAGCTAAGAGGTTTAAATGTGCTTTTGCTCCACGGGTCAGATTAATAACCCAAAGCCTTTCACACTGGCAGTTCAGGGTGAGGCAGTCCAGCCAGAAAGCACTAGGTTATGGGGGCAGTGGCTGGAAAGCCAGATCGTACTAGAGGTGACAGCTGACAACAAATGATGAAGTGGCAAACCCCGCTCTGCTGCCTCCCAGCCCCCACCCTCCTGCCTTCTGCCTCTGTCCTCTCATTCTGAGATGACTGCACTGAGCTCCAGCCTCTGGCAGCTGCTGCCCTCTGCTGGGAAGAAAGCCTTACTTGGTGTGAATGTATGGAGCTCTGTACATCCTAGGGAACCATCCTAGCAGAGCCATGCACTGCTGAAAAGGGAGAATGCAAAGATTCCACAAGCCCCTTGTATCAAAGTAGTCACTTCTGGTCACAGATCTTTGGAATGTAGTTATTATGGATTCATTTCTTGGATCCTTCATATTTTCTGTCTGAGTGGAATGTCCCTGGGGAATGTGGTTTATTCTTCTTCCTTACCTGGCTTGGGCATTGTATATCGAGACCCTCCTAGATGATCCTTAAACATCACTGATGGTTTTGATAAGTGAGTTACTTAGGCATAATGTTTTCTTGAAAGAAGCTGACAGAGGGAAATTGGATCTTGAGGGGGCAATAGAAAGGTAGGGTTTGACAGTCTTTTTTTTTTTAAAGGATTTATTTATTTAGTTTATTTATGAGTACACTGTAGCTGTCTTCAGACACACCAGAAGAGGGCATCCAATCTCATTATGGATGGTTGTGAGCCACCATGTGGTTGCTGGGATTTGAACTCAGGACCTCTGTAAGAGCAGTCAGTGCTCTTAACCGCTGAGCCATCTCTCTAGCCCAGGTTTGACAGTCTTATGATTGAAAGGACCCTTCACGGAGTGGAGGTTCTCAGTGGCCAAGAGGGGAGCAGCACAAGGCGAAGAACCAGAGCCAGATGGGAGGGTATAGAGGAAGCAGGACTAGCAAAATAGGTAATGAACTGTAGTAGTTCACAGTTTTCCTAAGAGTTGTTCATGCCAATGGATCGTACTCAGCTGACTTCAGGAGGTGAAAGGACAGGAGGACCCCTGTCTTCAGCATGACAGCAAGGTGACCTTGGTCATTGCTGTTTCTTTATACTACAATATAGCACAGCCAGACAGTATCTATGACCTCACTGACCACACAGCAATTCTACTTGAGGGATTTATTTTCATTCCAGTGGCTTCTGCCAAGTCTGTGTTAGAGCGAATGGGGCTCTCCCAGCCAGCAAGTGTCTCCTAGTGATGTATGTAAACAGTATCAGTCAGGAAATAGGTTTCCTGTTCTTAATGGGCTTCTTCAATCTCTTATTGAGTGGAGCCCAAATAGCTTTATTATGAATAATAATAATAATAATGGTAACAAGCATTGTTGCTATTAGTAGTAAGAAAATTAGTTGTCAATCTTGACTGGTCTTTCTTATTTTGCCTTATTAGCTAGGCAGTCCTATGGCTCAGGGGTGAGTATAGAATGATACTGAGACTAGTAGTCAGGGAAGGTGCTCCAGGTTATTTTTGTGTCCTGCAGAATCCCCATTCTGAGCCTCTTTTCACTCTTACAGCATTCTCCTCCTGTATCCCTTCCATCATCTTCTCAAGGCTTACCATCTTGCATCCCTCCCACCATCCTGTCAAGGTTTTTTCTCCTACATCCCTCCTACCATCCTCAAGGTTCCTTTTGTATCCTTTTCTTCTGGGTTTTAAACTATCCTTCTATCTCATTAGATAGAAGGACTAATCTTTTGTTCTTTTTATTTTAACTAAGTCTGAAAGTCATAGACAAGGTTCTAAGGTGAAATTTTGGTGTGAAGTAGAGACTGTAGAGAGAGTAAGGGAGGCTGGATCATGCTTAGAAGTGGGGCTTATAGTGTTATTTCTAGGATCTTTGTGTCATCTGTACTTCGACATGGTGATACCTGATCATTGTTGTGATGATTTGGGATATGGAAGGGTGATTGGGTGTCAAAGTTAGATAACTCAGGATTATGAAAAAGCTTAGGTTGTTCCTTCTCCTGTATGAGATCCCAGCAACAAGGTAGCATCTGTAAACCATGAAGTCTGTCCAAAGATGATACTGAATCTGTTGGCATGCTAAGGCTGTGCTAAGGCTGAGGAGTAGTATTTCTAACTATGCTAGTCATTTTCTGAGATACTGTGAGACTAAGAGGAACTTACACTTTGAATGATTACATTTATGATTTGTAAAAATGTTTTTCAGCAATGCAGCACTTTTTCTGGGTTTGTGGAACTTTCTTGGGTGAGCCCCACAGAGAAAGACTTTCATTCTGTAACTAAACCCCAAAACCTAATTTGCATAGACTCAGAACCACTTGAGCCAGTTTTGGTACACGGAAGACGAATTTTCTCTGGTGATTAGGGGTGTGCGCACCGCCATTCTGGAGTTCAGCAAGGAGGTACCAGTGTCAGAGAAAAGATACCATGTTTGTCTTATATCTCTATCCTTATCATCTGTTCACTAGCCTCATTGAGAGACATGGGATGTGTTTGGGATGGAGTCCTATGTCTCAAAGCTCCCTTCAAACTCATTGTGTAGATAAGGATGACCTCAAATTTCTGATCTTCTCACATCCATCTCCCAAGTGCTAAGAGTTTAGCACCAGCCATATCTTGTTTATGTGACACTGGGGATCAAATCCATGGCATTGTGATCAGATCTAATCCAAAGTGCTGTCTCTGGCTCTAGACTGGCATTTTGTCATTTGTAAATCTTCCCCGAGTGGGACTCAAGCTCTTTTTCATCACATGATCTTAAGCTACTGATGGTATTTAAACACAGGCGTGGTAAAGTCACAAGTGACGTTTTAGCTAACCGACCTCTGCATGCAACATGGGTTCAAGGGTGAATATGTTTGGGTAGACTGGCACATCTGGAGTAGATTGACACATCTGGAGTAGACTGGCAACATATCTGGTAATAGTGAGGGTGGAAATGAGAGGGGAAGAAATCTTTAGAAAGCAAATCTGGCCAAGTCTAATGCTTGAAGACCCAACTTTCTCTTTAAGCTTAAGAGACAAACATGAATCTGTGGTTTTTTTATAGTCTGCTTTCTCTTTACAGAGTGTTTTTTTGTTTGTTTGTTTTTTTTTTTTTTTTTTTTTTTTTTTTTTTTTTTTGTCAAAGCACATGACCCCAAAGAGGTCAGAGAACCAATATAATGTGACAAAATTAGAATCGGATTGTGTATAAGTCCATCTTTGTGAATAGTCTTCATTTTGTGACCGTTCAACTCAACAAACATTGATCATTTACAAGGTATAATATACCTATAGGTATTTAGAAAATACCGTTTTAAATAATCTTGCCCTGGGGTAAAGGTGACTGTCATTGGGAAAATATTACATGTTCTTATCCATACATATACAAACACAAACCCCCAGCACCCATAGAGCATATGGACTAATTTGCCCTAAAATTCCCAGAGGGTGCACGTGGAACCTGTGTGTTCAAACTGCCCCAGAATTAGATGTCTGCCTTTGTTTTTAGTTGCCCTATATTATCTTTCTATATTCCTTGCTCGAAGTTATCACCTCCTAAGTCCTGTGACTTGAAGGGTTCACATTGAAGTGTTTTATATGCGGAATCAATCCACACTCTGCTGAGGCTGTTCCTGCTCCCTGATCTGTGTGCACTCAGAGGCCTGCCACCTTCATCTCCACTCTTTGAATAAGATAGATCCGCAGAGCTCACTATCTACATACCTCGCTTCTGTCTGCATTTTCAAAGCTCTTTGTTCAAGTGTCAGTACTGGTTTGTAAAACATGAACAGAGTTGGGGGGGGGAAAGTAATTACAGTTTCCATCTGGTGTTTCTGCTGACATGCTGTGGTGCTGCCTCACTGCATCTCTTCCCTAGGCCTTCTCTCATTCTGTCTTCTCCATCACAGAGTCCTTTTTTCTCCCCATCCCCCTCAGCTCACATACCCTTACTCTTCGCCTCTTGCTAATGCTATGTGCCAGAGATGCATACCTATGGAAAGTAGCTGACTTTCCTGTAGCCCCTACATCCCCAGCCTGAGAGCCCCTACTCTCATTTAATATATCAAGACGCCAGGATCTTGAAATGTCGGGTCTATTCAATTCCCAGAGTGCTCAGATAGGAAATTCCCCAGAGTTCAATTCCCAGAGCTCAATGGTATGAAATTCCCTTGGAGTAGACCAGTATAGGACCACAGCATATCTGTGTTAGATTGCATAGCTCTCTGGTAGCTCTAGTCTAGGATTATCCTAATTTCTATTTCTATAGTTAATGATTTGCTATATTAGAACATGACTGTAAGCATGTCCATATCTTAGTTTTTTCCTTAGAAGACAGCTTTTCTGGGAGTCACAATCCCACCATTGATTATGAGGATAGTCTAGAATAGTAACTCTTATATTTATGGGTTTAAAGATAATAGTTTAAAATTATTGTAGGGCTGTGAATGAAACTCGAGTTGGTAGAACACTTTGCCTAGCATTCCTGATACCCTTGATTTGATCCCAGCATTGGGGGAGAAAAAAAAAAAAAAAAAGAAGAAGAAAATTACTCATGGGGACCAACAGGGTAATGTTACTAAGCATATATTTTTTTTCCTTTGCCACCTTTATAACCCTCATTATCACTGTACATTAAAAGAGACAGTTTAAAATGAAGGAAAGATTTTCTTTCAACATAAAGGAAAGTTCTTTCCCATTACTCCCTCCCTGATGCTGGGAAGGAATTGAACCGAGATCCATGTATGTGCTTAGCACATTTCTCTACACACAACAGTCAATTTCCTTCTTGATAGAAACATTATGATTTTTTTATGATCATGAGGATGATAATCAACGTGATCATCAATAAGATGTTATTTCCTAAATAAGAATGGCTCATTTGATTAATTTAATGGATGCTGGTGTCTGCCATCTTCACGGGAGAAAGCTAGGGAAGCAGGTTGAGCAGATGGATTTAAGACATTTAAGACAACCTCACACCCAGGACTTTCTTTTCTCCCAACTGTATTTGATATTTCTGCCGCCAGGGCTTTTGTCTCTCTGCTCCTTTCAAATTCAAGTAACAAGCACACAGCAGATTTTGAATACAGGCTTATTGATTGCCCAAGGAACTATGTAAATAGATGTTGGTGAAAATTTCCAGGCAACATGACAGGTAGGAGTTACCGGATAAGAGGTAGCCATAGGATGGTAGAGTAACTAATAGACAGGTGGCAGTGGCAAGGGATACAGTTGATGATTTTCAGCAGTAAATATGACATTGGAGGTTAGCAATGAGCATGTGAGTGGAGAAGCTTTTAAAAAAATGTCAATTTACATATCCCTGATTAATTAAGAGTCAGAACAATCATTTCGTGATGCAATAAGATAAAATCTGAGGCTAGTATACTACTTCATCTCCGAGGATCCCCCAAATCCCACACATGTAAAGTGGCTTGTTTAGTTAGTATTTAACAAATGCCTGGCCTCTGTTAGAACCATGCTAGGTGATGGGTAGACTGCATCATCTAAAGCAAAACACTTGTCATCACAGAGATTTTATTTCAGTGGTGAGTGATAGGAAATCTATAAAATAAATAAATAAATATAGGATTGTAAGCGCTCAGAAATGTGAGCTTGGGTGACGAGTGTGGTTTTGAATGTAGGTAAAGGAAGAAGACATGGGCGGACGTTCAGCCCAGGTGTAGCATAGTGTTGCAGGGGCCTAAGCAAGATGTTCTAGATGCCAGGAGGCTCACATTCTCCAAGTGCAACCTGACTTTGCATCCCAATTAACAGTGACAGGAGACTGCTTTAAAATAGGAAATAAGGTGGAAGGAAAGCAAACGCTTGATAGTTGACCTGACATTCACTGTTGCAAGATTGGAAACGCACAATAAATGTCACTGATGGAGCAATATTCATGAAGCAAAAATGTCAGTTTTCAATTTGGCATGAGGATGGTTTGACATGTATTAGTCGCGTGGAGAATATTATCATAATTAATGCATTAATAATGTAGCTGTCCTTTTTCTCCTGATCCCGAGTTAAAAAGGAGGAAACAGAGAGGGAGGCAGGTGAAAGAGCAGCCCTCGCCCTGATCAGACCTTTTCTGCTGTTCTTTCTCTCGGCCTTTGCCCTGCTGTAGCTATGGCATTGGATTCTGATTGGTATTGATCTCTATCTCAATTGGTTACCTCTCCCAATTCTTCCTTCGTGTCAGAGCAACACCAGCGGCTTTGTGTGCTGTGAGTTTTCTCATTCAATTTCACAAGTACTTTAAAATATATTTCTGAAGAGGCATGCTTATTCTAATATACACAGAACTAAAACTGTGAAAACTTTTATATGCTTACCACTTAGAAAAAATAACCACTACCATTTTAGTGCTTATACTTTCATTTTTTGTGTCATTATAGATATTTATATTAAAAATAAGATCAGTCTATGTATATTTCCATAGTCAGTTTCATAGATATTGACATTCATACTGATTTTTTTACACCTTAGTAAATGCTTTTCTAAAATATCTAATAGTAGAATGGTATTTGAATAATACATATGTAACAAGAAATTGTTAAGCTATAATTGATAGCTTCTTATTGTCACATAGGCTGTGCTTATCTATGCATACAATAACAATATTGTGATAAACACATTTGTACATACATTTTTATGTGCATTCATGGTTATGTATGCTCTTACACTCATGTGCAAGCACAATACATAAATATCATACACACACACACACACACACACACATATATATATATACACACACATATACACACAGCAAAATAGGCCTATAGTTAGTACTGGTTAGCCTCAAACTTATTACAAATTTGAAGCCAGAAAAGACTTAGAATTAATCTCATTTTTATAAGATGTTGATCTGAAGACAGCTATTGGTATGGGAATATATACAGATGAAGAAACAGATATATATGGAATTTGCTGGGAGAAAATTCTGTAAAGAACTTACTATGTATTTTAGTGCATCTCTGTATAGAAGAACTGTGTATGAATTTTTCAACATCTTAAAGGTGTTGAAAATTACACAGAGTGTGAACACCAGAGAAGTTGAATGACTTTGCTTTATATTCTTCAGATATATAACAGGGGAAGGTGACTAGGACCCAGTGTTCCTGGCTTCTGTTTTAAGGGTCCTTCCAGAAAAATCTGTCAAGCAGCTGAGGCTTCTGAGGCCCAGCTGTCTCTCCTTAGATTGTTTGTATCCAAACTGCCTTGGCAGTTTGATTTGATGTGACTTTACAGAAGTCCTTTGCCTTTTATTGGTTCATAGGGCAATAAAGAGTATTTTGAATAATGATTGCATCATCTAAGTCAGAAGCTATGTGAATGTAGTGTAAATATACACAAAAAGTCTGTGTGTGTGAATGACCATGGAATTCAAACTCAGAATTTATTCAGGTAAATAGTGACTTTATCTGAAGTCACATTAAGGCTCTCAGGTGAATGCATCTTGAGTTCTGGGGATATAATTTATGACAGGCATTTCATGGTTTCTATGTAATTATACAAATTATCTAATATAATAAGCTCTGCAGAGTTAGAATAGAATCAGTTAAACATTTCAAGGACATCTAAATTGGTTAGATTGATTAAATTTCTTGCTATGAACCAGTTAACATGGGTCACTGTGATGGAGACTCGTTTCACTAGGCTAACATTCAGTACAGCTGCTCTGAAAAACTGGGATTGGTTTTAGAAGCCAGCACCCTAGCATCTGCTCATGGAAACCTATGCGTTGTCTGCCCGCAAATGAGTCTTTGATATGTTTCTTGAGTCTCCTGTTTCTTATTTCACTTTTACCCTGGCACTATTTCTAGGATACCAAAAAAGAAAAGGCAAATATTAGACAATCCTCTAGAGAGTGGGGGTTGACACAACTGTTACCATGGTGATGGCAAAGCAAGAAACATACTTTGAAGAAGTACAACTGGCTGTACACCAAAAACATGTTGCAATCATTAATGTATTGTTCTGAGCCAAAGTAATATGTTTAATTGAGACATTCAGGGGCTGGGAACATGTGGTTAAATTAGCACCTTTTTCCTAGAACTAGCTTTCTGTGATCTATCTTGGATCACAGAGAAAACCTAGACTCAGAAATGGGCACAAAGGAAGCTGTAGAGAAGGCTTAGCAGATATGAACATGCACTAGTCTTACAGAGGACCCAAGTTTGGTTCCCAGAACTCATATCAGGCAGCTCATACCCAGTGATAACTCCAGCTGCAGGGACTCCTAGGTCCTCTTCTAGATTGTGTGGGGTGTGGGTACAGGTATGCTTTTACATTCACATACAAATATATACACACACACACATATAGTAGTAAGAATTTTTAATCCCAACAATCCCATATAAAATACATACATCTAGGTATGTTATTTATAAGCCATAAGCCTAGACTGTGCAGATCAAGCTATATTTATTTCCCAGCTCTAGGTCCTGTGGTACTTGCTGTTTCTCCTGGCCATGTGGTTCTGGTCCATGGCAGCTTTTTTCCTCCTCTGTCTTCTTCTTCTCTCCTCCCTCTCCATCTGTAACCCCCTCACTGGAACCGCCAATTCCACCTTCCACCCCCTACTACCTGATCACAAGCTCTAGCATTTTATTGAATAGTTAAATTTGAAAGAATGTTCACATAGCATCACTTTGAGTATTCAAGGATTTACTCATTCGGGGGCAACCATGAGGAACCAGTATTTAGCATTAGAATACAAGCAGGATCTATATGTCCCTCTTTTTGTCCAAATAAAAAGGCTCCTCATAGTAATAACAACAATGCATAAATAATATTTTTCAAAAATAAAGGAATAGGAACAAGGCAGGAACAGAGAGAATAGGACCTGAGACTACTTTGCCACACTAGAAGAGAATGAAGATCAGCCCCTAATAAGTAAATATTATCCTTCTTTGGAACATCCATGCGGCTTTTCCTGGTACCCATGGCTTACAGAGGAGAACTGACCTGATGGCTGAGTTTATGCAAGGGTAAACTACCAACCAATTACAGAATTCAAATGGAAACTTTTAGTCAATTAGACAGGGTAGAAACTTCCCATCATCACCAGATGGACTCAGGGGATTCCTACCTGATCATCCCTAGGTCTTAATACAACAATCAATGGCAGCACAAGATCCTCATGTCACTGATGCGTGTACTCTCTCTATGTGCACATACACACCTTAGCTCTACTTGAACACCTTGGAGATGTTCAACGACCATTGTTGGGTTTCTTATGATGACAAAGTACAGAGTTAGAGTCTGCTGAAGCAAACATATCACCAAAACATATTTTGATGAAGAAGGTTTAGTAAGTAGCTCCCTTAGGGAAAAGTTTGTATCTCTCCCATTCCCTAGTGCTGTGAAAGTCACCAAACCCATAAGTCTATATCCAGATTTACACTTAACGATCAGCAGGTGTCAATAGGCACTGTAAGATCTGTATAGCAGTTGTAAAGCCAGGAAGGGATGAAGGGAACTTGTCTAAGAAAAGATCAAGCTGAAGGACAAGGCAGCACACTGTAGGCTTGAGATAATCTCAGAGAAATTTTGTTGTAGGTTACCTCATCATCCATTTTAAGGTCAATTAAGAAGACCACAGAGTCTCAGTCACAGACTGTGTTCTGTTGTCCCAAATAACTAGTTGATGTAAATGTAGAAGTGTTAAGTCTTCCCTAAATGGTTTAACTTTGCTAAGTTTCACTGCCACACCTTGTACCTTAACCCACAGCACTGGTGGAAAATTACCTGCTTGAGAAGGAGTTATGAGTGACGGCAGCATGCATTTGTCAAAAACTTCTTCAAAGCCTCCCAGCTCCTCATTTAACCTTTCAGTGCCTGCTCCCTTCTCTAGAAGGAGACAGGAGGAATAGACCAATGTCTGTCTCACAGGCGTGTGAGGAGTCAATGAGTTAATACCACGAAGACCAATATTGAATACCATGCCTGACATACGCTCAGTAGTCCTAGAATGCTAGTTATTTGTGGGTATTGTTTGGTTTTGTTTTATTTTTGCTAACTGCCATACTCTCACTAGATTCATAGCTGTACCTTACACAAGATTCTTTAGTAATTCATTTCTTGGTTGTTTCTGCCACAAAAAAAGCCATTGGTCCTACTGACAGGTGTTGGGAGGTGGAGACATGATAAGTACTTCTGAATTGCACCCATGCCAGCTTCTCCAACTTGACTGCTCTCAAGGGCTGAGTATTCATTAAACATTAATTTTCATAACCATCCTTCACTGTTTCCCCATACTTATCCTCAGTTGAAATTAGGCCTGTTTATAATTGTTGACTTGCCACTTTAGTTTTATGTCCACTTAGTTCTATCTATCTCTCTATCTCTCTCTCTCTCTCTCTATCTCTCTCTATCTATCTATCTATCTATCTATCTATCTATCTATCTATCTATCTATCTATCTATCTATCATCATCTCCCCACAATACAAAATCAGCTTCTTTGACCTTGCATACACCCCTGCTGATCTAAATTTGTGGCAAGTAATGCCTTCTTCATTCCTGAGCTTCTTTTACTGCTCAACACTGACCCACTGGAGGTATGACACTTGGAAGCATTTGTGGAAATGAACCTACAATAGCACCTTTCTTCTTCAAGTCCATCTCACTGTATGCATGGTTCATAACAGCAGCTCTGGCTGCATTGCGGAGATGGTAGCCATTTATGCCTGGTGTCCAGGCCCAGGCTGACTGAAGACTCAGTAACCTATTCATTCTTTTTGGGTTAAAGTTACCTGTGCATTATGGTAGAATGCTTTTAATCCCTGCTCCTTTGAAACGGAGAGAGTTATGTTCTATAGACATAGAATAATTTATTTATAACCTAGCACACATAGGCGATCTACAATATTCTGGAATTTCCCGCAAAGAAGGTATCTCGCATAAGTTTTCACTGAGCTTGGGAATTCAATATAATTTACTCCACTTTTAAACTTAAACAAACCAAAACTAAGATAAGTACTTAAAGATAAAAACAATTACCAACTGGAATAAACCGTCAGTCTAACATAAACTTAATCTAAAATGGTCTTGTTTTTACTTCATACTTCATAGCCTTTGTCAGGCTGTAACAAAACTCAATAGACAGGGCAGCTCATAAACAACAGGCAGTTATTTCTCAGAGCATTGAAGGTTAAGCAGTCCAAGGTTAGCGCTGACAGGTTCATTGTCTTATTTGGGCCACTCTATTTTCGAGACAGTTACTTATGGCTGTCTCTGACAGACACATGGTAAAAGAGGCAAAGAAACCATTGTTAATTCTCTTCAAATCTTATATAGATTTGCTAGTCTCATTCATAAGTATTTTTCCCTCCTTATTTAGTCACCTCCTAAAGGTCCCACTGCTTAATATTTATTGTATACCATTGGCAATCAAGCTCCAACACCTAAGTTTGGGGGGGCATATTTAGAATATAAAATTTCTCTTCAGTTGTATAAAAATACACTTCCACAAAACCTAATAATCTTTCAATGTGTGTGCCTATGTTTTCTTCTCTGTAGGTGGGGAATCCACATAGTGACATTTATTATTCTTCCTGATGATTTTATTTTGTACACATCTGACAAAATATACAGTTTACTGGGTATTTCACCCTGTATTGTTGCTTACTGATTATTGCATTGCATGACAAATTAAAAATAAGTGGGAACCGTTTTTAAATGGTCACGCATCCCAGAACTCAGCTCATTCTGAGACTACCCTTAGCATTATTTAAATATCGTCAGCATTAGTATTTTTGACTTTCCTTTGACCTAGTATTTGCCCTCTATAAAGTGCTCATTAATATCCACATCATTGTAGGTAATGTGGCTGGAGATTGCAGAGGGTTCCTCCAGCTGTTGGTAGTTAGCTGGAAACCTCTGGGTTCCTCCAGCTGGAAGTTAGGCCCAGCTGCTGTGGCTCACTAAAGGCCTTTCCACTGCTCCTCATGGTGGGGTCCCAATGACATGAGAAAGTCCATGGGTTTTCACAGGCTTTAATGTCATAGCGGATGGTGGATGGATCTGGATGCATCCCCCTAAAACCCAGGGCAGACCTGAGTTAAATAGGGAAGGGGGGGGGGGAGTGCTGGAGAAGAATGTTTAATTGGCTCCACCCTCTGGCCTTCAGGTACCTCATTAGTATGTAAATCTCTCTAGGGCCTGAGGCCTGTTCCTCCTGACTGATGGCCATAGACCTCTGTGTGGGAGTGGTTGTGGAGGGCTGAAGCTAAATGAAAAGAACCAGGGCCTGGGAGCAGAGATGAACTCCTGCAGTCTAATAAAGGTTCCAGGGCTCCAAGCTCTTGCTCGACCAAGAACCCAGCTGCTTCTCACAGCCCACCGCCCCACACATCATCTTGCCCATAACCTATAAGACTGAGGTATAGAAAACAAGTGTGCCTTCACCAATAAGAGACAATTCATATCTGTAGGTGATCCCATGGTTCCCTGGAATGGTTTTGAGGGAGATACTTGGGGATTTTGAAGACCCAGAGTTTAGGGAGCTCAGGAGATCTAAACATCTGTCAGTTAGCTTGTGCTGCATTTAAAAAAGCACATCTGCAATTTCATGCTGTGCTCTCTTCTCCTACCTCTGTTCTTTCCCTCCATCACTGCTTCAGTCTTTACCCTTGGGGAGAAGCAGCCATGCTGATTCTTTATCACCGGGAAGTGCCTCCTTCTAAATTGTTATTATTAGGAGAATATCCATCTGCATGATATAATACCTGATACAGGAAGCTTTAAGTAAATGTCTGTTGAATAAATAAGGCCAATGTAAAGAAGGCACCAGTTATCACAAATACTCCGATCTAGTCAGAGAAGTTAACAGCCATAATAAACTTCATGACGTTCCTTCTAGAGATTTCCCAAGTATACATAGCCATGTATGTTCCATCTTGCTTAGCCCTCATGCATGTTGCTTCCTGGACTTTTGGTGAAACACGGTGACTTTGCTGCAAGATGTACTGTGGATCTGATTGGGCATATTAATATCCAAAGCATTTTATCTTTTTATTTTTTATTACCCTTTGGGCCCAGCCAGAGCATTTCCTGGAGTTATAATGATGTGTGATGTTCTCTAGGAGATGACCAAAAAAAAAAAAAAAAAAGATATGATTTGAACACCAATAATATTTTAGCAGGTAGGGGATTAGGGAGGGGAATCCATGAATAATTATAATATCCTTTTTATATTTCTATAAATTTTAATAAGGACCAGGTATTTACGGTGAAATATACCAAACCACTTGCAAAAGAAAATGAAAGAAAGAAAACAAAAACTGCAAATTCCTACGAAGTGAAGTCTTAATACTTTTTAAGAATACTAAGAGAAATCCTTTGTTAGTTACAGATACACTGTCTTTCTATAGCCAGTCTTGGGGACAACTGCCACTGTTTGTTGTGATGTAGTTCTGGTCTAATGAGCATGTTGGTAGAAATCATGGGTTTGAGAAATGAAGTAAAATCAAATTGGTAGGACTGGGTCTTGGTGCATCTACATTGAGTTAGCAGTGTCTTGAAAGCCCCCAAGGACTAGGGTATATGGTATGGAGCCAGCTTCTTCAGAACAGTCACCTTTAAAATCAGTGCTCCAGGGTAGAGTTTTCCATGCTTCGGGCTTTTGCCTCACTGGAGCTGGAAGATGATGGCAAGTGAGCTGGTGACTTCCTAAATGACACATGGTATGCCCTGTTAATGGACTATCTCCTAGGAGCCAGGCACTCATCTGAGGACTTTTGCACTTACTCAATTCAGTAACCCAGTATTTCCAATAGCATGTTAATTCCCTTGTCCATAGGAAAGCAGAGAGGCAGAACTGAAAGCAGCTCTCTGGGGGCTCCCTAGGACTAGAAGCAAAACTGTGGTTAAAATGCAGGACACCTGGAAGCAGAGCTAATCCAGCCACTCACCACACCACCTCTTAGAGATAGATGGTGTTTCCTGAGTACCAACCGGAGGGATGTGGGTATGCACAGGACGCAGAGGTTTTGTTGGGCTTTGCTTTATCTTCCAAGTATTGTTTTAGATGCTACTGGGCCTGGTAAATTAGAAAGTCATGTAAAAGTGACACTGTGTTTTGTCTCCTGTATTTCGTGAATCTATGAAAAGAAAATACCAGTTATTTCTTGAGGCATTCCTACAGATCTTTAGATGTTCTTAAAACGTTATATTCTCAAAGAGTACACTCATTCATTCCTTAGACAGAAGAGGTGGGAATCAAACTCTTATGTCCATGCTTCCCAGGCAGCTCCTCTTGAGTTCTATTCATTTTTCTTGTTGCCAACCAGGACCAAATGGCACATTCTCCTCCCCCCACATCTGTGATGTGGACAGGCACCTGTGAAATAGCTTGATAAACCCTGCGCTGGGAGTCATCTGCTGAACTATAAAAATAGCTAGAAAGCGGTTCCTGCTCCTTGCAAAACAACCGCTGGAGGGAACTTATGAATTCCGCATCCCATGTGAGTGGCAGACAGGATCTCCAATCCGAAAGACAGTGCTCTGGCATCATAGCAGCTATAATCTGTGTCCCTTTTGGCAAGTCATCCCACTGTGTCACAACTCCGCCATCAGCAATACTGTCTTGCTTATTTGGGAAAGCAGCTGCAGAATTAGATGACAGTTCTTTGCCTTTGTGGGCTTTTGTTTTGGTACATTCATCTATTTCTTTTAAGGAATGTTAAATGTCTATTCTATGACTAGCCTATCTCTAGCTTCAGAGACTCTAGCTGGACAGATAAAGCTTGACCCTTATAAGATAGGTTTCCTTTTCTAAGCAGCAGACAAAAAAGGGGGGAAAAACCCAATGATTATTGGGCGCTTACTGCTACACAAAAATAAGACAAAATAAAGTAGATAACGTGGATGATTAATTTGTGTAAGAGCTCTGGAAAAGCTACCATATTGGAATTATGTTTGGCTTCACACTTGTTGATGTCAAGATTTAGCCAAAGGACTCTTAAGGGAGATAGTATCAGAGCCAATGCAAAGACCCTGAAGAAGGAATGTAAATGGTGAGTTGGAGGCTTGGGAAGACACCTGTTGTTGAGGTAGAGTGGACACAGGGATTGAGTGTGAGATAGAGTTATGTGCAGATCTGAGTGGGGTGATATGCTCTGATACCATACAAGGGGCAAGGATTTAAAGTTAGGAGTGAGCTTGGGACTTCTGGTGTTTCAGTCTCAGTGAGAGCCAAGAGGAGACAGGAAGTAGGCAGGTTCTTTTTTTTTTTTTTTTTAATTTTTAATTGGTTGTTTTATTTATTTACATTTCAAATGTTATCCTCCTTCCTTGTTCCCCTCCAACCCCCCCCATTCAACCCCTCCCACCTGATTCTATGAGGGTGCTCACCTACCCACCCACCTACCCACCCACCCACTCCTGCCTCACCGCCCTAGCATTTCTCTACACTGGGGTATCAAGCTTTCACAGGACCTAGAGCCTCCCCTTCCATTGATTCCAGATAAGACCATCCTCTGCTACTTATGCAGCCGGAGCCATGGGTCTTTCCATGTGTAGTCTTTAGTTGGTGGTTTAGTACCTGGGAGCCCTGGGGGGGGGGGTCTGGTTGTTTAAAGAAGAAGTCTAGGCTAGAGTTAAGAATTTAGCAGTTATCATTCTTGTTACTTAGAAACCAGAGACGAAACACAAGTGCAGAGAAACTAATGATAGAGAACAAGGGGTCAAAGGGCAAATGCTTTCTCTTGTTGAGCTGAGAAACTTATGTTTACAACAGGGATTGGCAGAGAGAGAGGCTCGACTTTTGCCTCTTTGTAAATAAGATTTTGTTGGAACAATCCCCTTTGCATTTCTCTGTCTATTGTCTACAGCTTCTAGTGATCTATTCCAGAAAGACTGAGTATCCAGGACACAGACTGGCCACTGGAGCTAATACTACCATTCTGGTTTTTTACTGACAAGATTGGCTGACCTCTTGTTTGGAAATTAGGGAAAATGTATCAGGTTACATGTATAAACTGTGTGTGTGTGTGTGTGTGTGTGTGTGTGTGTGTGTGTATTAGTGTCTCTACACACATACAAACACAAACATATGTGTGTATACACATATGTATATACATATGATACACATTTATCTTAGAAATATACATGAGGTACAGTAGGTACTCAGTAAATGCTCTCATTGTATCCCACTTCTACTTGCAGGGTGCATGGTCCTCAGCCTAAGGAAAATTAAAATAAATTAGAGACAAGATTTAATATGAATAACAATTGTTCTATGTACTTTGGACAATAAAACCCAACCATCTCTGCTCAGAATATTGAGGGAGGAGGAGGAGGAAGCTGAGCCATGGATTCTACCTGGCCTTTTCTTCATATTCGATACCAAAGATGACCTTGAAAGAGAGGCCTGACCTGCCAGCATCTGCTTTAACATTCTATCTTTGACAAACAGTCTATAGCTTTCGAGCAAACAGCAAATCCATCTTTATGAGATTACTAATGTCAACACATTCCGTGTGAGGATTTTATAGGCTTCTGCAGGCCTGTGCCTGTGACAACACTGGTTGGCAGAGCTTGCCAGAGGAATTATGCAACATGCTCCTGATTCAGGATAGAGGTCATGACATCACTGTGACCTGGGACTTTTCCTCTCTGGTATAGTCTGCTGAGAATCTCCAGGAGTCATGGAGGTCTTTGGAGCTTCTGACTTTGACTCTGAAGCTTGGACAAAGATGGATGCATAACAAGGCAAGGTTTAGGGCAACATGTTTACTCTGCTTTAAAAAAAAATGTCTTAGGACCTAGATAGGTGTTTGCATTTTGAAAGAAAATCTGGCCTTTCCTGTGAACCTTACTGTGTATCCCTTCTCCTTATTACTAAGTTCTCTATTTGCTTTCTTCAGGTATGGTCCCCAATGTACCACTCTAAACCATCAACTTCAGCATCACACATAAATGTGTCTCTCCATGCCCCTAGTCTCAGCTCATGTACCCAGCAGCTTTGATGTCTGAGCCTATTCAAGCCAGTTTCCCTCTCTGAAACCTAGCTTCCTCCTATGGAATATGAGAATGAAAATAGCACAGAATCATTGATTGTTATGATTAATTAAAATGAACAGTCTACCAGTTCAACAAGTGATTCTATCATCTTGAAATTTGACAATCACACCCCCAAAGTTCCTTCTGAAAGATCCTCATTTTTTTGGATAATTAGAAGTTTCTGCTAAGGGACTTTCCCCCCAATTTTATCATTTTCATATCTCAAATTATTTTAATCTAAACTAATCTGCCAATCATCTTCCCCAAATGAATTAATGCTTAGCTATTTCTAAAAGAAAAAAAAATGTCCTAAAGGACACCAAACAAAGTTTAACCTTTTCTCAAACACTGAATGCACAATTGGGAAGATAATTATAACCATGTTGTATGTAGGGATTTGGCATATTTAATTTTTTGTATAGTTTACCAGCTCTAAAGTTTTTGTTTATTTGTTTTTTTTCTTTGTCTGGATGGTGTTATTATTATAAGTATACCTAGCTTGGGTCTTTGCCTTTGTAACATTTTATTTATTCTCCAACATTTCAATGTATTTATATAGTGAATTCTAGTCATTTTCACTTTCATTGGCTTCCTTCATTCTTCATCTTTCCTCAGTCTACCAGTCTCTATTTGCTTTCTTCAGCGAAAATCCTTCATTTACCCAAGAATTCCCTTCCCTACCATCATAACCATGCCACTATTGTACCAGTTACTTTCTATAAAATATTCACTCACATATAAATTATTGTTCTTTGGTATAAGATGCAATAGCCAAGTGTAGGATACCCTCTTATATGCTTCTTATTGTTGGTATGTTTCTTCCTCTGGGTTATCCTTCGGCTTAGGTGAGAGAACACAGGACTGAAACATGAAAACCCTAGGTTCTAGGCTTAGTGCTGTAATTCAGTAGCTATGGGAACATTATGCCAGTTCCTTAGCCTTCTAAATCTTAGGCTACAACATTATAAATTGAAAAGAAATTGCCTGCTTCTCTTTTCTTGCAGAATATAGGAAGAATCCCAACAAATAATTTAAATCAACCCTCAACACATGAGGCATCCTTGCTAAGGTACATCGGAGGTTTCTGGCTTCAGGAGGGCTTAGAGATTACCTTCTCAGTTCCTACTCTTCCCTGTCTGGCATCCTGCTGTCGTGGCCCAATCTGATCAGGTTTTCTTTTTTCTTTTTCTTCTTTTCTTTCTTTCTTTCTTTCTTTCTTTCTTTCTTTCTTTCTTTCTTTCTTTTTTTTGTCATGCTTCAGAGTGTGTCATATTAACTCAGAAATAAATTAAAATCACAAAGGAAAAGCCTATAATCACTATAGAAAATTTTGGAAAGAACGATAAAAATACAGAATGATGGTTGCACAAACAGCCCTTTTTGTGGCCACAGAGGGCACAATAGTATGTGGAATGTGACCGTTTTGGCTGCTTCTTTTGCTGGGGAATATGAAGCATTTTGAGATTTAGAGAATGCCAAATATTTAGACAAAATGTTTGTTTGACATCTGCAAGTTTCTGAAAGGTGCCAGGCTCTCCATTTTGAAATTGCAGTTAGAAGCTTCAGTTAGGTAGAGATGTGCACTTCACTGGGAAAAAAAAAAAAAAAAAACAACCAACCAAACAAACAAACAAAAAAACCCCACATTGTGAGACTCAGAGGGGGATAAACACAGGAGTCCTTGAGAAGCCCCCCAACTGCTGAGGTCCAGAGAGACACTCATTTTCCTAGGATGGTTGCTCACTTAGACTATTATATTGTATGTTCTGTACCCAAGGGAGCTACAAACAGCTGTTGGTAAAGGGCAAATGAGAAGACTCTCATGCATTTCTGTCTTCCACCCTTCTGGAAAAACTAAGAAAGTTCACCTCTTTCCTACTTGTATTCTACTACTCTGTAAAAACCAGGTTAAATCCTACTTCCCTTGTGAAGTTATTAAAGACCTCAGCCTGCATGAATCCTCCCACCTTTGGCCTTTATTGGCACTTATTGACCATCATTTTCTTAGTTCTCATCACCTTCTATCTTGTTAAATTTTACTCTGTGTCTTACCTTCTTTCTTCCATTGGGCTATCAAAATCTTTGGTGAAGTATGAGTCTTAAAAATAAATACTGCTCTTTTTCTGTATCCACTCAGAGTAGAAGTTCCCAACTTGGCCTGGGCAACCATATCCTAGAACCTGGGTTGAACTCTGGCACATTGTTGTAGAGAAGCTGGAGACTCAAGATGGAGGCAGTGAAGAATTCCTGATTGTTCAGAAGGTCTTATTGTTTTTATTATTGTGTTCTCTGCTGTGTGCAAATGAGTACATTGTCTTCAAGAATGTGTTCAGGTTGGCTCTTTCCATCACCATATGCTCACAAGGGTGAGCCTTGGTGAGGTACCAACCTCTTTTCTTGTACTGGACCACAAAAAGGCTACAGTCTCATTTCCTTTGCTTATGTTGTGCTGGTTATGAACTCATTTTTATCCTTGCTCCAAAGCCCCAGAAAATCATTTCTGAAAAGTGAAAGTGGATAAACTTAGGTAATGATTGGCTGTTCCAAGTAGGATCTTTGTGAGCTGGATAGTTTTATATCAACTTGATAAAAGCTGAAGGCATATGAGAGGAGAAAACCTCCATTAATAAAGAGTCTTAGTGTAAGCAGGCCTGTAAGGGAATTTTCTTAATAAGTGATTGATGGGAGAGGGCCAGCCCATTGTGGGTGGTGCCAACCCGCAGCTAGTTCTGAGTTCATAAGAAAACAGGCTGAGCAAGCCACAAGGAACAAGTCAGTAAGCAGCACGTCTCCATGTTCTATATCAGCTCCTGCCTCCAGGTTTCTGCTCTGTTTGATTTTCTTTCTCTGACTTTTTTTGATGATGAACAGTGATATGGAAGTATGAGGCAAATAACCCCTTTCCTCTTCAACTTGGATTTGGATCTTGGTGTCTCACTGCAGCAATAGAAACCTTAACTTAGACACTGTGTAAAGCACTTTAGTGTTAGTAATATTTCCTTTTAAAAACAATGGGAGTATGAAGTGCAAGCTAGATCATTTAAAGAGGAACTTTAGTTTTTTACATTTATCTTTAGATTTCATGTATGTATAGTATATTTCCATCACTGCCTTTCCATTTCTTCTCTCTAGCCTCTTTCATGTCCCCCATGCCTTCTCAAGTTCATGGCCTCTTTTTTTTCATGTATTTATGAATAAATATATTCATAAATTATTTAATGTATTTATAAAAAGTCACTTTGAGTTCATAGCGCTTGTAGCATTCTTCGTATATATTTGAGTTTAGGGATGGCCACTTGACATTAGCTAATCAGTTGAGGCTCATCCCTGGATGAAACTGATTCTCCATCTCTCAGTATTCACTAATTGCCTGTAACTCTTCATCTAGGGGGAAACCCTTATACTTCCATACTGACATACCAACTTGCCTTGTTATGGTTCAGGCTTTACTTATGTAAACGCATTGTTGAGATGTCCTGGGTGTAGATTCACCATCATATATAGAAGACAAAGTCTTACAGTTAGATGTCCTAGTCTTCTGGCTCTTGAAATCTTTTCATTCTTTCTTTTGTATTTTCTTGAGATGTGGGTGTATGGTTATGTTGCAGATGTATCATTTAGGGATGGGTACCCCATAGACAGTTGGTCTCTGTATTTTGATCAGTTGAGGCTTTTTAGAGTGGTTACTATCCACTTCAAACAAAGCTTCTTTGATGCAAGATAAGAGCCACAGTTTTCTGTGGGCATAAAAATAAGTATTAAGAATATAGTTAGAAGCTGGATGATGGTGGCACATAACTTTAATCCCAGAACTTGTGAGGCAGAGGTAGGTCGAATTCAAGGCCAGCCTGGTCTATAGAATGAGATTCAGGACAGCTAGGGCTACATAGAGAGACCTTGTCTCAAAAAACGTAGTTAGAGACTGTATTGGTTTGAGAACGTGGTGGTAGTAGGTTCTTTTCTAGATCTCATGGATTCAGCAGCCACAGATATTTGGCTAGGCTTACAGTAAGTAACAGGTACAAAGTTCATTTCTATTGAATGGGCCTTAAGACCAATTAGACAGCTGTTGATTGACACCAAGACACAAATGCCAGGTCATCATTGCGGTTTACAAACAGCAGGGAAGGACCTTTGAGTGACAACTTGCATTGCACCTTCTCATACTAGGGAAGCTAGTCTTCAGGAAGGAGCTTTCTGGGTCAGATTCAGCTCTATTCTCCCAAGTCATGTGCTTAAATTCTAATCATTTCTTCCTTTAAGACGAAACTTCAAGTGATAAGAGAAAAACCCAGTTACTTGCAAGAACTATGGCCCCATTACTCTTAGAGTAGATTAATGAACTGGTTGGGGATAGAGAAGAAACCTGTTTGCTGTAGGTTCTGATCCTATAGCTCTGGACTCCTAGAATCTAGATTAGATTTATAATGTATTTTCTCAGTGATGTTCCCCTGTTGCTAGGTCTGTGGGCCATATTCTGAGTTGCATGGAATAGTAGAGACCAGAGAAAGCAAATGTTGACCTGAGTTCCAACTTTGGTTCATTTCCTGTGTGCCTGGGATAAGTCACTGCTTGAATTTCCTCAATGGTAGCTGAAGGAGAAATGGACCAGGAAGACCCTGTCCTGTTATATAACATAGTTCCTGGGAAGATTTAGATCTTTGTCTTGGTTTCATCTGCATTGCCTATTGCCCTGGACTTCCATGTAGAGGTCTTGAAACATGGGTGATTGCTTAGGTCATTAAGTATGGAGGTATGAGGATGCTCCACACAGAGCCTATAGAGTAATGGTCCTCAACCTCCCTAATGTTGTGACCCTTTAATACAGTTCCTCATGCTGTGGTGATTGCTAACCGCAAAATTATTTTGTTGCCATCCCATAACTGTAATTTTGCTACCAATATGACTCATAATGTAAATATATGATATGCGTGATATCTGCTCTGCATCTCACAAAGTAGTTGTGACCCACAGGCTGAAAACCACTTCTGTGGAGTGAATGCCAGATTCTATTTCTATGACATTTAAAACAGAAGTGAAGGAGAGAAGCCAGTCAAAGGCTTCTGCCTATCCCCATTTCTCTGATGTTTCAGAAGTAGCTTTTCCTAATTTCTTTTGGAATATGTAGATTCAGACCTTTGATATCTGGTGCTTTTCTGTTCTTCATATCTAGGAAGCTATAAGGCCTGACCATCCTAAAAGAATGCCTAGGCCGCAGACCTCCAAATCCGTTTCTCAGAGACAAGATGTCCAGTTTGTTCATTACAACAATAGCTGCCAGACTTATTACAGTTATGTAATAGGTTTCTTTTTATAACCAGGTCTTGAAAATGTGTGCATTATCCTTTAGGTAATAAATGAAATAAAACAGGCTGAAAATAAATCAGCTTTGCAAAGTGAGGCTGAAGCTTTTCTACTAACTGCACCATTAAAAACAATTCTAGTTGCTTTTGAAGGAGCTCCTGGCAAGGGCCTTCTTTTTAACCCTTTCTGGATGCTTGGCTCATTTTGCACCAGTGGCTATCGAGACTTTGGCTTGATAAAGATGAGGCCTGGAGACAGGTACTCTGAGCGTAGCATATATCTGAGGCGGGGTGACTTGGGATGACATTATCATACATTTTCTAATATGGTGGGATCACTTCTACTTCCTCAGTTCTAATCCCACCCTGCCCCCAACCCATTCCTGTCTCAAGTGTCACTTTTCTTCCTCAGAGAGTCACTTTCTAACTGACATGGCTAGAATAAACAAGGACATGTCTTTCTGGCACTGATGCATTAGCCAAGTGTTGAAAGTTAAGGGGTAGTCAGGATTGTCTAAGGTAAAACTTACAATTTTCTTTGTGGGCTTGTAGGGCACTCTCTCTCTTTGTTTTTCTCTCCATTTCAAGTTTTATTAGCAATTTCAACATAGAATTTTGACTGAGCTGTAAATTAATCTTCTCTAAGTACAGTGGGGTCATAGTTCTTGCAAGTCACTAGGTTTTTGTTGTTGTTGTTGTTTTTGTTTTGTTTTGTTTTTGATAGGTGTATTTAGGATACCACAAACTGTGCACAGTGTCTCACAGGGAGATAGACAGACGCTACCCAAACATGAAATACCTCTATGTGCGTCATGATTGTGAGCTGTAGCAGGACCGTGTGCTCTAGCAAAATGTTTTTGAGGTTTTCAAAGGGGGAGAGAACATCTGCATGGAGTGGCTGTCAGAGGTCACTGAGCAATGTCCCTACATCCTATTTGCACGCATCATCCTTGAACAGAGTGAGTCTTGAGTCATCTGATTTCATCCCTCATTAATATTTTCTCTCTGTGTTCCCTAACCACACTTTTCTCCCTGGCACATGGAAAGCTATTAACAATACACGCACGTGGCACATCTGTGGAGCCATTATTGCTGCTGGATAGCTGTGTTTGTGTAAAATATTGAACACCCTGTGACGATTTATAATGGTTTCCCACCGTGTCCACTGCCACCCCCTCCTCCATTTAAAGATATATTAACATCCCTAGTTCTACCTGGAGGGAAAACTCTTTGAAGCGAGACCCTGTAAAGATAAACTGCTCTTTTCTCAAAGTCTCTCACTAGACTGAGCAAGGATGCCTCACAGAAGAAGGGAGCTCTCTGCAGCCCAGGGGAGGGGCAGCTCTGGCAGTAGATATTGGGGTCCTTCACTTAGGTGTCTGCCCTAACTATGAGTCAGCTCTCTGCATCATGGGCAGACCTGAGTTGTAGCCCTTGTGAATTGTGCTAATGCCTTTCCTACAATCCAAGTGAGACCTTACCTCCACCCCCACCTTTTATTTTTTTTAATATAGAGATGCTTTGGTCATAAAAGACCCTCTGAGTCACTTAAATATTAGACTCAGCTTTTCAGGTTTATCATCCCAGAGGCTAGGGTCTGCAACTCAGTCTTTGGAAGGGGTGGGCAGAGACTGTACGGGTTACGGGATAAAGGCTGCTGTCTGTTCAGCACCAAGCCTCCAGGGAGGGGTCTGGAGTGAGGAGCTGTGACAGATCACTGACGTCACCAGCAGGTGTACACAGTGCTCCATCGGTGACACAGCATTTGATTTCTTCTAAAGCTGCTGCAATCTCTCCTTGGCTCCATTACGCTATCTTGCTGCCCACCCACCCATGGTGTCTGAGGTGGGGCAGGTGAACAGAATACACATTTCTGACATGCTGGACTCCCATGGGATGTAGAAGGGCCTTCAGGGAGAAATCACTGTTCCTGTGGCTTTGATATCCAGCTTTTTTTTTTTTTTTTTTTTTGCTCCTATCTCCCCTGTGCCACCTACTCAGAGTGGGTCCTTGGTCACTGCAGTAGAGGCTCCAGGGACAGAGAGTGACATGAGGCAATGTCTGTGGCAGAGGGGAGCATGTGTGCTGAGGCTCAGGAGGCGCTGATTGGCTGCTAGTGAGGTAATGCAGTACAGTCTAAATGTGGCCACAGCAGAGCCAGCATCCAGGGTGTGCCTCCCTACAAGCTTCAGTTGCCTGCAGATGTCTGAAGGACAAGGTCTCTGGGGGCTTCTGGAGGCTCAACAGAGTTGTCTGGCTCACAGGGTCTGACTTGGAGTGACAATATCTGAGGTCTATGTTGTCATTAGTGTTCCCTGTCTTTTAAATGCACCACAATTCTGTCCCTTGCTCTTGAGCCAGACTATTATAGAATTAGGCCATAGGATCACTCACTGCTCTGGTCATAATAAGTGACAGTCTAGACATGTGTTGAAGGCAGGTACTGTTTTCAGGATAATGCCTTTACTGACATACACCTCCCCAGGAGTCCTTCCAAGGACAATTTTACCTTCATAATTTGGCAAGGAGTCCATACATAGTCTCCCCCATTCTATAGTGTTTGGTGATTTTAGCATGAAGAATTGAAGAGTTCAAAAGGGCACTGTGGGTTACACTACCCTCTCATTAGTAAGACTCCACAGACAATGTTGCTATCTCTGGATGAGTGTTCAGGGGCTTAGCTGCTTCTAGAGAGCATCGTTAGTGCCGAGAGAAGTTATACCAATTAAGTCAACAGTAATTGTGTACCTACTGTCTGCTTGTGCCAGAGGTCACGAGAATGAGGTCATATTGTCAAAAAGGTCAGTTTTCCGCCCCACTTATTCAACAATAATGGTTCTAGGAAGTGACCAGAGAGAGCTTGAAGCCTGGTCTTTTAAGCCAATATTGCAGAGAAATATATATGTATGAAAAATAAGAGAGCTATGCAGAAAAATGAAAGAACTGTGCAATAGAGGGTGACTACAGGTTGATTTTCTTTGGTCAAGTGGTCAGTGACAACTTCTTCAAGGAGGTGACCTGTTAGGCAAGCCCTCCATGTGACAAATAGAATGGTCCTGGCATGGTCTAGGAGAAATTGTAGCTGACAGAGGCAGCTGTGTAGGTAAAATCCGAAATCAGATTAAGTCTGAAAGTTCTAGAAACAAGAAGAGCAGTCAGCCAGAAAGCCAGGGAATGAGAAAAAGTGCAGTTGGATGCTATAACCCTTGCATCTGATAGGTGAAGGTAGAAAGATCAGGACTTGAATGCTATCTCTAGACATAAAGCAAGTTCAAGGCTAGCCTAGGCCACATGAGATCCTGTCTCCAAAAACAGAAAAAAAAATATTTTTTTAAAAAGTTGTACAAGGAGTAACAATAGGCTTCTTGGAGAGTATTCAGAATATTAAGTTTTCAGACAGGCCATAAAGTTGAGTGCCCAAAGGTGAATATTCCAGCAGCAAGTGGTAACTTCTGCCCTGTGACCTAACGATAAGCAAAGTCTGATGATAGACTGGTACAATCCTGTGTACCCCAGAAGTGAGTACACTCCCCTTCCCTGGCACACACTGATTCCCTTGGTACTGAGTAGAGACCCACCAGTACATACTAGGAAGATGGGCTGAGAGGGTGCCTGAAGCAAATTCTCTTTGAAAGTTAACATCCCATGATTATGTGCCACAAGCCCAAAACCTTTCTTCTCAATTACTGAAGCTGTGTGTCCCTGAATTCTTAGCCAGATCCTTAGCTTTACCCCTAAAGTATGGTACCCCATGATATATACTACCATGCTAGACTTGCTTTTAGGGTAACCAGGTTGGTAAATGATACAATTAGCATTTGACTAATTAGAAAACTGAGGTTCTGAGAGTTAATATCATATGATAGGCTACAAGTTTATATGTTGTTGTGAAAAAAAAACAAAGACTTTCAGCAATACCTTTGTTTATGCCACTAGGGATGGATGCAGGGTGCACCTAATAGCCAACAAGTGAGGGCCAGAGACAGCACCTAAACACTCTAAAGTGCACAGGATGGCACAACCAATTATTTGCCCTCAAGCATTAGACTACTGAGCTGAGGAAATGCAGAGTTCCATGGTATTAACAGCTTTCAGCTGTTCTGTCTTTCTTAGATCTTAGTTCCTGGACCTTACGATATCTCTAAGCACAGATTTAAGAACAAAATGGATACCTGAGGTCCTATCAGAATACTTTTCCACAAGTGGTTTTGTTTTGTTTTTTTTTTTTTTTTTTATTAGTAAAGGGAGATGCAAGGCTTGATCTCAGAGCATGTGAGTTCCTGGGTGGAGGTGGTGGGTAACTAACCATATATATGCAGTATTGCATCAGCCCTGTGACCTGGTAGAGGTATTTTTTTAATTGTGTTGTGATTATTTTACCTGTACAATGAGTGGGGAAATACTTTCCCCAGCTATGGCTTCAATTCCATGAAATAATAGATGCATATGAACTTTTGTCAAAGTGCTATATAAACGTGTTATTAATAATCTTTCTACCACCAATAAAACAGAACCATCATTATTCTAACCCTGACAATACCAATTTGCTGAGCCATTAGTGCTGGGTACATTATCTTAAAGATACAGATTGGGCACCTATAGTGGTCGCCTGTAAGAAACAGCCAAGGAATGACCCTGGGAATTACTAAACAAGGGTGAGGAGGTTTGTGGCTCATAATTTTGAACTGTCATTATCCTTAGAGGTTTTGTAAGCATTCATTAGTAAAGTCGTTCCCCCTCCTTCCACCTTGGCCAAGGCTTTGAGGGCACAGTGTAAGCAGAGTAATTAATGAATGACGTTTGTGGGAAAATAGTCCAAGTGATGAATGACTATAGAAGAACAAATTGCAAGAAGGGAATTGCCCAAAATCTGGCTAGTCTTCAACACTGTGAAGTGCAAAATGGGATACACCTTGAATTCTGGATCAACAGGCAGAGTTAACTATAGAACAGTGGTTCCCAACCTGTGGATTGATAACCCTTTGGGGGTTGAATGACCCTTTCACCTAAGACTATTGAAAAATGCAGATATTTTTATTACCATTCATTTGGCAGTTAAACAACCCTTCCACAGGGGTTGCCTAAGACCATCAGAAGACACAAATATTTATATTACAAATGATAACAGTAGCCAAATTACAGTTATGAAGTAGTGAAGAAAAGAATTTTATGGATAGAGACACCACAACATGGAGAAACTGTGTTAAAGGGTCCCAGCATTAGGAAGGTTGAGAACCACAGCTCTAAAACATTAGCCTGCTCCTTTCCTTTCTTTTTCTCCTCATCTTTCTGTCTTCTTATCTTTCCTTCCTTCCCTCTCCTCCCTCCACATCTTCTCTTGTTTGTTCCTCACCACAATGTTTCTAAGAGATACCAAGGATAAAACCCCAACAATCACTCCAAGCTAGTACCTTGTTGAGCACAGTGGCTTTTTGAAGCTGTCTGGGATGCCTTGTTGCACAGGGATCAGCCTGCGTGTGTGTGTGTGTGTGTGTGTGTGTGTGTGTGTGTGTGTGTGTGTGTGTGATGGGTGGCCACCATAGCAGTGTGACTTCAGAAGTTTGAAGATGAGCCCCCCCAAATAAATTTTCAAGCTGTTCATGGAAACTCCCTTAACAGAAATATATATATATATATGTCTCCAATTCAAAGAAGGGAACTCTTTCTTCTAAGGTGTAATATTTTCTCAAGTTTCTCCTATAGTATAGGACATAAGTAGGGGAACTGAAAAATTCCTCCTCCAAACTCCTAGGGCTAAGTATGGGGTTCTAAATTAGACCCAAGAGGCCACTCATAAGAAACCAAACCTGTGATATGTCTGGGAATTCTTAAAGTGAACAAGGTACATGGCTCATCATTTGAGCCCTCTGGTGGCCTTCCCACATCTTTGCATCATCGTTAGCCTTAGAAGTCATGTAATAGCTCCCTGTTCTCATCTGAGTCTCTACAGTTACTAACTGGCAGGACATATAACCCAAACTCTCCCCTGGTATCATTGGGTTGCATCATTCTCATGATCCAAAGATACGTGCTATTTGTTCACAGGCATCTGAATCTGACTGGATATATATTGACACAACTATGCTCCATGGGGTACAGGAACAAACACACCAAGGCCCCAGGAAAACTCGGGCCTATATGTGCTTTTGCTGTGACATTGTTGGACTTTAGCCAAGCCACCACAGCCCAATCTCTTTAAGCCTGCTTCCTTTTGTCTATGTGATGCGGTATTGGATGTTACGAAGAACCTTTCTATGAGGATTGGGGGCTGCAGATAGTATTTCATCTGTCAGTTTTGCTCAAAGAATCATTTTTTTTTCATCACCAATACATTACCTAGTATATAATGAACTTTCCCATCCTCTGACTCCTTTTAAGGTGATGCAAAAGATGGCTTTGGGTCTGAAGTCCTCCCGGCTTCCAACAGAGGTCCTGAGTTTAGGGCCAAAAGACTATCAATGGCAGCTATGGTGGCTATCCTTTACCATATTGGGTCCATACCAGAAAAATATTTGTCACGTCTTTTTTTTCTGCCTACTGCAGTAGAATTTCAAGTGGGGAAAGACTTTGAAACTTGCCGTTCAAGTCACAGAACTCAAAAGGACACGTTGGCTTACAGATGTGGTCCATCTTGAATAGCTATGTTGACAAGCTAAACCTGCACAAGAGCCCGCATAACCTTTTGGAGTAGCAGATTTTGACTTCCTCATTTTCATGGATAATTACCGTAGCCGTCAATTTTAGGAACATGGCAGAGTTATTTGTATACAATTTACTTCTTTCAGGTGATGGAACCTGCCTGAGGAACTCACTCAAGGCATGGGACTCTGTTGCCCTCTAGTGGTTGGAATGAAGTAGATTACGTAGTGAGTTCTGTGCGGCCTCCCCCCCCCCCCCCCCGCCCTATTCCCCGCCCTCTCCCCCCCCACACACACACACCCAGCCCCAGCAAAGGTTCTTAAGTACTTGTCTAAAGACTCCTTTCAGGACAGCTCTTCCTGAATGACTACTTAGGAGGAACAGGGGTTTGTGTTGTGATATACCACAATGTTCTGTTTTGTTCCCACAGTCCCCATCTTTAGAGCTGGGAGGCACCTCCTCCTTCTGACATCAGATGTCCATGTCTAGGGGTATCTCAGTCACCTGAGACCTGCATTTACAGTCACACAGTTTGCTGTGTCATTTCCGCGTCAACTAAATGTTGTCTCTAGCAAACAGATATCATTATGTGGTTTTCCAATTAACACTTCCCAAGGGGAGCTAGTTAATATGGATGAGGCTTTTTAACATTTGGCGTGGAATTCAGAGAGGGTTATATGCTGTTGTAACAGACGGCGCCAACATCTTGGTAATTGGCTGAGGTTTGCAGAGGAACAAGTCAGCCTGGGGAACTTGCCCGTCTCTGGGGCACAGGGTGTTTGAGGAATGTTGCAGTGGAACAGTATAAACTTTCCTCATGCCAATTGGAAGGTGGGGCTAGATCACTCCAAGGTTATGATTCCGGATGGGTGCAGAAACAAAGAGCTGTCTGACGTGGAGATCTCCCGTGTGCTGTTTACCTTGGGTTCAAGTATTGCCTTTTCAACAGGCAACAGTAGATGATAAAGATGAGGTGATATATATATATATATATATATATATATATATATATATATATATATAAACACACCCTGTAGCATGGACAGTAAGTCTTAAAGTCTAGGAAATGGGGACAAGGGTCAATTTAATGTATCAGCCCCCTACCCTTCATGCTCAAAGTCTCCAACTTACCCAATAGGACACCTCTCTTCTTACTTCCCCCCTTCAACAGTTTAACCAATGGAAAGGAAAATGGAAACATGACATTTCATCACTTTAGAAAAGGATTCTTCTTTGAAAAAAATATGGAGACTTTCCGTCTATGGACATTAGGGATGCACCCTCTGCTGCCAAAGCTACTGAGGGCTTAAATGATTTTCTTTTCCAGTGTGCTACATTTCCTCACCTGAAAACGAGGAGCTTGAATTACCTTTCTTGCTTCATAATAGAAATAGCTCACACAAACCAATCTGGTACCTTCCAGTGGTGGTTTGCCTAGGAGTGAGCACTGCACAGATATTCTCCAGAACCCGAATTCATGCTCTGTGTCTGCACATTTCCTGCTTCCCAGGCTTGATGATCATCATTGATTCCCCTTTCGTTTTTATCCCTAGCCAGTACCCATCCCTACCTCTGATGCTGCCCATCTCACTGTAAATGTCGTGCCCAATCTTGCTGACCTATATAACCAGACAGATTTTCAACAAATCTCTCCTCACCCATAGATTGGTGTTTAGGTTTGAGAGGTCTTGGTAAGCCGGAGATATCAGGAAGTGACTCTGAGTTACTTGTTGGGATGTGATTCGACTGACAGAAAAGCAGCTCAGATTTTGCTGTTCTTCATCTGACACCCTCTTCTGGACAACCTCAAGTACATTCTTAACACGGATGAACATCACATGTACACTGACAGCCCAGGTTATCTCCATGGACTCTAGACTGTCTTCAGACTTCCTGTTAGACATTTTCACACATCTAACCACATCCATTCTCTGCTCTGCATGCCATGCCTCTGGTTTTCATAAGACTAGAAATCAGGAGAAAGAACAGGAAAGCTTCATTTCCTTCATCACTTGCTAGTTTCCTAGACCTCTCTTCTTTGCTCAGTTTATCTCTCCATTTACCCTTTTACTTCCACTCTATCGCTGGGTCTTACATTGTGATTCTGCAAATACCGTTCCAGACTTTGTCTTCCCCTCTGTGCTGACTTCTTTGCCCTTGTTCAGGATCTGTCATATTTATCTGGCCCCTGACATTTGTGCTCACATGTTCAGGAGCTATGTAAGTCGTATTAATCCACAAACAAAAGCTGGCTGTAGTGTCTTTGCTGAACTTCATTTTAATGATAGTCACATGGAGACTCTTCAAATACAGTATTGTAATAATACTGATGAAAATAGGAAAAGCCATGAACAGCCTTTGGTGGGTTCACAGGTTAAAAAATTCCATTTGAAATTATATTCTCTGGAGATTTTAACCATTACCCAGAGCTGGTTTTGACCACATGCAATACTGTAGTAAAAATGTGGGGCTTCTTGATGGCAATCCTATAGTGGCCAGCATTTATGATTTTTTTTTTTTTCATGAAAAATTTCTTAACTTTTGATAAGCAGAAAATACTTTATACTTTAAAAAAAGATTCCCATTTGGACTGCCATCCTCTGCCATCCTGGTTCATTTTGTCAATCAGTGAACGTGAAGCTGGTTGAAAACTGTGTTTTATTCATTCTTCCTTCCAGTAGGCTTATAACATGCTCAGTTAGATTCTTCTTTCCTTGAGTTTTCTTCAACGATTAGAATCGTATAATTAAATCATAGTCATTCCAAAGTTTGAGCAAGTGCCACCTTTGTCTGCCTTAGGTTGTATTGTGCCAGGATACATACAGGTTTAGGATATTTTTAGTTCTGCATGCACCAAAATAAAATTGACGAAGAAGGGCATTGTCCATTGATCTCAGGACCTTTCTGGCATGCTGTTTCTAAATAGCCATGGTGATCTATTCTACAGAAATTGTTCCAAGTTGTATCACCTTCAGAAAACTATTATTTTCAGAATTAAAGTACAGTATAAAAGCATCTCACTGGTAGAAGGTTTGATTTGCTTTTAATATTAGCTATTATTTTAAACTTCAAAGTATCTGCTTCCATAGGCACGAACAGCATCCTGCTCCCTCTACACGGAGTTTTAGGGCCCATACCATCATTTTATCTGTGTTCTCCCTTTCTGCTTGGCCTACTATTCAGAGAATTTTGGTTCCTTCCTCATAACTACTGCCCAGTGAGGACTGATGTCAAGAGAGGAGAGTAGGTTTAGGAATTGTTCTGCTTCTTCATATTTCATGTGTTACTTGTTAGTGTGTGGCTTAGTTGAAACAGTAGAGATCTGTATAGGCACTCCAGAAAACTGTAAGATCTCATTCAGGAATGTCAGTATTCTGGGTCAGTGTTCCTTTTCCAAATATTTTCCCAGATAGAATCAAATCTATACTCCAATTTACCATGGCCCTGAGTCCACAAGGAGTGCTGACAAAGGTACTAATTTTTCCAAGACATCCAAGAGTCCTGAAAGTCATTGATCAGAGATAATATGAAGTAAATTATGTCTCATAAACTGTTCTAGTGCTAGAACTAAGGAAGGGATAGAACAGTGGTTTCTATTTATCTACTGTTCTATAGAAGGAGAATTAGGGTTTAGGTCTATCAAAGGCTCCATACGTATTCTGTGATCAGCAAATTGGCAATCTGCTTCCTTCCAGTCTCTATAAAGCCATTTTTATTTTTTTTCGTGGTTAGTTGTTTTGTTGTTGTTGCTTATTTGTTTAGAATTAATAGAAAATTTTCAGTTTGGAAAAAATAGCAGCAAGAAGAAGAGGAAGAAAGAGAGGGAGAGGGAGAGGGAGAGGGAGAGGGAGAGGGAGAGGGAGAGGGAGAGGGAGAGGGAGAGGGAGAAGAAGAAGAAGAAGAAGAAGAAGAAGAAGAAGAAGAAGAAGAAGAAGAAGAAGAAGAAGAAGAAGAAGGAAGAAAGAAGAAAGAAGAAAGAAGAAAGAAGAAAGAAGAAAGAAGAAAGGAGGAGGAGGAGGAGGAGGAGGAGGAGGAGGAAGAAGAAGAAGAAGAAGAAGAAGAAGAAGAAGAAGAAGAAGAAGAAGAAGAAGAAGAAGAAGAAGAAGAAGAAGAAGAAGTCAACAAGAATGGTGTAATCATCATCATCAACAACAATAACAACAGTAAAAACAACAAAACATTTCTTTAGACATGGTTGTAAAAAGGTGCATGTCTTGAACTTGGACCAGAATCTCCAGGATGCCCAAAGTTTCCTGCACTGCTGTTTATTTTTCTCCCACCCTATTTGCTCCAGTATCATCAAGGAGTCTGCATGTTTACTTCAGGAAGCCCTTTATTTCTTAATCCAGTGTATTTTATTTTCGATCTTGAGGTTTGCAATTACGAGCTCTTTAGCTAAAATTTTGGGCTGCCTGCAGCAGCTGTGGAGTTTCCAGCCAACTGCCTTATTCTCTGAGGAATAAATTCCCTTTGACAGTGCCACTTATGAAAGGCAGAGCAAGTGGAGAGCATTTTACAGATAATTCAGGGAGAGAGAGGAGTTGTTGCGGGTGGCAAGGAAGGAGAGAAGATAGATTAATATTTTTTCTTTATCACTTGGCATGTTAAACTTAATTATATTTCTTGAGAGACCTCTAAACAGTCATAATTAGGAATTATGATAAGAGCCGCTGTTGCCTTCTACATGTTCCTTTTATGCTTGCCTCTCTGTGAATGTGGACTGTGATTAAGACCAATCAAAATTCACTAGAACAAGACCTCCCTGTCCCTGATGGGGACCTTTTTGACTTTGAATGGATAGCCTTCAGAATCAAGGGCACCTTGACTATCTCTGTGAGCTAAGAAAACCTTAGCAAAACAAGTCAGTAACATTGGAAATGAAGTTGAAAATGCCAATCATAGTTATGAAAATTATAATTTAGCTCCCAGAATTCCTATGTCTTCTTCAGTCTTTTTTGCCATCTTAAAAAAAAATTCTAAAACTATTTTCTTTCTTTACTTATTTCTGTATACAGGAGACAAGAAGGTCACAGGAATATCCCCAAATATTTATGCCATCAAATCAGGGAATAACACTCAACAAGGATGTGAAAAGAGAGGCCTCTATTAAAGGCTGCCGGTGAATACCAGTGAGAAGCATGGAATTCAGCGTTAACTTAGAACAAATATTTCTGAGGATCATGAGATCCAGCCTTTCTGATAATATGTGGAAAGGGCAAGATCAACCTGCCTTCTAATAGGGCCGCTTATTCAGCCTTCAAAGAGCTTTGGGAGATTCTATTCTATTCCTCTTTATTCTATTTATTTTATTGGCACATACAGGAATTCAGATGCTTGCTGGGCAGAGGACATGGGTACTTCCATTAGGACCTGTAGTTGTGGTGTCAATGTGGAAATACCCAAAGAAACCCTATTGACCCTCAAAATTGTTCATCCTGAGAAACTTCTAATATTCCTCTCACCAGTCAAGCTTTAAAGGACAACAGCAGAGATCCACACTCCCAAGTACTGAAAGTACTCCTCGCCTACAAATCCTTAAAATATGGGTATACTGCCAATTGGGGGCTAAAATACCAACTCCTCACTCTTAACACATCCTCTGAGGACATTCATGATCACATTCAGAAGGATGGGGGTTAGGAACTTAGGGGAATCCATCCTCAAACATTTCTCCAATTTTTTTCCCTAAAGGCTGAGTAAGATGTATTGCAAAGCAAAGGACTTTCACTTTTCAACATTAGCACCTCACTCTCACCCCACATCCTGACTTGGGGTTGTCTTGGGCCCAAGAGGAAGCCTGCTGTATTTTGATGAGACAAGTCACCTTTGGTGTCATAATCCCCACTCTTCAAGAGCAAGGAATCATTAGTATCTTGACATTGAACTATGTAAGTTAGAGCCCTTCTCTGGAGCTCCAAGGGAAATGGTGAACTTTCACACACACACACAGCCTCTCCTGACAGTAAATGATTATGCCCTGTAAAAATGGCTGAAGGAGATATTATTTGAGTGCTGCTGCTGGAATGTTAAAAGGAATTCAGATGGGAAAAAAATATTCCAGTGAGTAATATACACTGGTGTCTAGCCCCTAATTTGACATTCAGGTCAGATCAACACTAACCTTGTAAAATCTTGAAATTTAATATCATATAAAAAAATGCTACTGGGCAAGGATCTTTATTACACCCAATCATGAAAACTATGTGTGGTGCCATCTCTGGGTATTTCTCTATCAATTTTTTACTCACTTCATACCCTTTCCAAACATGAGGCAAAAGTGCTATATTTGAACACCTATATCTGTTCTAATTTATTTTGAAAATTCAACAAACAGAAACATCTCATTTCCCATGTGTTCCTTGGTAGAGTAGTGAAATGTATTTAACAAGTTGGGAGAGGCTTTATTGTTATACAACATGTCTATGTGTAAATATTGGGGCTGATTTTTAAATGTAGATGAAATTAGTTTCTTTTGGTAATAAAATGATCAGGGAGTTCAACATATGAAGTTATTATATGGATATAAATATGTGTGTGAGTGTGTGTGCGTCCATTTTATATCTGTACCTTTCCTTACATGTATATCATGTTCTGGCAAAGCACCTTTCCCCGCATTAAATGCACCAGATTGACCATATTCTATTCTGGTACCCAGAGGGTAATGAAAGCTTAAGTCTTATTCCTCACCATTTCCTGACTCAGCAATGAATGGATGCCTATAATAGTAACAGTGATTGGCTTCTGTTCTTTCTTGATTATAAGGAATTACCAACATGGTCCAGAAAATAAAGGGATAAAGGCCTAGCATTTATTTTGCAATTGAAAATAAAATGTTACAGAAGTTAAAGACATCCTTGAGAAGTATCAGAAGTAGGAGGTATATGATATGCCTAGGTCCATAGGTCCATAGGGGTTTTTTTTTTTTTTATCCTAACATGATGTCCAAGGTGCTCAATGAGTATTTGAAAAGGAAGACTCCCTATAGGTTTAATGTTTCTGATTCCGTTGTAGTCAGGGCTTCCTTTCTGAGGACACAGTCAACATTTCTTCCTTAGCACATGATAGAACTTTTAAATAACACTGTGAATAATATATTGCAAAGCCAATCTTTTTCCATGAGCGGGATAGCTTTTCTAAAGAGTAGTAACTTCTCAGTGACTGTTTGCAAGTAATATATATGCTCCATTGTTTAAAAAGTGTGGTATCTTATCTATAGGAAAAACATTTCTCTTAGCATCCGTTGTTTTAGGTTGTCTATCATCTCTCTGCTTCCCCTTACCCTCAGATGATTCCCAGAGTTTCTAGTTAGCATGCCTATATTTTTTATAGCAACAATCCATTGTTGCATCTTAGGTTGTTTAAGGTTTAGACAATTTGTAGAGGTGTAAAGCAAATGTTCCATCTTGAACTTAGAAGAACCCTTTGGAATATCCAGTAATATTTATACATTGAGAATCAGTCATGCCACGAGACCACAATTTTAGTACAAAATTAGAAGTTTGGGAATTCAGAGCCAAACCTCATAATATAAAGTCCTTTCCTTCTGAGATTCCATGGGAAAAACACTGTTGTCTCCAGCTTGCCTTGTTTGAGCTGGTTGGTTCTTTGACATGTATATGTGTGGATGTGTATATGTATGTGTTTTGCCAAGGAGGGTTCATCTGAGTGAGTATGTGAGTGTGAAGGCCAGAGGCAAACCATAAGTGATATGTCTGACACTGTCCTCCTTGATTTTATTTGTTAAAAAGTGTCTCCCTGGGACCTGGGACTTCCAATTATCCTACACTAATTCTGAGAGATCCTCTGTCGCCATTTACTACCCCAGAGTTAGGATTACAAGTGCATGTGGTCATGGTTTCTTTTTACATAGGTTCTATGGATCAAACTCATGACCTCATGTTTGTATGGTAAATACTTTACAAATGGAGCTATTTCCACAGACCCTACTCTCTTTATTAGTCTCAAAAAAGCAAAATCTAAGAACTCAAGCAGGAACTGCCACTTTGATGTTGTCTCCTTTGTCTTAGCCTCTCCATTGGTCATCACTATGAGAAATCAAAGTCTGCTAAATCCATGATTTAAGTCAGTTCCACTATCATCATGAACCCAATTTGCTTTTGGATATGTGACTGGTGATATAAATGTGTCAAGGGCAGGTGCTTATTTTTGTTGACCTCATGAAGAGCTCTCATTGATTGATTCCTATGAAAATTTTCATTAAGTTATATTGACTAACTCCATTCTCATAGGTAATGGAGTAAGCAGCCATGTTATCTTGTCCTGTTCCTTTAAAGTTGGAATATACTTTCTGTGAATGTGTCAGTTGAAGAAAATGGCAATCTTTTACACATAAGCTCCAGTATCCACAGAGTCCTTGGCTACCAGAGACGTTTATTGATGGGACTTTTAGGATACTAGACTAGAAGCGCTGCTGAGAAAACACTCTCAAGTGTTCTTCTGGTACCAGGGAGCAAGAGGGAAGTGATCACCAGGAGACCTTGAGACTTTAGCTAGCATATAAATGATGTGGGTAGATTCTAAGCTTTAGGAGTGAAACTATAAAAAAGAGACTAGAAGGAAGTGGATGCTTTCTAAAAAAAAATTAAAACATGAAGACAGCTAGAGCTATAAAGCAGAAGGGAGGCTATGGGAATTTTGGTGGAAGTAGTTTGGGATAGTATAGATCTTGGGTATGAGTAATCTGAACACCACTGGCACCAGGGGAAACAATGCAGCCTTCTATGTGGGTTTGAAATGTCATAGTTTCCTATCTACTCAAAGACACATGAATGGGGACAGAGGTATTTGTTGTGTTCTGAGCACCCTAACTAGGAGAAACTTCAGCCAAAACAGAGACATGTTAGCATCATGTCTCCCAAAGCTGCCTTCCAGAATGACTGTATCCTAGAGGTCTCTGTATTAGAACATTTCTCTCTACTGTTGTAATATAAATAAACACGTTCCCTTATGTATGTATGTTTTATGTGCATGCTCATTTATATAGTGTGGTACATCTGTACTAGTTGGGCATGGTGTTGGAAAAGCACAGCTTGGAAGCTTCTATATGGTGTAGTGTGGTATGGTATGGATACAGAAATCTTTCTTATCCCTTTGTCCCCTGATCTGTTGCATTTAAAATTCCATTTAATATCTGTTCAGATTTATAAAAATAATCTTATATTTTTGTCAACTGAAATAAGTAATGTTTTCAGTAATCACTTAATGACAGCCCACAGTGTGCCAGAATGCAGAATTGAACGGTCTAGGCTCAGGCCCTATCCTGAAAAAAAAGATCTCAATGTGAAATGATAATTACTACCATACTGGTACATTAGGGCTAGAGAACACTCAGATAAGGAACACATGACATAGACACAGGCATCACAAAAGCAATCTGGAGAAAATAAGGCTTATATTATGCTTCAAACAGTGGATAAAACCCAGGGACAGAGGCAGGTATTCAAGAAAATGGGCTTTCAGAGTGAAGGCTGTGGCAGACTGTGATAGGTGGAGCTAGAGGTGGATCTATCAGTTCCCGGCACCATTAGGCAGCATCATTGTTCCAAGTATCAAGTATGCTTTGTCAGGCAGAGATGATGGGATGAGGCTATAGAGAACATCATAGGCCAGATCACAAGGGAAGTCAGATTGTAAAGTGCTCTAGTGTGGATTGAGTAGGATGGAGATAGGATGGCATTCTTGTCTTGATGATTTTGATTTGCCAATGGAAAGGTGACTCCATCTGTACTTTGAAGACAGAAATAGAGATAGGCAAGATGAGGTCAGGCAGATACCAGAAGGTAACCTCAGAGAGAAGAACGAGACTGCGGTGGTGATACAAGTAATCCCCGAGTCAGTCAGGATTCTAATAAAATAGATTATTAATTAAACTGGTTGCTTAGAGTATGGTGCAGTAAGCCAGGCTCTGACAGCAGCAGTCACACCAAAGGCGGAGGTTAAAATGGAGTTAGTAGGATATCATGAACATAGACTTTGGGTTGGGTATATGTTTTATAGAGAACTAGTGTGATGCAGATGTTAGGCACTTGTGGTTTGAGGTTTGAGGTTTGATAGAAATGAGTTTGACTTCCAGCTCAGCTATCTAACTAGTTGCATGATCTAGTATATTGCTATTGATCTTCAGTTTTGCTACCTGCTGAAGAGGATATTAATATCAACTGGAATCAGATTGTCCTTGCGAGACTTTAGTTAGAAAGTATGTAGTAAGCACATTACCATTTTTTATTACTGTAATTGGTTAATTAAGAGTCCAAAAGGGGAGACTATAATAGAACAGGCATGACATGGGTAGGGTTCTAATGAGCTTCGTGGTGTTGGGAAAACAATGTGTGGTCCCCTGACAGTTATCTCAAGTTATCAGGATTCTTGGAAAGCATTGGTCCACCAGCAAAACAATGCTTATGAGATATGGTAGAAGTGAAGCAGAGAATCTTTGGAAAAGAGGATTAAAATTGGGAATGAAGACTTAGACAGATCAATCTATAGCTCTATTTATCTCAGTCTCGTGAGAGAAAAGGAGAAACAAGGAAGAAAGAAGGGAGACTGCAAAGTAGGAAGTGATGAGTTTGGTTAAATTTTTTAGTCTTTCTATGCTTCATTTTCTTTACTATGTTAGATTAAGACAATAACAAGCTGAAAGTCCATGAAACTATCATTTAGAAATATTTTTTAAACTTGAGCCAATGATTATAGTTTAGAAATTTTGAAGGGAAAAATGAAAAGATTGGTCTATCAGTCTCCTATGTCCCGAGGATGCAAGGTTGCTGTCCCCTTTGAATCAAAAATTACTGTTTTAAAATTTTTTATTATTTTATTTATTTGTATCCCAAATGTTGTCCCTCCTAGCCCCACTCATAGAGTTCTTCCTCATCATTATCCCCCTTCCCCTTTGCCTCTGAGAAGGTCCCCCCTCAGAAATCCCCCCTACCCTGGAGCATCAAGTCTCTAAAGAATTAATTAGGCACATTCTCTCCCACAGAGGCCAGAAAAGGCAGCCAGCCCTCTAGTACATATGTATAGGGAACCTTAGGCTAAAAATTACTTTTCAAGTCCACTTGAGAGCCCACTGCTCCAGGCTCTGAGCTGGTTATTCATTCTGGGTCTAGTTCTCAGTAACCTGACTATCTGGCTCAATTTTCTGTTAAAATTTGCGATGTCAGGATACTCAGTGATTTCTTAAACTAAGCATCTGATGATTCTTTTAAAAGAATACATTCTAGAAGAGGGCATGTGGATTATGCAGAAGCTTGATAGCAATATCTTTAGTGAAGTGAGATGGTTTCCTCCTGTACATTGTTCAAACAGAGATCTAGTGCCCTCCTCTGAGAGTGGCATCAGGGTGAGTGGAAGAAGCAGAGGAAGGAGAGAACGATGTTGAGTAAAAGGAGGGAAACTGGATGATCTCAGAACCCACATCCTAGTGAGTTCCTGGAGAGTCCAAGCGGCACTGCAGAGAATCAGCTGCTGGAGTACAGATGGGGCTTGCAAAATGGCTGATTTATCAGGTGCAGGCAGAGGGTGACAAACCTGTTCTATGCTGTTCTTTTTTTTTTTTTTTTTTTTTCTCCTCTGCCATATCCCTTAGCCCTTCTCACCCCACCCCTGACACCTCAACCTCCTGCAGCACTTGCTCCCCTTCTCTCCAAGCCCCCCTCCTCTTTACTGGCAGGTTCACCAAGAAACAACTGGGTTTCCATGGCAACGTGGAGACAGCTGAAAAATGGCAGCTAAATGCAGCTGCCCCTCATTTAATATCGACTCTGGCACTGACAGAACAGATAATGGGCAATAACACACCATTATGTTGTGGGAAAATGAAATGCTTCAGCAGCAGGCTGTCATGCTGGGGGATTTATTTGTTACTGTACCAGCACCCGGTTCCCTCTGCATCTCTTCCTTTCTGTTTATTCCTTCTTGCCTGAGGCAGTTTCTCTCTTCCCCCTTTCAACCCCATTGCTCATTTCTATATCCTCTCTTCTTCCATATTTCCCTCTATATTCTCTCCACTTCTCTGAATCAATCATGGCTTTGCGTGGACACGTGCATATAGAATAGTAGCAATTATTTGCATAATGACTTACAAGTCACAAAGCACATTCAGCCACATTTTTTCCCAATCTGGGTGGTGAGACAACTCCATCAGACAAGTAGGGCTTGCATGCTGCTAAGTATTCTGTGGGTCTAAAAGGGGGCCTTAGAAATGTTGAACAGTTTGTCCAAATTTACATAAATCACTGTCAGAACCTTCATCTCAAGTCAGATTTTCTGCCCTATGCACAGGACTCTTTCAAATACATGGAGAATTTCCCGCTGCCAATTTTTGCTCACCTCATCAGAATCATGTTTCATTAATAACAGTTATTATTAATCTCTACAATAAAAAATCTTTCAAGCTTCCAGTCTTCATAAGGTTTATTTTTATTATTATTATTATTTCTAGGCCCTTATAAATTTTCCCAATAAAGTGGCATTAACTTGTTGATAAGGGGGACTGCTTTTAATATTTTAAACCCAAATGCACATATATACCCAGTACCACCCATTGTATCATGAGATCATGACATACAGAAGGGACATAACATAGTCTGACTTAAAAATGGGACCATTTTGGTAGCTGAGAATATTCCCTCCTAAAACATTAAACATTGAAGCAAAGGGAATGTCTTTGTTGACCTGAACAAAGAGAGTTCTTTCTCCATTGATTAACTGTTCTTTTATAGATCTACCTGGCTGGATCTTCATAAAATCCATAACAGTTCTTAAAATACCATATCATGCACTTTCTAGACTGGGGAGATCTGAAATCAAGTTCCTTGTAGAAAAATGCAAATGGCATGTGACTAGGTAAATCCAATAATGTTTTCATTTCTTGTTGTGGTTGCTGAGGGAAAAAAATCCAAAACCAAAGTTTCATATGGACACCTATAGGCAATACAATATGAGCAATACATATAGTGGGTTTTGAACCATGGAAATGACTTATGTTGCTAAAGAGAGTGATGTTTGTATTTAAAGTAAAGGTTTTTGACCTAGAGTCTGTGAAACTATTGAAAATACACACAACATTTTACATGAACAAGGCAGGACAGTATGATAGTTCAAGCCACCTGGTTTGAACACACAAGTACAGGTTTTCACCCTACAAATTTCCAGGTTTGTAGATTGAAAAAAAATTACTTTTATCTTCCCAGACTGAGGTTTTTGAAGCTGTAGTTTATAGATATAAGAATTTGTGTTCTGTATTGCTCCTCTTAAGGCTAGAATTCTTTTTAATATATATATAATCTCTCCATATATATATATATATATATATATATATATATATATATATATATATATTATATTATATAATTAACAAGTTTCTGTGATATATATCATATATATCATTTATATGATATATATCTCATATATATATATGAGATATATCATATAAATATATATATTTATATGATATATATCTCATATAAATACGATATATATATATCATATATATGAGATATATATCATAAATGATATATATCACAGAAACTTGTTATTTTACTTTCATTTTATGTTTTGTTTTTAATTCTTTGAGAATTCCGTATGTGTATGTAATGTGTTTTTGTCATTTCACACTCTATAACTGTCTCTAATACAACCACCTGCCCTTTTATATCAAGTCTTTTTTTTACTGTAGTTTCTGTGAGCAGCTGTGCTTATTAGGGTTGTTTATAAAAACATAGATGATAGGATTAGTTACTGGAACTCGGGCAACTCACTAGTGGCTACATCACTGAAGAAAAGGCCTCTTCCTCCCCTGATAGCCATCAACTGCCAGTAACTCTTCAGTGGAGGGCGGAGCCTTGTGAACCCCTCCCCCACCCATGAAGGAATGGCAAGGAACTCAGTCTTGTCTGGGTTGTATGCAGGTAACCACAGGTGCAATGCGTTTCTGAGGGTAATTGTGCTATCATAGCTAGAAAAATGAACTTCACAGCATTCTTCCTAATTCTCCAGTCTTCTATTGTTTCCTCTTCTGGGGACACCACAGGAGCCTTCACTGACCTCTGATGGAAACAGAAGTTTCTCTGACCAGAGTAGCACGAATCTATGAGTATAAACATAGATGTATAGGGGTTTAGAAGAAGACTTGATACCGTGCCCACTTAGGAAAATAATAGTAGGCCCCAAACCCCAGCCTCCAAATACCTATGATTTTGTGTAGGCTTTTGAACAGGTTTGTGAGATCAGGTAAGAATTCCCACCTGTGGATAAGGCCCCAAATCCAACCAGATATCAGTTGGTTACACATAAAGCAGTACTACCACGGTTGCATCAGTAGGTGCATCTTGCCTGGCCAGTAGGCATTGTAGCTGAGAGTGTTCACAACTGGGTAAGACCATTGATGATCTTTTCCCTCCAGTAAACTGGATAGCACCTTCTGCACTATGTAAGTTAACTTGAAGGGAGAGAACCTCCAGCTTCATTCTTGTTTGGCATCTTTCTTTCCCCCAACAACACTATGTGATATCTCTAGCAGTAGAATCTTACCACTGAGTTTGATATCTATAATGCCGTATGCTAATTTCTATGCTCAGAACCTCTCCCTCTAGCTGTAGTCACATTCCACAAAGCGAACTCAAGTAGGCTACTGGAAAAAACATTTTGTGTTGCTGAGAAAGCCTAGGAAGGCAAGCTGTTGACATGGTAGGCTGTATGTGGTTACTATTATTTGCTTTCTGTTCCCTGGGTAGTTATTTCCCATCAGTGGTTTCCTAGGGTGAAATGAAACCATGATGTATATTATCCAATCATGTAATGTCAGAATGAGGAGGAACCAGAAATTCTACTTCTAGAATTATCTAGTTCAAATCGTGGCTGGGCAAGGAACAAGTCCATGGAGCAACTGTTTTGCTAACCAACTCTTTGGCTATGTTGTCTCATCTCTCCCTTTGGTTTGCTTGATTTCCTCAAATTTCTTTAGTGGTTTTCCTGCTATATCTTTGGCTGACACACGATGAAGGCAGGAAACTAATGTCCTTTTAGGATCTATTCTAAGAGTTATATTTTATTCTTAACAAAGCAAACGTGACTGGTTTGGGAAAGGAGCACTCAAATCTTGAGAAATATTTTAAAATGTTTTATCATTCTAATAAATTTAAAAAATTACATTCTAGCATTTAGAAAACTAGTTCAGAAATTACCCCATTATCAGATTTTTATTCATTATTTGAGAACTTTAAGAATAATAAGCCCTTTATCTAGTTGCTGGAAGTTTAGAAGTACCAAAGAACTGTGGATCTAACGCTAGTCACAGATAAGGAGAACGCAGCTTTTAAAACCAAAGAGAAACATTTACTGCAGTCCATGTACTTTCTTCCCTGGGAAAGGAATAGGATTAGCAAAGAACTTAGTACCTTCTTTGTACAGCAATCAGACAGGGCCACAGCTGTGTTGAAGACTGTAAATGGAGAAAGTGAAGGAGGGACCATCTGGAGACCATTCCACCTGGGTATCCATCCCATGTGCAGTCAGCAAAGGTAGACGCTGATGTGGATGCCAGGAAGTGCATGATGACAAGAGCCTGATATAGCTGTCTTCTTAGAGATATGCCAGAGTCTGACATATTTAGAGGCGGATGCTCACAGCTAACCATTGAACTTATCAAGGGGTTCCCAATGGAGGAGTTAGAGAGAAGACTGAGGAGCTGCAGGGGGTTGTGGCCCTATGGGGAGAGCAATAATACCAACCAACCAGAGCTCCCAGGGTTTAAACCACCAGCCTGGGAGCACATAGGGAGGGGCCCATGACTCCAGCTGTATATGTAGGGGAGAATGGCCTTGTTGGGCTTAGGTGGGAGAGGAGATCCTTGGTCCCATAAAGGCTGGATGCTGAGTGTGGGGAAATTTGAGGGTGGGGAGACGGGAGTGGGGGGCTAGGTGGGGCACATCCTCATAGAAGCAGAAGGAGGGGGGATGGGATAGGAGGTTCCTGAGTGGGGTTGGGGGGAAATGGGGCAAGGGGATAACATCTGAAATGTAAATAAAATATCCAATAAAAATTTTTTTTTTAAAAAAAGAAAACACTGGCAGAAGCACCCTGAGGGGATGGGGGCTGCACAGAAGAAATCTCAGGACTATAATTTCAGAGGTATATTTTAAGATATAAGCAGCGGTCATCAGTCATCATTTTGTTTTTCCCAAGACAGGATGTCTTCTGTAGCCCAGCTGTCCTGGACTCACTTTGTAGACCAGGCTGGCCTCAAACTCACAGAGATCCCCATGACTCTGCTTCCCAAGTGCGGGGGTGGGGGGGGGATGGGACAGGAGGATTAAAAGAATGTGCCACTATGCTCAGCCTAAGAAAATCAATCTTAAAGTGAATACTTTTTAAGATGTATTTTATTTTGAATTCTGTGTGTTGGGGTGAGGGGAATGTATGCTTGAGTGTACGTTCCTGCCAAGGCTAGAGAAGAAAGGTGGATTCCCTGGAACTGGGGTTGATGATAATCATGAACCTGACGTGAAACTCAGGTTCTCTGGAAGAGCCTTATGTAAACTGTTCTCTTTTGCCCAAGCATAATCTTAAATCAGAAAATTCCAATACTCGGGGATCATAGAGGACTCAAAAAGTAGACTTGCAAAAGCCAACATCTCTCCACAACTCTTGTTACAACACCAAGAAGATAACTGAAGCTCATAAAAATCCTTGACCTTTTAACTTAGATCTTAGAAATTGCCTTTCTTGGAGTTTTAAAAGTATTTTCTCTAAGTCAGTGATATTCTAGTCATCATGGGGATAGAAATCACAGGGATAGGAACTGAGAGGGAACTGACAGCCAATGCTGAAGTTTGGTGTTTAAATCCCCCACCCCTGTGTGTGTGTGGTGTGTGTGTGTGTGTGTGTGTGTGTGTGCATGTACAAACGTGTATATATTTTTGTGGAGGCTAGAAGTCAATATTGAGTGTCACCTTGAAGATGACATTCACTTTAGTATCTATCTATCTATCTATCTATCTATCTATCTATCTATCATCATCTATTGATCTATCAATCTATTTTTAGAGATTGGGTTTCTCACAATCTTGGAAATCTTGGATTGTGGTTGGACTACTCATCAAAGACTTGGGAATTTGTTTCTTTGTCCATTGTGTGGGATTATAAACACAGGATTGTGTCTAACTTTAATCATCTGAGTTCTGAAAACAAAACTCAGGTCCTCTTGCTTGCATAGGGAGAGCTTTACCAACTGAACCATATCCTCCTCAGCTTGTAAAACACTTCCATAGCAGTTCTGTGGGCAACAGTGTGCAAGGGAATGGTCAGGGTTTGGGTCGTGTTCAACAGGACATCAAACAGTTAATTGTTTTCATTCCTCCCTGGCAAATCACGGGTAGCACAAATTGTTAGTTCTACACAAAGAGGCATGGGTTTCCCAAAATGAAGTGCATATCTAGATGATAAACCAACCCAAATTAACCCTTTGGACACCCTTATTTAGTCAGAAAGCCTCCCTCTTTTTGCAATTGAGAAGCTAGGTGGCTTATCCAAAGAAGTCTGGAAAGAACATAGCAGAAACAGAATGATATACTATCCGTACGTCTTTTATTAATTAACCAAACTATCGCCAACATACTCTGTTTCCTAAGACCGAGGAAAAATGTAACACATTTAAAAATATTTCTTAAAAGCATCAAACATTTGAAGGCTGTAAGCTCTTAAATTAATCATTCTTCTATAGACTCAACACCTCAAGTGTGAGGTTTTACATGTACTCACAAAGGGGTTGCACATGATAAACGTATTTTTTTTTCACTGAAGTTTGTTGATCTCCTGAAGTATTATTTTGCTTCTGAGAAAAGCTGAAAGACTATAGGGCAATTTTCTGGGTCAATTTTGCCCAAGGCACTCCTTAATCATAAATTAAGTAATGGAAGAGCTCTTGTGGGTCCTTACGATGCAATTTAGTGCACTAGAGTGGGAATAGACTAGCTAGGGCCTCAGCAGCCCACTGAACCCCTAGGGTTTAAAAAAAAAAAACATAACTAAGACTTCTTCATTGCCCTGCTTTCTACTGTGGAATGGCTGGGGCCCCACTAAAGCACAGCATAGTTGCACTGTTAAAATAACCCACACATACTTCCAATAGAACTTTGTTCGATATAAGTTGACACGTATAGGGATGTATCAGGTTAGGTAAAGTGCCTTTCTCTTATAGTATATTGGTGGTCATCGCATAAAGTAATAGTGTCTCATGTATATACATTTTCACTCTCCTCTCATTATGTTCTTATGGAGATTCTCCTACACAGTGGGAAGAACAGCTATTTTTAAGACCTTTGAAAATTAACAAGCTCTGTGAAGGCTTTAATTGATTGGCAGACATTGATTTTGGCCCCCAATTAAAACTCCAACCCACCTACATATCTTCATCTTCACTGCCACTATTGTCGTCGCCAGTTACCAGCATCCATCACTTAGACAATCACTTGCAGAGGCTGTCAATAGTCCTTCCTGCGTCACTCCTAATCCCTCTGATTGATAATTTACACAGCAATTTACCAAAGAGATCTTTTTCTATATGTATAAGCAGAGTTCTTCTAAGCTTCAAACACTGTGATGCTTCTGATTTTTCTTAGGGTAAAGTCCAAGGTCCTTGACCAGATGTTCCAAGCCTGGTATAATTAAAGCAGTGGTTGTCAACCCCAGCATAGGGTTGTTGCCTAACATACAACCTGCATATCAGATATTTACATTACAATTCATAATACTAGCAAAATTGCAGTTATAAAGTAGCAACAAAATAATTTCTGGTTGGGATCATCACAACATGAGGAGCTGTATAAACGTTTGCATCATAAAGAAGGTTGAAAACCATTGATATAAAACTTGGCCATCCCAGCCATACCTTCTTAGTTACTCCAGATAAGTTTGCCCTCCAACACTCTAGGTACTGTGCTATCTTTGGTAGTTTCTCACAGGCCAGTGCATGCTCATTTGCAGACTCTAGTTTAAATTTAAACTTGGCTAGAGGTCTTCCTTAATCTCTCAGTCTAAATTAGCCCTCTTCACTTTCTTTCATCTCTCCGACTACTCTGATCTTGTCCCCGCAGAGATTAAGCATTTCAGAGTAACGTCTACATATACGCATCTTCATCTGGGAGCTGTATCCCTCACTAGACTGCAAGATTGATGGAATCAAGGTCCATGGCAATTTTGCCCACCAGTAAATATCCAGCACATAGCTCACTGTCTGCTTCAGAGCTGGCCTACTGTAAATATTTGTTAAACATGAAAATGAGAGGATGACAGGCCCTGGAAGGCCATTCTGCCTCTGAAGTAATTGTTAATGCTTTTTGGTTTGTATGTACCGAAAACACAACTAGGGGGTCCTGGAAAAATACATAGTCTGATACATAGAAGCTTAATGTTTGAATAAATGGGTTGGTATACAAGAATGGATAACACTTGGACATGACTACCCTGTAAGCAAAGCTGACTTCTCTGAGTGTGTGACTTCCCCACACGTCACAGTGACATTCTTCTTTTCAGAGTGCTACGTGTTTCCAAACTCAGCCCCATTGCATTTGGACCAAAACAGCTTGTGGCCTAGTATTTTTCCTTTCTCCTGCCACTACAAAATTCTGTTCTGAGTAAGGAAGTGGTGTGGTTACACAACAGAAGTTCTGACACTTTTGTTCCCGGAAGAATACCATCAAGATGAAGGCTATGATTAATACACCTAATTGAAAAAAAAATGGCAGCTAACTGCAGACAACCATCTCCCATCTGTTGGTAGATGGAAATTGCTGACAGGAGTTCTCTATTGAGTGACCCAATAAGAGAGGAGTTAGAGAGTGTACAGATCACTATCCATCCCTTGCCATGCATATGCTGTTTGGGCCAGAGAAGTTCCTTTGGGCTGTTTCACATGTAAGCATCACCACAAAATGGCAGAGTTTAGGGCTGGGACTTAGAAACAAGGGTTTTTTTTTGGGGGGGGGGGAGGTGCATGAGGGCTTTGCAAAGAACTTTTGTTCTACAAAATGAGAATTTAGGATCCTCATGGCTCCAATCATGTAACTGCTGACTGCAAGTTGAATCTCTTTAAGAGACAGGATGCTTCTTGTCCAAGCAGGACTCTTGTTTTACTCTTTCTTTGCCCTATGTTGGTGGTGTGGGGAGTATAGAGAGAAGGAAGAAAACCTCAGTGCCTACTCTGAATTCTTTATAGGACCTGAGCTGGCCTGAGCTTCCTGGGGCCTCAGTGAGGTTATCAGGAAGACATTTGGTCCCTGAATTGTGAATTTAGTCTGAGAACAAAAACATATAAGTAAATGTATGTTATAAATATATACATACACAATTATAACTATTGTCTACCTATCTGTTGTGTATTTATTATACCTATATCTGCCACCTATCATTATCTATCTCTCTGACATGTATCATTATTTGTTACCCTGCTTTGCTTCTTAGTACATTGGTGGTGCCCCAAACACTCCTATGCCTTTTGCCAGTGTTATTATGCATCTGTCTTTGCCGGTACATAGTTCAGGAATGCATCTCCATTTAAATTAGGAGAAGAAAAAGAAGAAAACCCCCACACAGTGCAGCCAATAAACATAAGTATCTTCAAGTCATGCCATTTGTTTTGCATACCCTTTTGCTCTGACAGAGGCAGGGACAAAACAACTGAGACCCCAAACAAGTGAGAGGCTAAGCCCAGGCTGAGTTATGCTTTTGATGAGGCTCTTTCCTCTGGGTCTTGGGGCTTTCTGACATGCATTCACTCTGCTAACTGATACCAGTGGTGCTAAGACAACAGAGCACAGAACTGAATGTACTGGGTTGTCCACTGAGGGACAAGGCCAGCACATCAGCTTTGGAATCCAGTATACTGTGTTCTGGGAATGCTGACTCTGGCAGCATACGTGCTGAGCACTGGGGAGGGAGGAGAAGGCTCTCCTGGGAGATCTGGTGGTACCATGTTTCCATCACGTTCTCTGCATGTTCGCATCCTTTAAGTTCTCCATCAATCAGTCCAAGAAGTAACACTGTCTTCTTGATGTTTAAAGGAAGCTGAGAATTGGAAAAAAAAAAAAAAAAAAGAGCTTATGTTACCCAAGTTTATCCCTTACATTAGGGTGCACTGGTAAGAACAATTTTTCATTGCTTTGGTGCCCAAGAAGAAAAATCAATTTCTCTCTCCAAATAGAAGGGGACTTCTATAGGGACCAAACAAGGAAAAAAGCATTATAGGAACTTGAGGAATTTTGTTTCTGTCTCTGCCCTCTGATTAGTCCTGCGACCTTCGGTATGACTCTCTGATGCAGAGGCTCTGTTCTACTGTTGATTTGGAACATGACACAGCTGACCTTCTGACCTATTACTGTGGCAACTGAGGTTGTTTCTTTGATGAATTCCACCAGGAAGAGACTAAGCCAGAAGCCAGAAGTCTTTGTTTGCTGCTTGCGTGTTCGACGTAGCCCCTCTTTTACTCTAGCCACATGGCATGATAGAGAACTGAGAAGCTGTTGGAACACTGGCAAATGTTGAGAAGGCCCTCTGTCTGTTATGGACACCTTTTCACATTCACATGGATCACCCTCATGCTCAATTTTTTTTGTTGTTGTTGTTTTTTTTTTTCGAGACAGGGTTTCTCTGTGTAGTCCTGGCTATCCTGGAACTCACTCTGTAGACCAGGCTGGCCTCGAACTCAGAAATCCACCTGCCTCTGCCTCCCAAGTGCTGGGATTAAAGGCATGCACCACCACGCCTGGCTCATGCTCGAATTTTATGCCGAGCACATTCTTTATTCTTTCTAGATGAACTGGAACAATATATAACAGGGCCACAAATCCCCAAATGACAGTGCTTTAATATGTGGCCTCTTGGGGGCTTGGGAGACAATTGGGATTAGATGAGCTCATGAGAATGGAGCTAACTTGTTGGCCTTAGTATCTTCATAGAAAGACCAGAGCTCTTATCTAAGCCACCATGTGACTAGAGGAGAAGACTTTTTGCATCCCGTGAAGAGACTCCTTTTCAAACACCAGATCTGCTGCTTTTACTTTTCAACTTTTAGTGCCGTGCAAAATATATATATATTTTTAAAGCTGCTCAATATGTGTTATGGTAATAGTGTTTATTCAGCTCAAAGCTAACTAAGGCTCTGCTTCTTAGGGGAAAGAGGGATTGGAGCAATTCTGTAGGCACAAGGTTACTTCGTTTAACTCCTTTTGGAATTGGCTAGCAGTTGGGTACATAGTGGTAGGGGCTGAATAAAGGAGAAAAAACACTCACTGCATGTGAAAACCTTCCAAGTTTTGCACACTTTCTTGTATTGGTTTAGACAAATGCAGATAGTTTGTTTCCCAAGGCACTGCCCTGGCTCTATATTATAATATTTGGCTAGCACAGTCCTTAGCTGCATGCAGAAACCATGTTAAGCCGCTAGAAAAATAACCTGCTTCAAATAGCTTCTGATTCAGTTCCCCTCCCTCTTAGGTCTTTGTTCACTGTAAACACATCAATATAGAACAGCTAGCCAATAAACAGGTTTTTAAAATTTTTTTATTTTTTTATTTTATTTTATTATTATTATTATTATTATTTTTTAGAATTTGTGGTGGGTTCAGGTAGGTGCTCCTACACAGAATCGATGGTCTGGTAAAAATTGAGAGTTACTAATGAACCAGACACTCTTTCCTAGAGTGGATGGTGTGTGTTAGCACCCCAGAGTTGGGGAATGGGCTAGAACATGAAAGTGGCTGTAGCCTACGGAGCTAAGGATGACATCAAAGACAAAGATGAAGATGGGGCTGACGACCATGTGTTAAATGTTTATGCTGCACTGGGCTCTGAGCAGATGTTTTATACTCCAGTATTTCATTTAAGTCTCACTGTGGCCTCAGCTGAGGCCTACCATTAGTTTTTAAGTGTCTGTTCTACAGGTAAAGCAACGAAACTTTAGAAAATTTAAATAACTTGCCCCAAACCATAAATGTAAACAATTCAAATTGAGATAGGAACATTCTTGATTTCCCGAGAGATTATAAATAAATTAAGTTTATATTAGCTTGGGAAAGAATATGATTCTGCAGTTCCAATCTTCTTCCAACTTTAGGAGGATTTTCCAATATGTTTAAGGAACTTTGAACTATTTGGGACGCTGAGGTAAAGAAAAACATGGCCTATAAAGAGAATAGAATCTAAGCCACGTTTGGTCAAGTTCTCAGCAACATGAGAACAAGAAGGACTCTTGGGTAGGATTACCCTGATTCCTGTAGCCCATTAGTTATTTGAACTACCTAGAAAAATTATTTTAGTTTTCTGCTTAAGAAGCAGAACTGATAACATTCTTCTCTTTCTTTAATAATTTTTACTTATGTATGTTCCCAATTTAGTTAGGATAGACTGAAAATTTACCAGTACAATGTAGGTTGAGAGGACAGGTTATAAAACAAAAGGAGAAAATGGTTTGTCAGTGTTTGTGGTGTCGTGTCTGTTGGTTAGTACAGGACAAATCAGTTAGATTCAAGTAACAAATACACTAATTACAAAAGAACATTTTCTTTTCAAATGACTTACAAAAGTCCCCCACACGACATGAGCTTTTGTGTTCTGCCTTGTATTTTTGGAAAAGGTAGATAAGTACTTCCCTCAAAAAACACTTGGTTTTTTTTTTTTTTTTTTTTTCCTTTTTCAATTCAATCACCTCAGTCTCTCTTCCAATTAGAAGGGACTAGTGAGATAGGATTCTTTTGAACATATAGCCATGGTTCTACTGGCTTGAATAATTTGATTTCTCCTGGATGCCCTCTTCTTGTTGGTTGATGAATTTGCTTACTCGCCTTTACTGTTTGATCCGACTTTTTAACTGGTACCATTTTTCAGCAAGATGGTTTGATGACCCTGAATGGATGGGGAACATTTGGATTTGTGATGGCAGTGTAGGTACTCTACAGGTGGTGAACACAAGATTTACATATAGGGCTTGGCGCATGACTCATTGATGGCAAAACATTAGTTCTGGAAGATGAGATCTTTCTGACTGGCAGCACAGAAAATTGCTTTCTTATGTGAAGCTAAGATAGAGAAGGAAACGAAATGGAGCTGATGCTTCAAGGGCTTGTTGAATGAATAATAACTTGGAGAATTTGGGTACCTTCTAGAACACTAGATGTTGGATTGAAAGCTTTCAAAGACTGTGCAGTTGCTCTGTTCATACCAAGACAATCACGTGCATGACATGGAACAATCAAGAAGCATGTTATAAAAGGGGTCACGGTCCAAGTATTGGAGATAACCTTCATTATTATTTTATGTGATTAAGTGCTTTGTAAGCATATCTGTTTTTGCTTCTCTGTATGTGTCGTATACATAGTGTCCCCAGGGCCAGAAGAAGGTGTCAGATTCCCTGTAACTGGAATTATGCAAGTTTGTGAGCTATCATGCAGGTCCTGGGAATCAAACCCAGATCCTCTGGAAGAATAGCCAGTGCTTTTAACTGCTGATCCATGCCTCTGTAGCCCCAAACTTTATAATTCTTATACCATATTCCACAGACAATTTGTCTTGTGATGATTTTTGGATATGAAATTTCATTGTGTAAAGTTCAGACTATTTGCTTTGATATCCCGAAGACCTTATCTCATAGGACATTAATTTGAAGCCAAGGAATACTTCAAGGCTTTATTTTCTCTTCAATTTGATCCCACGAAGCAATTTTGAGCTCTGGAAATGAATTTCAGGAAAACTTGTCAGTTTTCCAATTATTGGTTACACTCTTTTACAGTACACATGGAGGGCTGCTTCTTATATGGCATCTTAAGGTGGTACCTAGAAGGCATCTCTGAGAGTCTGAGATAGAGTACAGAGACAGAAAGCCAGAGAAGGCATCACCAGTTAGCAAATGCTTCTGTCCCAAGTCTACACATACAAGGCTTATATGGATTTTTTGACTCTTCCCTTTCTTAATATTTTCATTTTCTATTTTTACATATTTTACAGAGCAGAAGTTTTATCTAAATACTTGTACCTTTGCACCAAACTTTTATGAAGGAATATATGTAGCTTATTTTCTTTTAATATTTTAAGTGTCACTTAAAATATCAAAGCTATATCCAGTCTTACTTGATATAGACTGCTAATAACAAGTGCTACCATTTACTAATCTCTTAAATTGAGGACTTATAAATTACTATTTTTTTTTACTAAGTTTCAGATAAACTGTGGCTTAAAGGGGTGAAGTGATTTTTACAAAAGAGAAAGGAAGGAAGGAAGGAAAGAAGGAAGGAAGGAAGGAAGGAAGGAAGGAAGGAAGGAAGTCCCACAATTTCTAAGGCAAGATGTAATTTGAAACCTGACATCATCTTCTTTTGTGAACTTTTGATGGTTGTGCTTGTTCTTGGGCTTTTAACCCAATGTTGAAATTTTCCCTGGGCTAAAGTTGAAAGCTGACACTTAAAGATTAGCTGGTGTTTTATTTATATAGTTGAATAGTGAATCTACTTTATATTGCCCAAGTGAAGCAGAGAAAGTGTTCTACAGAGTAAGAAGAAATAGTTGCTACAAGGTCCTGATTTGAATGAATCTCATCTATTGTTTTTACACACACACACACACACACACACACACACACACACACACACACACACAACCACACACTCCTACTACTACCACCACCACCACCATCACCACCACCACAACAGCACTACTACTACTACCACCAGTGTGTGACATTCCAAAAGTACGACATTTTGCAATAGGATTGATCAATACCTCTTTCTTTGGAAATGTAAATTCATTTGAATAAGGAAATATTGTTTGTCACACATGCTTATTAAATACTTGAAGCAGAAGAAAGTATGTAGGTAGACAATTTGGAAAGAGTTTTACTGAGATCTGGCTTGGCAAGAGAGTAACAATACGTCCATCAATCAGAGAGGGATCAGACCTAGTGGAGAGTGCTATATAGTGAGAACATGTTCCCTGTTGCTTGCTATCTGTTTCCAAAGATGCTTCCGCTGAAGATTAATTGGTGATAAAGTGTAAGTCACACAACTTCAAGGACTTACACCCTCAAAGAGTGTTAATCTTATTAAAATGCTACAGCAAGCTCTTTGCTTCAGCCAAAGAGATTAAGGTTGTATCCTGGGTTCTCATGTTGTTTTGATCATTCATCTCAAGTATGAATGATAGAAGACTGCAAATGCTAATATCCCATGCCAAGGAAGTCGTCCCATCATTTGCTCCTTCTAGGAAGGCAGGTAGCTCTTGGTCTTAGTTGTGTTTCTTGTATCTTAGAAGGAAATAAACAAAGAGGGCCCCCACCTACAGAAGCTGAAATCAGACATAAAAGAGAAATGATGTTCAATGTTCACTCACAATTTAACACTTTCCAGGTTTGGGCCATTAGGAAATGAGAAGTCAGATATGTGGATTTAGACCAGACACTTGCTGGTCACAGGCAAGTGTATATGATGCTGGAGGTCACCTGGTGAGGCAGTAACAGGCCATGGAAGAGGCTGAATGAAAGCTTGAAGGTCAACCAAATCTGGTCCTGAGCTTTGATTCTGCTACTCACCCTGGGCTGGTTGCACAGCCGTAACTCTTAAATTCCTATACCCGTAGAAAAATTGTAATTGTCTACCAGTGTTGTGTCAGTCAAGGAGATGAATCAGGTGAAAAGGTGATGCTTACCACCGTAGCCAGCTCTCCAAATTCAGTTCTTACTGTTGTTAAAGCCTACAATCATAGGACCAGTGGAAAACAGCTTATAAGGGATCAAGGCAATTAGAGCAACTGAAGAAAACACTTAGAACTCTAGGAGAAGACACCTGACTGCCAGCAACCACTGAAGACCTCAGCTTTACCTCCCTTTATGTAATTTGTGGAAAAATAAAAGACTAACCATAAGGCATGGCTCCTTTTCACATCTCCAAAGACGAGTACATGCAGCTCCAGCTATGTCTACTTGACCTATATCATATATGACAAGGACAAGAAAAGGAAATGTGTCCTCCACAGAACTCTGGAAAAATCGTCATTCTTGACTCTTCCTAAGGTATCTGGTGATTTGCAAATATTTCAGACCTTAAGAAAATAATCCTCCATGTGTGCTTGTTTACATTGAACTTTATTGAAAATATTGACAGTGCTCAGACTTTTGTATGGATGAATGTTTGTATGTCTCTTCACAACGATGCATGCAAATTTTAAATCAGTGTATTACAAATGAGAAGGGAATGGGTTTGCTGACAGTCAAGGAGTGATAACACAGAGGGCATGGGTCTTTGTAGGGCTATTCCTGACAGCACAGGGGTAGGTATGAGGTCAACAGGTTGGAGGCTGGTGTGACTAAGGAGGAAAACTGCTATTTAGAGAGAAGCTAAGATGGAGAGCAATCTTCCCCTTTCCAACAGTGGTCTGGGCTCACAGAGAGTGGAGGGCACTTTATAGAGCAGGACTTTTGCATGCTGTGACTTTCTTTTTGTGTTCTCTTTATTAGTCCCTACCAGTACACAGCTCTCGGATGTATTAACAGCATTTTTAAGCCTTCTACAGCCATCAGGAAGAGAAATAAAGAAATAAAGAGGACCAGGATAATTTGATCTCTCTCTCTCTCTCTCTCTCTCTCTCTCTCTCTCTCTCTCTCTCTCTCTCTCTCTCTCTCTCTCTCTTCTTTGCCCTGCCTTCCCAATTCTGTTAGGATGTTCCATATTAGGCTAGCATTTCCCTTTTGTTCTCCCTTCTCTTTTATTGCTTCGATGCTTTTGTTTTTCCCTAGTCTAGAGCACAGTAGCAAAAGTCAGCCTTCAGCAGATAAATGGTTCACCACTGATAAGACATTCAGGAGACAGGGCTGCAGTCATTAAACAGCTTCTTTCTTTGGAATAATATAGTCTATACCATCTCAGGAAAAAGAAAAAAGGAACATCAGTGAATAGGAAAGTTATAAAGTTCTCAGATTAGCCATGAACACTGAGCATCGAATGACCTCTTTGGAGAAGAATTTCAATGGCAGATGTTGCCCAGTGCCGGCTCATGTAACACTGAGACTTGAACATAAATGGATGTATGCAGGGGTCATGTGCAAAAAGAGGAAGCGTTGGAGAAGGGAGCTCAACTGGGAATTAGGCAGCCAGTGCCTAGCAAATCAAACTTCCAAAGGTGTCCTGTGTATGTTTGTCACATATTTATTCTGTAACTAATCAAGAGGAAGTCAGAGAACTCAGATTGCGGTTTTGGCTGTAACTTCGTGCAAACCTTGAATTGTGTTCAGCTTGTAAAAACAAGAAAGAAAACTGAGCTGCTGTTTCTATCTCATTTCTGTCTTATCAATAACATTTATGAAGTGGAAAGTGAAGAGCAGACATAGTGCTCCTTAGACATGGCTGTGCAAACTACCTAATTCCTTTCTCCATGTATTCCTTGAGATATTTCCCAGGTTTGAGTTCTAGGAACTCATCCATATAGCCTGTCTGTCATCAGCTTCATGGTGGAATATTCTTGTGCTTAAAAGCAAATAACACACCCTCATAGAAGCAGGAGGAGGGGAGATGGGATATGGAGTATCTGGGGAGGGGGGAAAGGGGATAACATCTGAAATGTAAATAAATAAAATATTCAATAAAACAAAAAACAAACAAAAATACCTAACAGGTCTACCATAGACCTAGTATATGACAAGTGTTCACAATAAAGCTCGGTGAATGCATGAAAAAATGTTCAAACTTATAACTAAAACCTTTCAGATAATGTAACCATTCATATTATTGACTTTCATTGGTGTTGAGGACAATGATGGTTAGACATAGAGATGTTTCCATAGCAATTGGACATGTAGAGTATGTAATATGATTATATTAGGAGATCCTATGGCTCAACTTGAATAAGAAGAATAATAAGCCACATTAGAAGAATGTGGTTGTCCAGATGAGAAATCCTAGAGGTTCTAGAATCCTACAGTTGGGCTGCTTGGCTCCTGATCTTAAACTATTGCCCTTCATAAAAACCCGGAATTATTGCGGTAGAAGGAACATTTCGAATTTCTTCATGGTCATTACGATTCTATTTGGATGACCTTGATTCTCTCAAACTTCAGCTTCCCTCCTTCAACTCTACTTATAATAATCCTTAAAAACATTAAAAAGGTTATTGGAGGGAGTGTTTGCATAATACTGACAGAGGTAAAGTCTCTGTATTATAGTCAGGTTTAAAATTGGTAGGTAGCATCAACACCATCACCCCATCTCCGAGACTAAGGGCATTTCCTTGCATCTTAAATTGTAACAATAATGCCTATTTTTTAAGGTTATTGTAAATTTGAAAGTGCAGTATTTCTGAAACCCTTGTGTTGTATTTCATAGAACAGCAGTAAGTCCTAGCTCTGTCCAGTCCACTTTATTTTGTGATACCTTCTTCTTTTCTAGAATCAGTTGAGCTGAACAGGGTCTGGCTACTCTTACAAAGTTGTCCAGTGTCAATAAAAGAACTCAGAAGACCCAGGAAATAGGTGGGCTCTAGGTGAACTGAGGTGGCAGTATTTCAGGAGCTGGGGTGGGATGGCAGAGAGTAGCTCTCTGGGATGGAAGCCCTACACCTGAGTGCCCAGAGGCTTCACTTATTAACTACTTTGTAGTTTCTGCCTGTTCTTGCAGTTATCTGACTCATCCCTGAGGGGACAATTATTTGCATAAATCATTCCATACAGCATAATTAGCTACTTATCATACAGAGGACACTTGTGATTCCAAATTTAAACAATTAGGAAACAAATGCTGTTGATTCCTGACAATGTATGATGATAATTGATGAGAGCCCGTTGACTTGAAGGTACCATGAAATCCCAGAGCCCTCAGAATCCTCAAGTGATTGTTCTTAAAATGACATTTTTCAAAGTTCATGGAAAGCAATGCCTTAAAATGTAACATACCACAACACTTAGTTTATTTCTTAAATAATCAATGCAATAATTTGTTCTTCAGATACCTAGAATGCCAAGATGAAACCAGATAGAATTGATAGCTAATAAAAACATTTCACAAACTAAAACTTCTTGTTTTATGTCAATGAGTCTAGGGCTGTTGGTTTTCAACCTGTGGGTCATATCAGATATCCCACATATCAGAGGTTTATTATCACAATTCATAACAGTAGCAAAGTTGCAGTTATGAATTAACAACAAAAATGCTTGTATGGTTCCTCATAATACAATATGAGGAACTGTATTAAAGGGTCATTGCATTAGGAAAGGCTGTTCTAGGTGATTGAGAGATCTGACTTCATCTACATTGCTTTTGGTCCATCTGATACATTGTGGTAGGATGCTCAGTCCTTCTCTCTGTGACATGGCACTATAGTAGTACTGAAAGTCCCATGTCTTAGGAATTCTCAAAGTTCCAGAGACATTGGGATGATGGATGACTGTGCTTGAAACATTTGGTGAATTGCTTTTCAGTGGAGCACTATGATTTTCTAATATAAATTTTATGAGCACACAATCATACATAGTAATGGATTCGAGAAAAAGGCATTTACATACAAGTGTATCAAGCACCCTGATCATATTTATATGGTCCTTTTCTTTCTCCTCCTAGACTTTATGTAGGTATATAAAATCATATATGCATATAGGACATGAAGGTAGGAGGGGATGGCTAGGAAGATAGAATAAGGGGACTGGGAAAAACACCATGATTGTTTTCAGCATTTGGCAGCACACAGAGAGAGAGGTTCTCTGGTTCAATATGTCTTTGAAATTTATTGTTTCACATAACGACATTAACAAATTTTGTCTGTCAACTCTATCATTTCATTAAGGATAGAAAATCCTAAACTCTGAGTCTGGAGATAGCTAAATGGTTAGGGACATTGGCTGCTCTTTAGAGAACCAGGGTATGATTACCAGGACCCTCGTGATGGCTAGTCACCATTTCTAATTCTACTTCCAGGGGATCTGGGTCCTCTTCCGGCCTCTATGGGCACAGTAGATATAAGGTACACAGACATATGTTCAGGCAAAACAGCCCTGCATGTAAAATAGAAAGGAGGAAGGAAGAGAGGGAGTGTGGACAGAAGGTTGGGGAGGGAAGAGAGAGAGATAGCTCAACTGGTTAAATGTTTACTGTGTAACCATGAGGACCAGAATTTAACTTCTGGGACATATGGACAGAGCTGGACATAGTGTTGATTGCTTGTAATCTCAGTTCAGGGGAGGCAGAGACAAGAGGGTCCCATGGGAATTGTGGCCAATCAATTTAGCTAAATTGGTTAGTTCCAGGCTAGTGAGAAATCCTGTCTCATAAAACAAGATGAGTGGCCTTCTCAGAAATGACACACATCTAGTTCTACATACACACAGGTGTGCACGCATGTGTATACACACACACACACACACACACACACACACACACACACACACAAAGAAAAAAAAACAGAATAGAAAGGAGTAGAATGATTATTTTTTTGAGTCTTTTGTACTGTGTTCATCACTATGTTCCTCTTGCCTAGCACAGTGTCTGATATCTAGCAGGTCCTGTATAAATATGTGTCAAAGGGTGCTATATAAATTTAGCTTTGATGAAAAGAGTATAGTACTCACCTTATTTTTTAAAAATATATTTTCTTTTATGTATGAAAGGTGTTTTGCCTTCCTGTTTGTCTGCACACCTTGTGCATGCAGTACCCGCAGAAACCAGAAGAGAGCTTTGGATTCCCTGGGACTGTAGTTACTTGGGGCTGTGAGCTGTCATATGGACACTAAGAATTGAACCTCTCGGGCCTCTGGAAGCATAACCAGTTCTCTTAACCATTGAGGGATCTGTCCAGCACCTCTTTACTTTTCTAATTGTATCATTAATTATCAGCATAAATCTGTGGAATATAGGATTTCTATAAGTTTTATTTTTATAGTACAGTATTATACTGGTGGCCAGGTACCTATTTAATCTTGATCTTTATTTTACTTGGTAAGCTACTCATTTCAGTCTTAAAGAGAATAAGATTAAGTTTCTAAGTCTTGAAGTAGGAGAAAGAGATTCCTTAACTTTCTCCTAGACTTCTATTTATATTTAGAAACATTGCTAATGTCTTCTGGGGATTGAGAGATGCCTGGGGGGAATGAGCTACCAGACCCTGTTTTCCTAAGTCTTAGATAATGGCTTGATGTGTCTTAATCAAGTCTCCTTACTTTCCCTTGTTCTGAATCATTTACCTACAAACTGTAGTCTAAAACCTTAGCCAACTGGGGATAGACACAAATACAGCTCCTCTAACCTGTGATTGCCTGTGCAGAGTCTTCATGCCAGAGATGAGCTAGTTCAAGCACTGTTTGTATTCCTAAAATCATAGATGGAAACACATAATCCCAGCGCCCAGAAGACAGAGGTGAGGAAGTGATGTAAGCGTGGGGCCAGCCAAGTCTACAAAGATAAATTCTATCTCAAAACAAATAGAATGCTACTAGTATCTCAGTAGGAGGTTAGGATTTGAGATTTATGACTGTAATGTGAAATATTATATCTGTTCCACTTAGTGTATGGGCTACAAGACTAAAATAATTTCAGCCTCGGTTTTGGAGTCTTATCCCACTTTTAAATTGCAAATCAGCTAACTTCCTTTGAGTCAGTAGCAATCTTGGCTCAAGTGCTAATTGTATATGTCTAACGGGTCCTCTAGCTCAGAGTCCAGCTGTTTCACTTTATATGGGTTGTCGACAAATGGGCAACACCCGCAAGCAAGTGGCCTGTGAATCCTTCTGACTTAGGAGAATTGCCCTTTTAGGTTTGGAACCTAAGGAGCAGACTTCCTTGTTTATACTCTGTCATGCGATTTTTGCTTAACACATATTTCAAGGTGTACAAATAAACAGAATGGCCATGATTTTACCTGTCACTTATGCGTTTGTTCACATCCAAACATATGTGGCTACTATATGGAAGTGCTGAAATCCCAGTGTGTGGAGCTGACAAGTTTTTGGAGGACGTTTAGATTTTACAGCAGTATAAGCAAATGGGGACTTAGAAACTAGTGGCTGAGGAGAAGCCTCAATTAGTAAAGTTCATGCTCTGCAAGCACAAGGACCCAAGTTCAACCCCTGGAAGTAAAAAGGGCAGGCTTGGTAATGTGGCACTTGTATTCCAACACAGGAGCTCACTGGCCAACCAGCTTAGCTGACTTAGTGAAGTCTACTCAAGTGAGAGGTCCTGTCTCAAAAATCTGGCTGATTAATGACGACTATATTGTCTTCTGGTGACACATGCACATATACAGGTACATCTACACACATACTCACATACACACACACACACACACACACAGAGAGAGAGAGAGAGAGAGAGAGAGAGAGAGAGAGAGAGAGAGAGAGAGATCGATCATCCCTATGAGAGTGCTATTGATAAGAGTTTTACACAGAGCCTGACATATTCAGAGGTGGATGCTCACAGCTAACCATTGAACTGATCAAGGGGTTCCCAATGGAGAAGTTAGAGAGAAGACTTAAGGAGCTGAATGGGGTTTGTGGCCCCCTGGGGAGGGCAACAATGCCAACCAATCAGAGCTCCCAGGGTCTAAACCACCAGCCTGAGAGCACATAGGGAGGGATCCATGGCTCCAGCTGTATATGTAGGGGAGGATGGCTTTGTTGACCAAAGGTGGGAGGGGAAGTCCTTGGTCCTGTGAAGGCTGGATGCCCCAGTGTGGGGAAATTTGTGGGAAGGGAGGTGGGAGTGGGTGGGTGGGTGGGGCACATCATCATAGAAGCAGGAGGAAGGATGGGATAGGGGGTTTCTGGGTGTGGTGGGGAATGGGGAAAGGGGATAACAGCTGAAATGTAAATAAAATATCCAATAAAAAAAAAGTTTTACACACAGTAGTTAACTCTTAATAAGGAGGCAGCATAGCCCAATGGAAAACATGTGGTCTTTGGAGGTCGAACTTTATTTGTATTTAGAATCAGGTTCTTACCAGCTGTGGTTTTATAAGAGGATTTAATCCCTCTGAATTTACATTTATTTGTTTATAAAATAGGGCCAATAAAATTTTTTTTTTGCCTAAGAATGTTGAGGGCTACATTAGAAACATATCAAAGATACCACATGACAAGATTTCCCCTTCAGTTGACATGGGAATGCATAGATATGCTATTTTTATTAATAATATGTTGGTTTTAATAGGCAGCATTTGAATTCTTATACCTTTTAACTCACTAAAAGAGGTCTTGGCTAATTTCCAGCAAACATTATAAATATAATACTCGTTCTACTGGCTCCTTTTCTATATGTAAAAGCCTGAAGTGCAATAGAGGTTCAAAATATATTTTTATCTTACCTTTTCCTACTATGGCAATATATATATATATATATATATATATATATATATATATATATATATATATATCTGCTTTCATGAAGGATTACAGCTATCTGAGACAAAGAAGTGGTAAAAAAAAATACAATATTCTAGTTTTGTATACAGTATTGGTACTATATTTGAATTTGGGGACAGTGAAGGCTGTTTGCTTTTGATTTAGGCTTCCTGAGTCACATTGGAGATTTTTAATATCCTTTCCAGGGACTTGACCCTCCTCTGATAGAGCTGACCCTCACTGTCCTTTTATCAGGAGCCCCTCCTTTAAGTACCACGCACCATTTTTCTTTCCCTACTTGGGAACCTAGGAATGGAACAGTTTGAATTTCTACCAGCATCACCAGTATCTCCTCACTACTATGTCTTTTTTCTTGAGACGAGGGAGATGCATAGTTAGTTCTAAAAAGAAAGCCTGGCTCAGGCTTCCAGGATTTGTGTTTCTACTTTGGCAAAGTTCCCCTAGTTTGTGTCTCCCGAACAGGGCTTTAATCACCTGGGCTCATGCTTGGCCCTGAAAGCTTTAGGAGTACCGCAGAAATGGTAGATTAGCCACATTTAACAAAATAGAAAGTTTTCATTGTGTCATAAAAAGCCGTATTGATCTTGTCCAGGCATTGACTCCAGGGCCTTTTAACAAACCACTGTGTCTAGACTTGCAGGCTAGAGCCCACAGTGAGAACAAAAGAGGGACTGGCCTGCAGGCTGCCCTCTCTCCTCTGCAGGAAAGGCTGAGGGTGTAGCTACCAGTGCAGCTTTCTCAGGTTTCTCAGCTTTCTCATGTTTTTATTCTGCTGTGGGGAAACTAAAAAGGTTAGGAGGTTTGTGGCAGGTGCTCAGGTGACAGACACAGCCCAGATTCTGGCTTACCTGGCTTCAGGTGTTTGCTGACTTCTGTCCATCAGGATTGACTCTCTTTGTCCCCAAGGAAGTCAGTCTGAGCTCTGTGGTGCTAAGACCCCCAGCAAAGTAGGAGTGCTATACACAGTAAGAGAAACACACGTGGGAAATGGTGACTTTGGGGGTCACTGATCAGTTCAACTGCATTTCTGTATAATCCCCTATAACTTTAGCCCTTTTAGGCCTACATGGCAGATTTGACAAAGCGTGGGAAATTGATAATCACAGCATTTGACTGATGCAGTCACACCACGTGTAAACTAACCAGATACTCATCCAAGATCTGGTAAGAGAGGTGATTCGGTGTTTTATTAGAATCATCTACAGAGATTTTTTTTAACTTTTTAAAACTATGGAATATTCCGGTCGTTAAGAATTATGTAATGAGAGTAAAAGTTATTACTGACATTAGAATTCAACCCTCAGATTGAAGAAATGTGAATATGCCGCCTTGTTCCCTTGCTTTATGTCTTTTCATAAAGGCTTTGTGTGGCTGGGATGGTAATCAAAGGGTAATGCATAATACAATACAAAAGTAATGTTTACAAAGGTAATACAGAGGTAATGTATGAGGTTTCATTCATGAGGATAAGGAAAGAGGGCGGAGAGCAGCTTGGGCTGTACGGGATAAATCTGTTTCACAAGGAAGACTCAGTCTTGGCCCCATTATTTTCTCCCTCTTCCGAAGTATTCACTACATAAGATTAATGAGAATATCCCTACATGTTTTTTTTTTGTTCTTATTAATAGAAATAATACAACAGTCAGCCACTACTATGTATAGAAACTGGATTATTGATTTATAACCTCCCATAGTTCATATACATTGCTCTGTATGTTCTGGGATCCATAAACGGAACATTGAGCCCAGTGTAAGTGTTCTTAGTGCTTGTGCTTTCTCAATAATTCTGCTTCCCCACTTTACTCTTCCATGATGTGAATTTCTTAACTTCTAACATGTGTTAACTTCTCACAATACCTCATTTACTCTGGATACTTGCTTAGTTTATTTTTGTTTGTTTGTTTTGTGTGTGTGGTGGTTTTTTTTGTTGTTGTTGTTGTTGTTTTGGTTTTTAGTTGGTTTTTTGTTTTGTTTTTTTGTTTTGTTTTTGGTTTTTTTTTTTTTTTTTTTTTTTTTTTTTTTTTTTTTTTTTTGGCTATGAAGAGACACCATGACCACAGAAGCTCTTATAAAGAAAAAAAAAACATTTAATTGGCACTAGCTTACATTTCAGAGGTTTAGTCCAGTATCAGCATGTTGGGAAGCATGGCACCATGCAGGCAGACATGGTGCTGGAGAAGGAGCTGAGAGTTCTACATCTGGATCTGCAGGTAACAGGCAGGTAACAGGAAGAGAGTGAGTGAGCCACTAGGCCTCAAACCTCAAAGCCTTTTCCCAGTGACATGTCTGTTGTTACTCCAGCAGAGCCACAATTCCTAATAATGACACTTCCCATGGGCCTGTGGGGCTATTTTTATTCAAACCACCAAGATGTTCAGAATGGAGAGGTTTGCTGTTGAGATGGTCTAATTAGAGACTTACTGAGAGCGGGTGTAGCAAAAACATCGCCTAAGGTTTCCGCTACACTGTGGCACTGTCATGGACAGTTCTTCACTTGTTTTTTACCATAGGCTAAAGAGAAATTCAGTGAAATAAATATTTTAAGCCCACGTAGGTTATAATTGCTAATTTCTTGTTTCTAAATATTTGTACACTTAAAAAATTCTGTGAGCCTTTCAAGATTTCATACTTCTTTCTGAACAGGCATCTGATTTTGGTACTAACATGTATCTGCTATTATTCTACTTGTTCTGAGCTCACTGTGACTCCCTTTTACTCCCACTTTTAATTCCACACTTTGTTCTCTCCTCTCTCTTTTCTGTTTGTTGATGCATGTGTTTGCATGCATATATATATATATATATATATATATATATATATATATATGCATACTATATATATAGTACATACCTACCTACCTATACTACTTACATATATGTATATACATACCATATATATATGTGTGTATATATTATATATATATATCTTGTATGTATGTGTGTATATATATGTATATATAATGTATATGTATGTGTGTATATATATGTATATATAATGTATATGTATGTGTATGTATATATATGTGTATATATATATATATATATATATATATAGTGTATATTTATACCATACATATGTATGTGTGTGTGATGGCAGAGATTGGCATCAAGTCTTTCCCAACCATGATCCATTTAGTTTTTGAGACAGGATGAGTCTCTGAACCCTGAGGTCTCCAATTGGGCTAAGTTCTGGCCAACTAACTCCAGGGATTGTCTCATCTCTGCTTCTCCAATGCTAGGTATAAGGGGTGCAAAAGAGCACACTTGACTTGTTTTTATTACTTTACCCACTGAGCCATCTCAACAGCTCTAACTTTTTTCATCTTCTTTCTAGCTCTATGCCACTGGTAAATAGAATAAGGCCACATAATAAGTACTTACTATGTGTTACTTTGTTATACAGTACAATTCCCCCAGTTTGTAAATTATATTAAAAAAAAAAGCATGTGGAACAAAACTACCAACATGCATCTTATTCTAACTGACCTAGGTCAAAGTGAGAGGATACATAGACCTGTGGGCATGTCAGTTTATATACTGTTTAAATAAAAATTTCAAAACTCAATTTTAAACTCCTTCCTAGAAAGGCAACCTAAGTTTAAATTCTCCACCATTTAAATCACATTTATATTTAATGTAACTTTTTTTTTAAAAAATCTTTAAAAACAGCATGACACAAAGCTAGACTTTAAATGAATGATATATTTACTCCCAATTTTTTTTTGGTTCTAGCACTTTGGGTTCTAGGAGCAACCCAAAAGGCATGGCAAGTTAGTGTACTTTATCTCTCCTGATGCGCTTGTTTTAGTGACTCTTCCTATGTTTGTTAGGTTATAACGTGACAGTTGGGGCTCGAAGTCATAGTATTCCACTCTGATTTCTGATCTAGTTGTGTAATAGACCCAAGCATGACATCTTGGGTCAGGCCTGGGCTCGAACCATCAATTTACTTGCATGTTCCCTTGGGCGTTCGGTCAGGTTGTCCTCCATTATGAATTAGAATGAGTTTCCTGTGACTTAGAACCACTCACCCAGCAATCAGCAGAAAAGCTGGAAAACTGCAGGCCTTCTTGAACAGGTCTCCTCTGATAGGCTTCTAACATAAAGCATCTCAGTCGGATTTCTAATGCTTCAGTGAAACACCGGGACCAAGAAGCAACTTGGAGAGAAAAGGGTTTATTCAGCTTATACTTACATATCACTGTTCATCACTAAAGGAATCAGGACAGGAACTCAAACAGGGGAAGAACCTGGAGGCATGGGGGTGATACAGAGACCATAAAGGAGTACTGCTTACTGCCATGCCCCTAATGGCTTGCTCAGCCTGCTTCCTTATAAGAATCCAGGATCACCTGACCAGAGATGGAACACCAACAATGCCCTGGGCCCTCCCGCATTGATCACTAACTGAGAAAACACCTTATAACTTGATTTCATGAAAGCGTTTCCTCAACTGGTGACTCCCCAATGACTCTCGCTTGTGTCAAGTTGACACACAAAACCATCCAGTGCAAGGAGAAACTAGAAGGTACTCACACGCCCAAACCTGAAGGAAGGGCAGTTTTGAAAGAGAGAGAACCCATCCCCCACTGCTATGGGATCAGTAACCACCTAAATGAGCAATGCAGGGTTCTGTGGGTCAAACCCTTCTCGGATTACCAAACAGTTCAATCCCTTTTCCTTTCTTTAAAGGAAAGATTGTATGGAGGAGACAAGATTAAAGTGTTCCTTTCAAACTCTTTGCTCTGGTGAAGGAGGAGGAAATGTTCTCAAGGCATCATGGGGGATAGAGAAAGAGATGCCCTCCACAATGTAAAGTGCTCTGTTTGGGTTTATCGCTTGACCAGCAATTAAACAGAGAAGTGGGTAGTGAAAAAAAAAATGTCACTAGCTTTTACACACGCACATCCTAGGGGCTAAGGGAAAGCTAAGTATGCAACATATTCCATAACTTACTAGTGGAAGTCAGTCAGTCATATGCAACCCAATTGGCTTCACAAGTGGTTTTCTAGAATGTTCCGTTCTTCCTTGAACATGTCTTGTGAAGCCCTCACCTCTGTGTGAATCTCAGGCAAGTATAATGGAGCTACCCAGAAATAGCTGCCTTAGACTATTTACTCTGCTGGTTTCACATCCCCAGTGCTAGGAGATTGGGGCCCTATACCGTGTCATGAGCCACACTAAGATACCCACTGCAGCACTCACTGAGCTTCTTATCACTCCCTGAGAAGCTAGCTAGGCTTTCTTAATGACCACACTCAAAAACATGCTGCTTCTTATGACTACCATTTCCTGCATCCCTTTATACTTGAACTTTTACCAGCTTAAATGTAATCTCTGGCACGGACTCATGGACTACACTGCCTCCCACGAGCCTGGATCAGCTACGAGATCCTCATCACCCTGAATTGGAATTCTGTGTTCCTGGGGACGTTCTCAACAGATGTGAGAGCTAGTATTTCTAAGGCTGGGAACTGAGCCAAGGACTTGGTGGTCTTCGCGCTGTGTTAGTTATTTTTGTGCGCTTGTGACCAAAATACTTGGCACAAATGGTTTAAGGGAGAAAATACTTCTTTTATTTCATGTTTGTAAGGATCCCCATCAATCACGGTGGGAAAGGCATGCGGTAGGATGGCACAATTCATGGCAGCTGGATATGTAATAAAGTCTGCTTGCCTCTTGTCAGACCAGGAAGCAGCTGCTGCCTCTTAATGGTCCTACAGTCTCCAACCCCATCTCCCAAATAGCACTATAACTTGGAGAATATGCATTCAAATGATGAGACAGTGAGGGGGTATATCAAACTCCACCTATAACACATACCTCATATCATTTGTATAAATGATATACATTGATTATTTTCACTAGCAAGATTAACAAATGAACAATTAAAAATTTTTAAAAAACAAGTTAAATTCCTGTAGATTTCAGCAAACTGTAAAGCTGATAGTGAGATCCAAGTCTCCCCATTCAAAATCTTTATCATTACAACCCATGCATCCAATTAATAGTTAAACTATATGGGGTATCCCATTAGTGTGACCATGTAAGTCCTTGGCACTCAACAGACATTCAAGACATTTTAGCTTTAGGGCTTTTCTTCTTTTGTAAAAGATATATAATTATTCCTCTCTCCTGGGACTCATGTGCATTTGGCACTTGGTACATTGCCAGCACAGGGCATACCTGTGACCCTTTACTCCTTGCAGAGATGAACAAAAATTTAAATGTATTGTAATGCAATTGAGAGCAATGCAGACTTTAGGATGCCATTAGCTTTCTAGTGATTTCAGTGAAGCGTGATTTTCCAGGCCATTCTTTCATGGACTGGGGGAGCGTTCCTCACCAGGATGCTGGCTGTTTATTTTCTAAGTGACAACTTGATTTACTGTTTCCATTCTCATCGCTTTCAAGAAGCCTCTGCAGGATGGTGGTGAGTGACCAGGCAGTGTGCAAAAGTCCATTTATTTCTCTCCTGCATCTTCCTTCCCCACAAACAGTTTGAGGATAAGGGTTGGAAATAGCCCGAGGAAGCAAGATTTCCCGTGTGTTCTCTTTTTTTCGTGAGGCTTGCTCATAGTGACACAAATACTGTCTGCTAGGATCCTCTGTTCTGAAAACACCCCTGTGATGGGATATGGCAAGCAAAAGATGCCACTGTTTTCCTTGGGGGCGGGTGGCTCTGCAGTTGGGTCTGTCTTCTTGTTTTATTTGGCCTTAAGGAGACACAACCAGTCACGACTTTCAACCTCAACCACAACTGCAGTCCTGTGAGCCTTCTATATTCTGACTAACATGAGGATCTGTCCTTTCTCAGAGTTTAGTGGTACGTGCTGTTAGGTGGTGCCCAGCAGATATCTGTCCAGCAAATACTCGTTTTGCAAATACCATCCATACGGAACCTAACAGACCTTTGAGTGTTGTCTGTTAGGTTCTCAGCTTCAGAAAGGCCATTAGAGTGAAGTATTCTGGTCTGTCACTTGGTTCTTTAACACGTTGCAGGAAAGGGAATATAATCACCCAAAATCTGTTCTGTCTCCTGATTCGCCTGTTTCAGCCCAAGGCACCTTTCCAAATTGAGTGGATGTGAAGTCCATTTCCTTTCATGTCCTGTCCCCCAGGATCAGGCAGAAGACTTGTAAATTTCTCAGCTCCTCTCTGCCTGCATCTGTGTCTCTTTCCCCTGCTTTTGACTCCTTGATCGTCCGCATTGAGGAGCAGTGGCCAGAGAAGCCAAGTGATCTGTGAATTCCCAACTAGGGAAGCCATTACTTCCCATTGTGGACACTGGGAGGAAGCCTTACATGGCCTCTGCTGTTTGTGGAGTGGATGAAATGAGACTGCGGACCAGTCTGAGGCCGAGGCCAGCCCTTTGTCTAGTAGGGAGGGCAGCAACAGCCCATGTGTTTTTGTGCCTCATTAGCTCTGGGTGGGCCAAGCCAGGATGGGCAGCCAGGGTTATCTTTGCATCATTGCAGACTGAAGTACTATGAGGGCAATTTGAAGGACAAAAGATGGCATGATGTGCACAGTTTCATCTCCCAGGCTCATTAGGAGGAGGGTGGGCTCCACTAGCTGTCTGGAGCACAGCAGGTGTTCAGCTCAGGGCCACTGGTTTTAGCCACTCCAGAGGGGGGCTGCATTTTAATAAGCTCTTTCAAGTGTCCTGACTTTTTTTCCATCAGAGACTTTAGCGAAAACTTCAGCCTCCTCCCCTGGTTCCCCATTTGGATTCCTCCTGCCTGTGTGGTCCTTCACCTGTCACTATCACAGATTTGCCCCCCTTTTGGCAGGTTGAACTTCATCACTGAAGTCTCTCACACAGTACGTGCTCTGCACCTGTCCTGAGAAATTTGAGACACACACTGAGGCTGTGGTGGAAGAGCAAAGCAGTGGATTAAGACTCTCAATCCCAGTCCCCGTGGAGCTTGGAAGTACCACTTCCTACTGTCTTGGATAATATATCCAAACGCTTGCACCTCTACCTTCACACAGGGTCTCTACTCCATGTCATTGCTATAAACACTGGTCTCACGGGCTGCAGAGAATAGATGAGTAAGGTAGCATTTGGAAATATGTCACACATGCAGAAAGCTGAAAGCACCTGCTTCTAAAATGCTCAGAGTCTCTCTTTATCCAGCCCAGATGTATTTCTCATATGAGCCCCCCCCCCTCCAAACAATACAATACCATTTTCCTTAGAAGTTTTTTGCTAGGACATTTTGTGTCCTATTCCTTCCCAGTAAAATGTAAACTCCACTCCATGAATTATACGCACCAATGGGCTGAGCCACTGTAGGCAACCCCTGGGAAAGGAATTCGGATGTGTTTTGTAAAATTGTGCAATCTGTTAGCAGTAACCAATAAGCTCCCTTCATTCCTATCAGTAAAAGATGCAATAGGCCAAGCTTGATGTGCATGTCTTGTAACCCTAGCATCGTGGAGACAGAGGTAGAAAAGGATCAGAAGTTCCTTCTATCTTTGGCTACATTGTGAGTTGGTGGCTATCATGAGCCCATGTGTCAAAATTAAACCAAACCTAACTAAACCACATATTTGTTCTGCAATTCCCAATAACTGACTATCTATCTATCTATCTATCTATCTATCTATCTATCTATCTATCTATCTATAAGCGTATAGATATAGGTGTGTGCGTGCGTGTGTGTGCGTGCGTGTGCGTGTATGTGTATGTATGTGTATGTGTGTCTGTGTGTATCTTGATCTACAGATACAGTTGGGGTTCTAATACGCCAAGCCACAAAGCCACACTTTGTACAGTTCATAGTAAGAAAGTATTACACTGGGTATTTTAAATTACTTCGGAATTTCCCTGAGAGTTATTACTCTGTGAGTCACTGGTTGGATGCTCTCTATTTTGGAATTGTAGAGAAGAGAGTTGAATAAATGCTTGTTAATGCTCTGTATATTTCAGGACTTCGATTAGCTAGCTATTTGTAAGATCAGTGTCGCATGTGTGTTACATAAACTGATTTAAAACCTCCAGCTTTACATATCTAGAGCTCATCTAGTGTTTAATCAATTGGACACTTACAACTAATGGCTAAGTGATTTGCTGTCGTAAGGATTTGAGCTCTGCTTTTCACACAGTGACAATAACATTTTTATTTTAATACTTACACCATGGATAGTAAACTTTGGCATGATATTACTTAGATGGCTCTCAACAGCCCATTAGCTGTGTGAGTGCCTTCTCTCTTGCCAAGACATAACTGTGTGCTAAGCTGCTGTGTTACATAACCCCCTGCATTCATTTTCTCCACCTGTTTAGCCTGAATACATACAAGGTGACTGTATTGTCTTTTTCAACCCCATTCTCACTTTAAGCATCATGTATAGAAAATGAATTTCGGGGCACTATTGCCTTTTTTTTTTTTTTTTTTTTTTTTTTTCCAACTGGAGAATTGAATCAACTCAGAACTATATTTTGTCCCTATCTGGTTCTGCTTTTTGATTATGTTGACTGTCAGCCCAGTATGGTTTTCAAGGTGATAAGAATGTGCCGGAGTCTCAGCTACTGGAACAAATTAAGATAGGTTGGGGTTTTAGGAGAAAAATAATCTCCATTCTGAGAGTGTGCAACAGGATACTTTTCTAAAAGTCTTTCTCTGTCTCCTTTGTGGCATTTATTTGCTTGGAGAGACTGGGGTATGTATTGTCGAGCCTCTCCTCTCAAAACTCAGGCAGAATAAATCCCAGGAGTTATAACCAAAAATACATTTGCAGATCTAGAGTATGATTCTGGGAAGACCCCTCAACCTTCTGTTGTTTTCACTGGACACCTGCTGAAATGAGATAGCTGGGTAGTTGAGTTGCCATTTGTGATCACCTCCTCTGGCCCAGGGAAGAGATAAACTGAACAAATTCACCATTAAGTGGAGAGTTCAGGAGGGGTGTGACTTACTTCAACAAGCTCCATTAGAGATGTGCCAAGGAAGACAGTTGGCTGTATACAATTTTCTGCGAAATATTAGCATGAATAAATGTCTAATTTGCATTGGCTTGTTCTCTCTCACAAGGATTTCATATATTATTTATTTATTGTGATTATTATTCTCTTTTGGGTGGTAAAGCCTCTATTTGTTTTTCTTTTTACGGCCGTCTACATTAAAATAAAACATTTCTCTTACTTTAGTTATATTCTGAGTTCACAGTAGAAAAGGAAGTATTTCTTTTGGTAAGCAGATGTGGCTAACCTTGGGGGCTGGGAAGTTGGTTGTGTCTCACTTTATCCAGTGTCAGTTTGACTCACAAGTTCGCCGCTCCATGGAATCATTCATGACCGTAGAGAAGTTAGCTAGGAGCATGTGGCATATTCTGAGTGATAATCACAGGGACAGATAAAGTCCCGAAGTCCTTCAAACCCTGATTATAGTGTGTCATCTTGCACACTCACATTTTTTTTAGCCATCAACATTTTTTCTTGTAACATAAAGACATTAAATCAGATAATCCCTAAAACGTCTTGTAATTTGAAAACTTATTATTTTGACAGACTTATCCTCTAATTATATGAAAAATATTAAGCATGGTCTGGTACATTAAATAACATCCTGGTACCTTGCTGTTTTGTGTCAAAGCTTTCCCCCTTTGAGGGGACCTCCATGATTAATGTGAACTCTGTGTTGCTCTCGGGCTCATCCGTTCTAGCTCAGTGGTCACAGTGCATAGCTTAGGTTTTTACAGAAGGCACCCATTAGTTGGCCATGTGTAATACAACGAACCACGCGGCAGTTGTGCATGCCCCTCTCTGTAGAGAAAGAGCTGAGTCATGACAACTACATCTGATTGTCTTCTGTTCTAGGTCAGGATCGTTTCCAGGTCTGTTGTCTAGTTGTAGTTTAACAAATGTGTTTCATCATAAATGAGAAGAGATATATGACAATAGACAGAGCAATAGAGATTATTTTGCATATATTTCAAACACACAGACAGTGTCAAGTTTCTGCTTCCTGACTTTTTGAGTCTATTTTTGATAAAAGGCACCAGGCATAAATACATGTGCCATATATATGTGTGTATCATATATACATATATTATAGACATTTATAGAAATATATATGGAGATACACACACATATATGTGGCCAAACATACATGTTTATACATATATATGGAGATATACCCACATATAAATGGCCATATATATATATATATATATATATATATATATATATATGAATACATACACATAGATGGACATACACACACACATATATATGGATAAAATACACATACATAAATAAATGGACACATACACACATATGGATGGGCGCACACACACACATGGGAGGACATACAAATATCTGCTATAGTTTAGCCATAAGTAAGCAGGTCCATTTGCTTATGACTGTAAGTGTACATATATGCAAGTAGACATGTCATTGAGCACCTGTGTAGCATACAGAAGAAACTTCACTTCTTTATCCCTCAAAAATTTCTAGTCTTAATTCCTGCTTTCACAATGTAGTGATCATAACACATTATGATTAATTTAACTATTCATAATGGGGTTTTGTCTTTCAACATAGTAAGAGTTCTATCTCATTTTATTACCATGTGGTTAGAAAATATATGTTTTGTTTTGCTAAAGTGATTTATGTAGGACTAATATAGTTGATAGGGATATGGGCTGAGCTGGATTTAGGTTTGGATCAAAATGTTGAAATGTAAGGGAAAAAAGAATCCCCCCAACTTCAGTTTGTAGCCCCAATCTTTTAGGGGAAACTATGTATCTACATGTATCTTATTGCCAATTTTCTTTTATTAGTTAAGTGCTTTTAAATAGCAGTTGATCTGTGGCTGTTGAAATGGCTCAGTGGTTAAGAGCACTGACTGCTCTTCCAGAGGTCCTGAGTTCAAATCCCAGCAACCACATGGTGGCTCACAACCATCTGTAATGAGATATGATGCCCTAGCTGCAGTGTACTTATATATAATAAATAAATCTTATGATAATAAATAGCAGTTGACCAAGTCTCATATAAAATAATGCATTCTGAGTCTGCCTCACAAGAAGACACATGCCCATTCATGTGCTGTGTGCCAAAACTGTGACGCCAATAAACTGCAAGGTGATTACATTAGCTTTCTCCTATGTAAAGATACCTTTCTATTTATCTGGATGTTTGGGCTCAAGATTTAAAATGTTTGACTCCTTGAGAAACCGTGCTGAAAGGAAAATTGGCCACACAGACCCTGAGTTGTCAGCCCATGACCTTCCTCAGTTCTCTTCCCACGTTCGGCTCTGTCTTACACTACATCTAGAATTAATACACATGGATGCCCTTTTTGACACAACAAGCATTGTCTACTGATGTGTAGATACCTGTACCATCTGTTTCCTTTCAGAAAACAATGGTTCCAGAGAAGAGGCCTACTCAAACAGGCTTTGACAAAGGAATTTTAAGGTGTCAAAGCCTGAAATGTGGTGTTGAGGGGAATAGAGGTTGTACTGTAATCCTGTCTTGGACTTGTTTTCCAATTTGGGGGATATGTGTGTAAAGCTAAGTCCCAATCAGGGAGGGACATTCTGAGATGAAACCTCTCATCTGCCCAGAGCACAAGACCTCTTTGCTTGAGTCTAAGGATTGTGTAGCTCTCAGGCCAAAGATCTCTGCCGTGTTTCATTCTATGCCCTTACTGTCACCTGACTTATCTTCTGCAGTCCAATCTTCTTAATAACCCAGCCACGTTCGTTCCACGGGGCTCCTGATTTTACCATAAAAACCACAGTTAGCTAGGTTTCTGATGGACGAAAATCAAACCCAAATCTTCTAGGGTAATTGATTTTAAATTATTGTTTAATAAAAGGTACTAAGAGCTAAGGAGTCCTTTGTCAGAAAGGGCAGTTAATTATCTATTCTGAAGCAGCTCTATTATAAGCATTTAAATACCATCATTGGTGCACTGGGAGCCTGCCTTGACCATTTTGAATGAAGTTTCTACTCAGGCTTTTCTTCCAGAACGTTTAAAGGAAAGATAGCCCACTCTTTTAGGCTGCCTTGTTATTCCCTGCTGTGTGGACACATAGTTTCCCTACAGTCAGCACTTCTGTTTTCGGTAGTTAAGTAGGAGCTGCCTAGAGTAGATGCTTGTTCATCAAGGTGTAATCACTTTGTCCTTTTCTTTACCCACAGCTCGAGAGGAAAACGTGGCCACCTTCCGAGGCTCAGAGTATCTGTGCTATGACCTGTCTCAGAACCCTATCCAGAGCAGCAGCGATGAAATCACTCTTTCCTTTAAGACCTGGCAACGCAATGGGCTTATCCTCCACACGGGCAAGTCGGCCGACTATGTTAACCTGGCTCTGAAGGATGGTGCGGTCTCCTTGGTCATTAACCTGGGGTCCGGGGCCTTTGAGGCCATTGTGGAGCCAGTGAATGGGAAATTCAACGACAACGCCTGGCATGATGTCAAAGTGACACGCAATCTTCGGCAGGTAATGGCCGGGGAATAGCGAGCCTGTAAGGCCCATCTTAGGCAGACACTTTGTGGGGCAGGTGACTGGTGAGGTGGAGAAGACTAGGGATCTGGATGTAGATATGTCAAAGTATAACTTTCTCCAGATTTTTGCAATTTCAGAAGGAAAAATGATTAAACTATTTTTCTCCTCGTCCTTCAAATGCCCATTTGGACTTGTTACTGAAGGGGGAAAAAAAATCAGTTGCATAGATAATAAAAATGATAAGTCCTTTCATCCTTTTTATTCTGCTTTCCTTTTTATCATTTTCTTAATTACTTTCAAATCTTATCATATTGTTGTTAAATTCAATTAGGGACAGCATTTTGTTTCCACAGCTTGATGGATCGTCCTCATTCTTTGAGTATATGTTCTCCTTTTTAATTAAGTTAGTCATTGCCATGATGTCATCATTTTAATTCCCTCCAGGAAAGGAAAACCTTGGTTTTATATAGCTCTCCTATTAATTTATCATCCCTCCCCACCTTTGGTTATTATTTTTTTTTTCTTCTCCCACTGTTATGTGAACCTCTAGCCTTAGAATTAATTAGCCGGGATCTCTCTGAACTCATGTTTCTCTGTTCCCTGATGCTGTGGTCCTGCCTCACTGCCCTTGTCACTACCTCCGAGACTCTTCAGTTGCCTGGGAGGCCTGGCAAGTGGAAGCACCCAAATAAAAATGTCAACTTTGGAGCAGCTTTCCTGAGGCTGTGTGTGCTTGAGAACTCCCATCGCTTGTGGATTCTAAGCAGGCAACCCTGTCAGGTGACACCGCGTCCAGAAAGCCTGAGCCAAGCAAAGCAGTTTTCCATTTCATTACTAATAATGATAATAACCAAACCTTATCAGTGCACATCAGCAAGAGAAAAGCGTTTCCCACCAGAGCCAAGGTCTGTGCTGAGATCGTCTTTTTCATGTGTCTATTTTCAGTTGCTATTTTTTTCTCTACTTGTAAATTTGTCACGCAACCCAGTTGGACAGCCTTCATCCTTTATTAATCAGAAAATGGTATGCAAATTTCCAGAAAGTGCTTATCAAATTTCCTTCTGCAGTGTGATTGATTTCGTGCCGTCTCGTGTAAACATGAAAGCATACGACATGACAGGTGTTTGCATATGTTTTCTGTTTGATAAAAGTATGACTCCTAAGAAATGCTAAACAAATGGCGAAGGCTGGCACACATTGAATCACATTGTAGTCAAAATACTTGTCTACACACTTAACTCTAGCAAGGAAGCCAACCAATTGGAAGGTCCCATTCTGTTTAGAGTGGATTCTTACCACATAGGAATTTGAATTCTATGAGTCATTGATCTGTGATTTCCTTCAAGCTCAAATACCTCTGATATGTAAGTACTTTTGTTTATCTTCATTCATTGCTACACAGAGGAACTTCGAAGCAATCAGAGATTCCCAAATCACGTTTGCACTTGCAGACATAGACTTAATGTATCTGGGTTGTGAACTCTCAACCTAAAAGTGAATCATGACCTTTTTTTCGACTTCTGATTGCCATGTCCAAAATAATACCTGTGGCTCCTCAGTCAGCTGAGGGGAAATGCCATGTTCTGGGTAGCATTATCAGGTCACGTGTCTCATCGGTTTTCTTCCCTTGCTTTCTACCCACATACACACTTCCTACTTGTTCATGAATGGTTCTAAGGTGCTAACAAAACTCACTTTTGTTTCCACTAAAAACACTTTCCTAAGAGTATCAGGCCCTAGCTAAGCCCTTTAAACCAGAGCAGCTAAGTTAAATTATTATTCAAATATTGTTGTGATGTTTCAGTTAGGAGCACTGTGAGAAAAATCACCCTGTAGAGTTTCTAATCTATTCCAAGTTCGAAGGTCCAGTGTCTCTCTGTGCCCTTGGAGAAGTCACTAAACCTTCCTCCACCATAGCTTGCATTTGCAAACTCTGATTACAGTGCTTCCCAGCCAAGTGTACTGGCTCAATATGCAAAGTGGCTTCTGCTCCAGAAGGACTATGAGCTCCTCCATGGCCTGGGTGCTAGATTTCCTGTGATGTACAAATGATTTACAAGCTGAGCAGCCAGTCCCAGAGGTGACTACTTCTGCCTGCTGCCAAGGATGCAGAAAAATGGAACTTCCTATTCTAATTAAAGCTGTTGAGTGCTTGGGATTTGGAGAATTTCTTAGCAAAGAGGATTTTGATCTCGTGGTTAAAAAAAAAAAAAAAAAAGACACACCTGTATCACTTGAAATATGGAAATCAAAATTCAGAGAAAGAGGTTGATTTTCACAAATAAATTTCATTTAATATTGTCTAGTCTAAGATTACTATGTTGCCCATTAAAATATTTATATTATCCCTTTTCAGTTCCCTAGAATACATTAGAAAGAATTGAAGACTCTGTATATTTCAAATAAACTTTAAATAGACTCATAAATATTTGATAATAAGCTGATGACAACTCGTCTACTTTTTTTTTGGCAAAATCTAATGTTTTTGGTGAGAAAGATTTATCTAAGAAAAATTGTCCTGTCCTGGGCCTGGGATTCAAAATAGTTTCTCTTACCAAATAGGGCACAACAATTGTTCCCCACCCTATGGCCACCAGGATGTAATTTAGTTCTTATTCCAACTCAGAGCCAAGCCCAGATACTTTACTGGGACTTCTGATTGTAAAGTTTGGAATATGGACTACATGTGTTTGTTCTAAATTATAGTGTGTGTGTCTGTGTGCATGCATACACACACACACACACACACACACACACACACACACACACACACACGTGCCTGTAATCACACAGGAAGGATTGCCTTTTACCTTGTTAGCCCTCAAGGTCAACTCTCTCACATCACCTGCTTCACTTCTGGGTACCATTTTTGGTAAAGCACACAAAACCAGGGGCAGGTGTCCCAGCCTTCCAGACTCCCTGCTCAAAGGGTGTTGTCAATTTAGCATTTGAAAATCATCAGTAAGGAGAGATTAACTGTAGTGAGGGCTTTTCCGATCAGATCATCTACCATCCTTTGTGCTATCTATTTACAAAGTTGTTTAAGAGCTTAAAACACAGTGTTCCAAAGGAATTGTGGACGCTGTCTTTCCATCCGTTCTGAGAAAGTAAAGAAATTACATTATTGAGTAATAAAAAAAATAAAATTTTGATGTATTCATCATATGTCACAGACATTGAAAACCGTAAGTAAATGAAATATGAGAGTGTTCCCTCTTGCTCACAAATCCACAGAAATCAGTGGGGCCACAGATTAGCCTGCTGAGACCTACAATATGGTGCATAATGAAATCTTGCTGTGTGAGGTTCAGCTTGCTAGCTTTCAGCTCTTTTCAGACTGGTAGTTTTGTAGTTAGAGTCAGATATGAAAAGAAACACTAACATACTATTAGTATGTAGTTATCTTTTTATCTACCTATGGAGTGGTTTGTTTGGGGGATTTTTTTCTTTCAGTAAAAGAGATGTACATGTGTTTATTAGGGGGTGGGAAGGAAAACCTGGCAGCATTCACTCAGAAGAGTCCTGAGAAGTAAGTATGATACTAATTCTAAGGGGTGAGGTGTTGGTCTGAGTGGCATTTGGAAGGAAGGGGCAGTTGCCTCGACTGGTGGCTGAGTCCCCAAGCAAGAGTTTCCATAGAGTCCTGGTCTCATTGTCTCTCCCCACTCTCTTTCTGTGTTGGGTGCCTTTTTTTTTGAAAAACTAACACAAGATCACTCATACGATGCGTCATTTTACTAACCGACTAATGTACTAACACCCTAACAACTCATCTTTGGTTTTAGTTTTTATTTTTAATTAACAATCGTTCTGTTCACAATTTTTAATTTCCTTTCTTCCCCCTTCTCCGCAAAGCACTCAGGCATCGGACACGCTATGGTAAACAAACTACATTGTCTGGTAGATATCATTCTTATTGTCTTTTTTTGGGTTTGCCGTGTGTTGCTCCCCCTTTCCTGCCCGACCCTCCTTTTGTCCTCTTTAGACTTATTTTCTCTTCCTTTTCAATTTTTTTTGTTGTTAAATTAAATGCAAGATTTTTTTTTTTCTTTAAAAAGAAAAACAGAAGGAAACGTAACTGTCCTGAAAACAGCTATTTATTCAAGTTTGTTGGGGACAGTTCTTTATCTCCAGCCTTCTTTTTATTTTTCCCCTGAAAGTTGTTTTTTAAGGGAGTCTCTTCAATTAGTGATATTTTTATTTACCTATTTTGAAACCTCTAAATGACAGTCTAGAGACAACAGAGGTTTTAGCGAGGGCTTCCTTCTGCTGTGTCTCCCCCTCTTTCTCTCTTCCTGTTCTCTCTGTCTCCTTCCTAATCCTTAGTTCCTCTCTCCTTCCCTTGCTGTAGCTGTGGCTGCCACAGGTGATCTTGGGGAGGAAAAGATGCTGCTTCCTCTAATCTTCCTCTCTCTTCTTTGACCTCATTCCCCACTGTGGCCAAAGGGAGTGCCACCAATTGTTTTCTTCATACACACTGCATGGCATGGTCCTGTCTCCTGTCTCGTGGAACACCCATCAGCATCTGTCCCCCATTTGCCTCTATGTTACTAACAACTGGCAACCAACCATCAATCCAGTTCCACTCTTCTCTTTCCCTCTACCCCAATCTCCATCCTCCTCTCATGTTTCATATTTTTGGGGGTTGGGTTTGGACTTTTTCTTTTCTTTTTTTCTTTTTTTTTTTTTTTCCAGCGAGGGAGGTGGTAGGCAGGGGAATCGTTAAACTCTTTACTTTTGAGAATTTTATTTCCCTCTCCCACTTTTATTTTCCCTTCAGTTTCTTCAATGCATGCGTGTGTGGTGTGAATTTTGATTCTGTTAGTTTATCCTTCCCCACCCCCCCCAGACTACTTTTCTGCCCTGCCTTCTCTCTTGGCTCCAGATAATTTCCGCATGGGTGTGTTAGTGTGTGGTGTGTGCACGCTCTGGGGCTCCGTCTTTTTCTCTCTGCCCTCTGCTTGTGGATGGTGGGTGTATGAGTGCTGATTCTTCCCTTTGGCATTATCATTATTATTGTTATTTTGGTTATTACTGCCTCAACATTCATTTCTTTTGGTTAAAGTTGCTTTTTGAGTTTGTGCATTTTTTTTTTTTTTCTGGTGGTGGTGGTGGTAGGTAAGGGAGGGTAGGGTTGGTACCTGGGGTAATCCATAGCATGTATCATTCCAGACACATTAGAACAGAGACCCTTCTCCTTCCCTACCCTGAATGCATGTTTGTTAGTGTGGTGTGAACCATAAAAGAAACAAATAATAAAAGAAAAGAAAAAAGGGGGAAAAAATCCACTAACAACCAAAGACCAACCCCTAACATATACCATTGTCGAATGTCTCCTTTAATGTTTTTCATTACTACCATAAATAACAACTATAAGAAAAAAGAACCAACCATTTTTAGCAATGAACCAAGATAAGTGATATCGTCTGAGGGTGGTTCCATTTTCTAGCCTGACTCAGTGAAGAATGTACTGGGTGGAAGAAGGTACTCAGCTTAGTCATTCTAACATACTGTCCCATTAACTACCAGGGAAGACTCTAGGCTTGGGACATAGGAAGGCAGACCAGAAAATGGAACTTGGGTTGCACATACCAAAATCAAGCCAAATTAGAAAAAGCACCTCACCAAAAATCTTAATGGAGCTGAAACCACAAGTAGGGGAAGCCATTAAGTTTTAATTGGATTGTAAGGTCATTGCTGGGATTTTCTTTTGTCCCTATGTCCCACTACCAGGTGACAATCTCTGTGGATGGCATCCTAACCACAACGGGCTACACTCAAGAGGACTACACCATGCTGGGCTCAGATGACTTCTTCTATGTTGGTGGAAGCCCAAGTACAGCGGACTTGCCAGGCTCACCTGTGAGCAACAACTTCATGGGCTGCCTTAAAGAGGTAACGTTTGCATACTTCCATTGAATGGGTGAATGGTAGGAGTACTTATGCAAAAACAAACAAACAAAAAACAAAACTGAAAAACCACAGAGAGAGAAAGACAGTCAGAGAGAGAGAGAGAGAGAGAGGAGACAGAGAGGAGAGAGAGAGAGAGAGAGAGAGAGAGAGAGAGAGAGAGAGAGAGAGCTAGACCAATGGCTGTGCATAGCCTCTAATCTTTGAATGAAATAAATATTATAGGAGACAAGATTTGAGCTTTAAAGAGCCCATCCTTTGTTGGGTAGCCTTGGGTTTGCTACTTAATTATCTTGTTTTCCCCTCTAACTAATGAAGATGCATCATTGCATATTGCTTAGCTGTGCATTGTAAGTGAAACAGTCATTGGAGATGAAATCACAAGGAACTAGACATACATGAAGGTTATTTTGTGCTTTTTACCCAGCACAAGGATGAGAGCTGTGGTTAAGCCACACAGCTTGTGTGTCTTGTCTAAAATATAGCACATGTATTGTTTTATTGTTATTGAATGTGGCAGCCCCCCAAGACTTTTTTTTTTTTACTCAGGAGGCAAAAATTTCAGTGTGTAACATCCATGCTCAGAAAAATGGGCCTGCTTTTCTCTTTCTGTTTTCCTTCCCTTAAATCGAGTCCCTGTAGCTATGGGAAGGCAGCAGGGCTTGGCGGTCACTCATGTATTACCCTAGTAGCCGATGTGTTGAGACTCTGTCTGAGAGCAGAGGAACTTCAGTCGAGTGTAAGTTCAACTTCTAAGGTCAATTGTTGAGGCAAAAAGAATCAGACTTGATTTGTAGAGTTATTTCACCACACTGTGTCACAGAAACACTATACTGTACGTGCTTTCTTTAAACTAAGCTGAGCTTGATTTCCTGAGATATCCATACCATTTCCTTAGGGAAATTTCTGGAGAAGCTAATAGTGTTCCTTCTTCTAGACAAAAATCTCTTGTGACATCTTATGAATCTCCCCCTGGGGCATATATTTTTATTCTTATTATAGTTATTTGGAGTTTACTGCACAGCAGACATACAGTAGGTGGTATTGAACGGGGACAGCAGTGGTACCAGATGATGAACAGGAATTGCATTTACTATAACTGGCACACAGTAGGTCCACAGAAAGATGTTTTGAATGGACTTATTTATCAAGAAACCATGATGTACCTTTACTTGTGCTCTGTATAAGTGATGGTCTCCATGCTCAAAGACTTCATAGCCTGGGAAGGGAGATGAGATCAGTGAGTGAATAATTATAACATAGGACCATGTGCTTAGCACCACAGACTTAATGCCCTGGTTGAACAGAGGAAACAGGTAAATTTTAGGTGGGAGTCAGTTTTAGAGAAGAAGTGACATTTGAGCCAAGCCTTGGCTGCAATAAACCATGTGTGAGTTGAGAGGAAAAGGTAGAAAGCAAAGACATGATAAAGGAGGGGAGATTGCAATCATATTCTTCTTAGTCTTAAGGACAAAGGGAAAGGAGAATCCAAAGCTGCTGTCCTCTCTCTGATGGTTGTTCCCCTACCTTCTGCTAGCTGGGGGTGCCATAGTTGTTTCTGAGGAAATTATGGTAAGCACGCAGCACTTGTACCCTGCCATTTATTCGTATTTAAATAGAATGAGGGCACACATTTGTAACCATTAGGGCTTCTTTACCTGAATAATGACACAGAAGCTTGTGTTTACTTACGATGCCTTTGGCCTTAGCTGAGGTTTGCTCCCCAACTAGCTGTTAATTTATACAGACTCATTTATACTATTCTATGTCTGCTATGTGACTGGTTATGTGTCCTCAGTTTCATAGGTTAAACTTCCTTCAAGTCTGGGTGGTAAATATCCCAAGTCTCTCTTTCCCAGAGTTCCTCTCTCTGTCCAGAAGTTCGACCTTACTATTCTACCTTTTGCTATAGACCATAGACTTTTTATTTTTAACCAATCAGAAGGTGCCTTAGGCAGGCAAGAAAGGACAGAGACACATCTTTACACAGTGTACCAAATCATCACTCCAAACGCAGTCTACTCAGTGTCGTATGAAGCCCGAAAGACTCTAAAACCCTGCCAGATTCAGACTGGTTTGAAATGTACTCTCATCAGAAAATGATCACAACATTCCCAACACCAAGGACTTGGCTCAGGAATGTACCAAGAACTGCCTAATATGACATAGTCCTCCATTTTTCTGTGAGACAACCACCCTGAGCGTGAGGTTTCCTGGAGAGGACTTATGGGTCACATATTCTCTATGCCCAGTTATGGTAAATCATCTGTATATCATATGTTTTGAGACAAAGGGCCAGTTTCCCAACTATAATATTTTTTATCTATTAATAAGGACGATTATATCTGAATATTTATAAAAATAGCATGACACCCATGATAACTTTATTTGTGAAAAATTTAGATTTAAAAATATGTATATATACACGCATACATGGGGGAGATGGATGGAGGGAGGAGGTAGTTAATGGAGATTATGTAAAAAAAAAAAAAAAGACAGAAAGCCCTTCAGAAGTCTGTCAAATGTTAAGTAGCTCCCAACTTTGTAGGGCTAGCATAAAGACTTACTGTGACCCTCTAGAACTCACATGGAAGATGAAAACCTGGAGTTGCAATTTAAACCTTTAATTCCAGTGCTGAAGAAACAGAGACAAAAGTCTTCTCAAAACTTGCTGGCCAGATAATAAAGCCAATCTCCAGGTTCAGGGAGAGACCCCTATCATTAAAATCAAGATGGACAGTGACTGAGAAAATCAGCCCAAATCAACTTTTATCATACACACACATGCACACTCATGTGCACACACATGTGCATGCACATCCACACTCATGTATGTGCACATGCGCACATGTATACAAGAACACACATACATATGCTCACACACACATTTGCCTGTGCACATGAGCACACATATGTATACACAAATGAAACAATTAAAAATGATTCCTGCATACACACAGGGACACGCACCCACCCATACATGTATGCCTAAAAGTTTGTGATATTTCTGGAGAACAGAGTCAATATTTGAAGCAACCGCAATGAGTGGATAGAATTTTCCATTTTGCAAGCAGTAGCAGTAGAAACTTAAAATTGACTTTTAGAAAGAAGTGGCGAAAACATTGACAGAAGTGGTTTGTAAAACAGGGTTTGGCTGGGCCCCCACCTTGTCTGCATTGCATATAAGTTGGTTTTTCTAAGGGCCTGTGAGGTCTTCCAGTTTGTATGAGAGCTTGAACATGTACGTGACCTTGAGTCTAATGACATCCTGATGTAGGCTTTTTTTTTTTTTTTTTTTTTTTTTTTTTTTTTTTTTTAAACACAGGATTTACCTGTCTTTTGTCTGGGAATTTTTTGTTTTTGACAACTTAGTAAACCAGAGGACCTGCCTGCCCCATGGGCTTTAGCTTGTCTGTAGATGAGTCCTCTCTTTCAATCATTTAACCTCCTGACAGCCTCTCTTCTTACCATACAATGCCACCTTTCCCTCCTTGTCTCTCTTTCTTCCTTTGCCATTGTCTCTTGTTCTTTGTGGCTCTAAGTTGCCCCAGCTCATTGAGTACTTTAAACGCTGTTTTCATCAAATTTAGGGCATGGTGAAGGGCTAATGGGATAATGGACATTTGCTTTCTTGTTGTAGAAACGGGTTTTACTTGGGGAACTCTGCCTCAATTCTGAAAACCGAGTTGTGACTCTGCTATTGAGCAAAAGTGACTGGCTAGCGCCGGTGTACACACCTCTTAACTTGATATCTCCGTGAAAGCCATGTCCGAGTTGTCAAGAACTATTGTGTTTCTCTGCACACCACACCCCTCTTAATCCAATAATATCACCAAATTAACATCTTGATCATTATTATACTTTCATGTTTCAGGGTATATATTTCGATTTTATTTATAATAGATTCCCGGGCCCTAAAGTTGTTAGGTTTGTGGGGATCTCAACATGCTGATTTTTGAATGAACAATACATCAAAAAGTGGGTACATAGTTTTCATCGGATAAATGGTTTGAGGCACAGCTGACAAATAGCATTTATAAAGAATACTTTGCCACAGCAATAGTTGAATCTTTAAAGATCCCTCAGATAGCTGATATGAGAGAAATAAAGGGTCTCAACAAAGCTAGAAAGGATGGCCTGGATTCCTTCTTAGGAAGAATAATACAAGTCTGGAAAGGCATCATATTATAATGAAAAGAATATCTAAATGGAAAGTTAATAGACCCTGAGGCTAGAGAACGGCTTAGCATTTAAGAGCACTGGATGCTTTTCCAGAGAACCTGGGTTTGGTATCCAGCACCAACATAGTGGCTTATAACCATTTATAATTTTAGTCCTAGGGGATGTTCTGGTTTCAGTGAGCATCAAGAATGCATGTGGTACACAGACATATATGCAGGCAAAATAATCACACACATTAGTAAAATAAACTAAAATAGAAAACTACTTAACTTTGTTAGGAACATAAATTTGATTACTCTGTATGGCTTAGTATTAGACACTGATTTTTTTTTAAAGAGTATTAGTTTGCAAACTTATAAAGAGGAGATCCTAAGAGCTCTGTTGTGTTCTCAGGAACAAGTGAAATTATGAGCATAAGCCAAACATTATTATATAATAATAGCTTAGAAATCTAACAATTATTATGTATAACCTCTTATACAGAAGTTGTGAACATGATTCTAAATGAATGTACATCTGCCTGTGCGGATCTCCTAGACTCCTGTATTAGTAAGTCATCAGGGAAAACCTTATTTTGAAGTTTTTTTCCTATTGAAAAATCTCTCATTTTTGTAAAAAGAGGGACAATCCAGTCACTCATTCTTGGTCTTCCCTTATTTCTGTCTTCAGTCATTTATTTCATGCTGTCAATCTCCCTTTGTTGAAATACCAGCTCCACAAGAAGACATAATTACCATTTCCCAGCAGCCAGAAGGGTTTCTGGTATTAAAAATTGTGCTCAATCATTAGTATATCCTTTTCCGCTTCCTCCCTCACTTCCTTCCAGGTCTCATGTCTCTCAGGCTGACCTGAAACTCATTATACAGACCTCTGCTGGATATTTTCTGGTTCTCCTGCCTCTATCTTCCAAGTGTTGGGATTGCAGATGTGTGCCTTCACATCTGTATATGAGATGCTACGGATAAAACCCATGTATTTGTGTATGCCAGCCAGTATTCTAGCAACTCCACTATACCCTTATTCCCGGGAAGTCTATCCTTTCTTAAGAAACAGTCTGTGCTTCTAAAGATTTCATTTAATAAGCCTGTCTAGAATAAATGAGTTAGCTGTGTGGAGCTTTAAGATCTGGTGAGGTGTAGGGTCAACATTATCTTAGTTCGGGCTGCTGCAACAAAGGTTTGGGTTTTTGTGTTTGTTTGTTTGTTTGTTTGGGTTTTTGCTCTTTTTTTTTTTTTTTTTTTTTAAAAAAACAGGCTCAGTTATTGTTTTTTAAAAAAATGGAAATGTGCTTTTGCCAGCACTGCAGGTTGGGAGTCTGAGCTTGGGATGCTATCACAGTCTTATTCTAGTGAGGGCATCTTCCTGTTGGCAGGGTGTCATCACTCATTGCCTCTTCACTTGGTGGAAAAGGGGTTAAAGAATTTCCTAGGATCTCTTTGATAAAGCCAACCAAGGCCTAATTACTCGAATGTGCTCATCTCTGAATATATGATGCTGGGGTTAGAATTTCAAATAGTGGCCCATGAACACTCTAGCATGGAATAAGGAGGGGCTTGTGAGTCCCTACCTTTACCCAAGGAGGTATTGACAGTTCAGCCTTCTTGGGGAGGGAACATCGATTTATTGAAGGGTGGGGTAACTCAGCTACTATGAATGGCCTTACACTCATGAGTGTATGAACAGCAACAAACTGTACTTCCTGAGTTATAAAAATAAAAAAAAAAGTTGGGTTGTATATCTATAGGGGGAAGAGAAGAAGAGTGAGTATGAGCATTCCATGACATTTTGAAAGAGCTAATTTTAAAAAGACTGTTATTGTATGTTCTTTGGTGAACTATGAACAACCAGCCCATAGGTACAAGTAAGTACTGAGAGCATATAGCATCCAAGAGATTGGTAGGATATAAATACATATATAAAGTTCTTACTTTAGAGAATCTCAAACTTGGTAGAAGGGGACATATACATATATATGTATACACACACACACACACACACACACACACACATATATATTTATTTATTTATAATTTTCCTGAAAGGTAGATAATACAAAAAAATAAAGACATTCATGCTTGTAATGGGGCTGTTGAGGAAGGATTACTATTATTTCTGTAGTCCAAGAAAGACTTTTTAGAAGATACAGTACCCAAGCTGTGGTTTTAAGATGAATGGAGAAAACAGGAAAGAAGTGTGGGGGGTAATGAGACAGTGTACACAAAGGCAAGCAGGCAGAACACCTAATAAGCAGTGAGGAACTTATAAAAAGTTTATGAGTACCAGAGAACAAATCATAAGATCAGAAGTTTTAGAGGTAAAGTAACATAATTAGCTAGGGTCCAGTTCACTTATCCCGTGCTCTACCCCTGGTCTTTATTGTGTATTAACATAGAAACATAGTGTATGATGCTCATATTGGCATGCTCTTTATCAAGCCCCAATTCTTTAACCAAAGTTTGTCAATCTACTGTCTGGATCTGCCCAGGATACTTTATTTTCTTTTCAGGAAGCTGAAAAGCAGGCATGGGAAGAGAAATCTATCAGGTTCAGCACAGGACAGGGATAGTACTACCCGGAACTGTTTCTACAGAAAAGTGTTTCACCTTGACTGGTCTCAGTTTCCATCTAGCCTTCTGTCAGGTTATACAATTTCTCCTTCTCTGTCTTTGGCATAGCTAAGCTGCTGTTGTTCAATGAAGCACAAGTAGTCATACACAATCTATGCCAATACTGAGTTATACAGTGATGCCCTCAGATGCAGGAAGTTCACTGAGGCCCATCACAATGCCCTCCTACATGCTGGACCTTCTGTGCTGTTCAGTTAGATTCTTTCTGCATTGTCCTCCTTACTCTTCCATCTGGTACTTCTCTGCTGAACCCAGGGTATTAGAGTCTCTCTTTGCCCATGGGAAACCCACATGTTGTTTGAGAACTCTAGAGAAGACTGGCCTTTCTCACCATCTTTACTCATGAAATCTCTAATAGGAAGGAAAGAAAAACAGGAATATTGGGAGTATGGCACATATATTCAAAGGAAAAAGGATTGAGGGGAATACCATTGTGCACATTATATCCTGAATCCCTTTGTGATTATTAGCCATTTAAGACAGAATGGGGTTTTGCAGCCAGAGATAGTCTCTGAACAGATGATTAATGGTTTAATCTGTAATAACTTTACATTTTATAGAACCCTGATAGGAGTCCACATCTGGTGACTGAAGCTATTTAAGGCTGTGTTAATTCTGTTAATTGCTATATGTTTATTTGAATTGCTGGCACCTGCGGGCATTTGAATAATATGTTTGTTGACGCCTTAAAAATATACTCATTTTATGTTATTCTGTCTCACTGTCTTCTGCTGCTATTTTCTGAAGCCATACCTTAATTTTTCTGTTGATTTTTCTTTTACATTGCCCTGTCTCTTTTTCATTCACTATTCTCCCCCCCTATACACACACACCTTTTTCTTTAATTCAGCGCTTTACAAAATCTTGTGTTGGTATTCTTCCTAATTTGTTAGGTGGGGACAAATATCCATCTGTATGCAGGTGATTTGGGGTCATGGCACAGGTCCAGACATCCTCTTTTCTCTAGTGTTAAAAACACTGTGTAACTCAGAATCATTAGAGGCCAAGTCAGTGTGAGGGATGCAGAAGGAACTTGAGTTCAGAGTTGTGTCCCGTCTAACTCATTCCTTATGATTTTCCTTCATGTAGCAAGTTATTTGACTGCCCCAGGCCTCAGCTTTCCCATTTCTGGTGACATATATGTTATATTAAATATTTTTTTATTTTTTTGTTAAATATTTTAATAAGAAATAACAGAAAGCAAAAAAAAATATTTTCTTCATTGGTTGGTTTTTAAGACAGGGTCTTTCTATTATGAATCTCTGGCCGCCTTTAAACTTATTATATTGTCTAGGCTACTTCTGTTCTGTATTAAGTATTGGACGTGCTTAATAATACATTATACAATGCTAATATGGTCAGTATTTATATGCTTTTTTTGCTTACCAATTTAAAAAAAGGAGCTGCTTATTTCTCTTTGCTGTTTATATAGCTTAGAATAATTTAAAGAAAAGATGTACTGACTAGGAAGTTAACCCCTAGGGCCAGTTCTAATGTTATTTAAAAGGGGTCGCTTTTTCTGATCTTTGATAACTATGTCTTAATCATTAAAACCAGAATAACATATTTGCCATGCCAAATACCCATGGCAGTGGTATAGAAGAGGAAGCCAAGCTTACATCATTGGGGACTTGTTGCACACTTGAGGTATATTTCAAAAGGGGGCAGACATGATCACTCATTCCAGGATGAATATTTTAAAAGATGAAGTAATATCAGGCTACAATATTGCCTCAGAGATATTTGGTAGTAAAAGAGACTTTTCAGTTACTGCTAAAATCAAAGTCTCTTTCTCATTTCCTCTGCCCTTAGTTGTTTTGATCTGAGATTTTAAACTAATAAATTATTGTTATTTTTATCAAAATTATTACTAATTAATATAAACAATATTAATAAAAAAACAAAAGCTGTCCAGGAAGTATGTAGACTAGTGTGGGTTAAACTAGGTGCAGTTTTTTTTTTTTTTTTACCTTAACCTCTTGAGTACTGGGAGGTACAGGCATGAGCCACGATGCCTAATTCCAAATTCAAACTATTAAAATGCTATTGTTCCTTATGGTTGATGATTTGTTGGGAAAACATGGTTTGTTTGGTTGGTTAACTTGATATTCATTTTCCATTTTTAATAACTATTGATTTTTGTTACTTTTTATTCAAAATTTGGCTACTCAGTGGCCGTCTCCCCATATCTGGCTCTGCCAATGAGTGTAGCATCTGTGTTCCGAGATACCTCTGCACCAGAGCTATGGCATTTTATCCATAGGAAAGCACCTAATGCAATCAGAGATGGTGACATACAGGTTTAGGACTTTGGTTCATATGCTTTAGGAAGTCATCTGTCATTTGTTTGGGTCACAATTCAGGATGCTATTTAACTGAGTACTAGGATCTATGTTGCCCGATCAGTGACCAAATATGAAGTCAGAATGTTGAAAAACAGCAGAAAGATGAGGATAAATAATTCTATGTCTTGGTTACATTTTCAAAGTCTTAGATTAATCATCCTTTAAATTGGACTGCCATTGATTTTTCCAGCCACTTAAATAGATTCCATTCATTCCATCCTTTGACTCTGCTTACTGTCCTTTTAAATAAAACCTTTAGTCCTGTAGGATAAGTCCCTGTGCTCCTATTTATTCTTGTTTTCTCTGACAAGAGTATGGGCATTGGGGAATAAAAAAGAAATAGATGAAGATAACGAATGCCCAGCATAATTTATATATCCTCAGCATATCACCACCATGAGTGAATATAATGACTACGAGTCATAAGCTTTTAAAACATCAACTAATTGATAGATCAGAACACTCTTAGAGCTCAGTTCTAAAACAGATGAAGACATCCATTATGCTGACATTAAGAAAGTCAGCTGACAGACGGGCAGTGGTGGTGCACGCCTTTAATCCCAGCGCTTGGGAGGCAGAGGCAGGTGGATTTCTGAGTTCAAGGCCAGCCTGGTCTACAGAGTGAGTTCCAGGACAGCCAGGGCTACCCAGAGAAACCCTGTCTCGAAAAACAAAAACAAAAACAAAAACAAAAACAAAGAAAGAAAGAAAGTTAGCTGACAGACCCAACTTCCTCTATCTTGAAATAGAAAAATCAAAAGTTGACTATTGCCTTTACAATAAGAACCTAAAGAACTGCTTTGTGGAGTAAGACCAATTTGGTTTATATATTCTTAGGAATAAGAGGCAGGTCAATGAGTAAAATGTAAGTATCTAACACAAATAACTCTGAGAGAGAGAGAGAGTTGGGGAAGGGGGGAGAGGGAGAGAGGGAGAGAGGGAGAGAAAGGGGGAGAGAGAGGGGGACGGGGAGGGGGAGGGAGAGTGGACGGGGGAGGGGGAGAGGGAGAGGGAGAAAGTGCTATATTACTTTGACTCATATTCAAAGAAATGAGTTCTCTGACATTCTGGCTATCAAAATAGACTTGGTATCTAAGTGAAAACTTCAGTGTCAAATGAGCAGTTGACTTTTTTCTGAGGAGCTTCTTAGCTTTATAGTGAATAAGCTCCCTGCATAGAAAAACTAAATTGAAAGCTAGTTGATTTGACCTGGCTCGTCAGCACTCTCCAAGACAATTGACTATGCCCAGCCCTCGAAGATCAATGGCTTTGCCTTTATGGCCCGAGTTGAGCTCCTAGTCACTGCTGTCACCTCTTTTTATAGCTATCATTTATAACTATTTTCTTCTCCCTAGTCTTATGATGGTATCAACCCCTAAAACCACAGGAGCTATATTCACAACAGTGATTGTCAAGCACACAGGGTGAATGTGTATGAAATGTGTGGATACAAGTTGCTATGAACTTTTTGAGTATACTTTACTTATTTTTTACATAACGCTTAGGTGAATTCTCTCATCATTACTAATCTGAGTTTCGAGGCAGAGACTGCTGTGCCCATTGCCACTGTTGTCAGCATGAATGATGTAAACTAAATATCCCTGCATCATGGATCCTGCCAGCATCCTCATCAACTCAATCATGGGACTCTCCAATAGGGAAAGGGTAAAAGCTCCTCGTAAGAGATTGGTGAATCTGGGGTTAAACTCACCCTGGGGAATGGCTGCTCACTATCATTTGAAGAGCACACTTCATAGGAAAGGTCATTTAATCAGGCGAGAATGCCCTGCTGGGAAACCAGCTACAATTACCCATTTCTTTCACCTTGCCATTGATTGTTCTGCAAGGACGGCAGTTTTTGCTTGATTTCCCACTTTGACTGGACAAATTGATATTGTTCAACCTGCTAATGGAGGAATGATTCTCATTATGAGACTAGAGAGAGAAGGAGTCTCTCCTGGTATCAATGCCAAGCAGTAGAAGGCTTTTGTCTTGAGATAGCTGTGTGTCTTTATTTTGTTTCAGCTTAGTATTTTCTGATGCTGATGCATTCATTTCCAATGATTTTGACTTAGGAATTTCCAGTCTGATTTTGAGAGTCATTTATTTAGCTTTCCAGTTTTTCTTTCTTTCAGGATAAACTCAGTGGAACTTACTGTTTTCTGAAAATGCCACCATTTACAGAAAATGTAATCTAGCACAACAATCCCACTGAGACAAAATCTCACATGTCTTCAAATGCTTCAAAGGAGATTAAAAAAATCCTACTCCTTATACATGAACACCTATAGCGATAAAACAGTCATTGAGCTAATTGATTAGCTATTTTTTATTGCTTTGCAAATGTGGAAATAACTATTCCACTATTGTGGCATTTCAGTAACCTTGGGCTCCACTTCCATGTAGATGGAGGGCCATGACTAACTAGTTTCTGCACAGTTTTAAAGAGAGATGCAGAAGCAAATGGTTTACTTCCCAACTGAAGGCATAGCGCCACAAGGCAATGGCCCTGCACACCAATTATCAACCAATACAATTTTCTTTCCCCCTGTCATGTTTCCCACCCTTTAGTGGTATCACAATATGACCTAATATTTTCCACATAAAATAGAAAGTATACGGTTTATGTTAACGCACTCTCCTTCTGTCCCCCTAAATTTACCATGTTAGCTTCTTTCTTCTTGGCTTGCAGGATAATTCTCTCTCCTGAAGCATAACTACTGTCCCTAGTTGGTTTGTTGTTTGTTTATTTGTTTGTGGGCTTTGTTTTTGTTTTTGAGATTCATCCTGTCTTTAATTTTCCTTGGTCTTCTCACATTGGCTCTGCCTCCTCTACTAAGTAAAACCATGCTTGAAAGATCTCACCTCCTGTTCTGTTTACACCTTAACACATTGCTTCCCCATGACATGGGGAGCTGTGCATATTTCCTGCCATGTCTAAGTCCAGGCAGTCACCTCATGCTCCACATTTGCAAACCAAACTCAAGGCTTTAGTGCCCTTTGTGCTGTTTAGTAGAGGTGTCTTGTTTTCCTTCCTAGAAGGAAGCACTGTATTATAGGTTCTTAATTCACAACTTCATCACGTGTAAATGCTAGGATCGTCTTTAGTATGTTATATTTTAGTGATCTGCATTTTCCCAACAGCTTGAATTTCTTGATGGCAGAAACATACGAGATTGAACAGTTCCTGTAGATTTAAACATGTAATCTGGTTTTGAGTATATTAAAAATGTTCTTTAATTTGGCTATTATGAACAGGGCCACAATAAATGTGGTCACGCAGGTGGATCTCACTAATATGCTGGCTTAGATTACTTCAGTAATGAGAATATTATTGTGAAATGATCACCTTTTTTTTTCTTCTCACAATCGATTAATGATTGAAAAGGGAACTTCCAAAACAAACCCAGACAGATCAGTTATCTGCTCGGATTTTTTGGTGGTAACAGAGAAGAATTGACACTCATGAAAGTTTAATAGATTAATAAATACTTGTAATGAAACTATATGATTAAAACATTCACTTTAAGCTTCTATTCCTTTTCTCATTAGCATCTATCTCAATCACTTATTTCAAGTGTAGTAGATCTTCACACAATGTTCACAGTTCTGTGTTGGAGACCTGTTTCACGTGTTGGAGAAGGTGCTGTATGACTCCATGTAGAAGGTCCCTGAGTTAATGAAACTCAAACTGTGGATAAAGCAATCCAAGAGAAACTATGGCGATAACTCTTCAGGGTGTATTTCTGGGGGCTGGAGAAATAGCTCAGCGGCTCAAAGCATTTGTTCCTGTAGAGGACTCGATTTCATTCTTAGCATCCACATTCCTAACAGTCACTACTGTCTGTAACCTCAATTCCACAGGACCTGATGCCCTCTTCTGACTTCCATGGGCACCAGGCATGCGCACGGTGCATAGACATACACACGGACAAAACACTCAAATAATAAAAGAAAATAAATCGATCTAAAATATGTTTCCAAATAAGGAAAAATGATGTGGGGGAAGTAAGGAAGATGATGGAACAGAGAGGAGGTTCTTCATTTAGCTGAATGACTAGGAAAAGAATGACTTCATGTGGTGGTAGATAATTAAGCTGAGAACCAGGAAGAGAGGACTCAAGCACACACAGATCTGGGGAGGGGGCAGCCCTGCCAGAGAAAACTACAAGGATCAGAAAGATCTAAAGCAAGGGAAAGCTGGCTATGTTCCCAAAAGGCCAAGGAGGTCACAGAGCTGTGGCTGAGGGAGAGGAATGCAGGACAGACAGGCCTATAATGAGATATGCCTCTGCTCTCTGGGGCGATCCCATCCTGGCAATATCAACTTACCAAGCTTGTCTCCACCCCAGTCTTCGCCCCTCTTCTCCCACCCCCCATCTGTGATTATTTTCTCTCTCCCATTATCCTAAAGAGCAAGGTATCACTCTAAATTCCGGGCACACACACACAGTGTAGTATGTGAACTTATGAATTAACTCCCTTGTTCTGCATCACCCTGTTCACCTGTTCTCCTGTTTGCTACCTTCTCTTCCTCTCTCACCAACTGTTCGTCACTCTTCTGTCATCCCTACTCTTGTTTTAGAGAATATATGGATAATTTATATATTTATATAAATACATATTGAAAAAATATCTATGCATTTTAACTATGGTAGGTTTTATTATATATTTATCTGCATATATCTGAGTATGTAACAGTAATAACTAAAGAAATAGAGCCCACGAATTTGAGAGGGCAGGGGCAGTGTTAGGAGGGGATGGAGAAAGGATAGGAAGAGAGGAAATGAAGTACTCATATTTAATTAAATAAAAATAAATAAACCGCACCAAAACAAGACAAAAAGCCATATAGCATGCAATCTAACCCTTAATGATTCTTTAAGTGTATATATGTATTAGCAAAAAGGTAGTTTTCCTGAAGCTCACTTTCTTCAATTATTAAATAGGTGTCTTAGTGGTCTCTACCACGTAGAGTTTTCATAGTGTTCAAATGATACAATGCAATAAAACTTTTAGCTATGTCTGGCATATACTGTATACTCCTTAGACATTAGCTATTACTGGCATTCATTTTTTCTCACATTGTCCTGTAGTCATGTGCTACCTTTTACAGCATACATATAATCCCTTTGAGAGCGGATACGGCTTGGTAGTTCTAACAATGCTGTTCACACTATAGGTTTATAAAGGAGTGGAAGGTAATTTATAACCTTCAATAGAATTTCTGGAATAACTATAAGGAAGTTTCTATTTCTTCAAATTACATTTTTACGCAATTAAATTGATCCATTCTACCGTGATTAGAATAATTTATTCTTTGAATATGTTTAAAATTTTTATTCAAGATAAATTAAATGCATGTGCGTATGTGAAATTTCAAAGTTCACATTTAAAAATTTCTTTGCAATTAAATGATCTGTGATAAAAGTTATCTTTCTTAGTATAGTTTTTTTCATAGATATTACCATAATGGGTCTGATGGATGATCTTTAAAATCTTAAATGAAAATAAAATCAGCTGTAAAAATGTCTATCGGCTTGTCTATTAGCCATGCCCAGTTCAGGTTGAAATCCTTATATAGTGTATAATTGCTTTTCAGTGTCTTACAATCCTTCAAATGTCATTAAACAGCAGATGTACAGTACTTTCTTTATGTTCTAGGTATAGTTTTGAATGCAAAGCCTACTGAATGGTTTATTTATTTATTTATTTAAAAATAGTACTTCTGGAGTTGGTTTAGCTTCTTTTATGGGTTGATAGTTCTCAATTGGAAATAATCTTGAGTCCAAAGAATATTTTTCCATGGCCAGAGATACGTTTTGTTGCTTAAATTGACAGAAGGGAGGAGTAAAGGCTGGCTATAGTACTCAATTTGCCAAGTAGAAGAATGCTGCTGTACTGTGTGATTTACAAGGCATAGGACAGCCCACCTAAGCTGATAAGGAATTATCCAGTCTCAAACTGCTGTAGTACTGAGGTTGAGAAATGGTGAACCAGATGATGGTGAATAGTTTTGGCTTTTCTGACCATATGATTTATATCACAACAACCAAACTCTGCCTTTATAGCATATAAATGACCACAGGACAATATGCAAACAGCTGGTTGTATTTGTTTTAAAATACAACTTTATAAAGTTCCAGAGAGATACAGTATGTTGTCTCTTGGATTTAGTCAAAGTCATAGACAAACTTGACATTGTCAATATAATGTAATAAGGTGTCTTCATTAGAGTTTCTATTGCTGTGAAGAGACACCAGGACCATAGCTGTTTTTACAAAGGGAAACATTTATTGAGGCTGGCTTACAGTTCAGAGATTTAGTCAGTTATCATCATGGCAGGAATTATGGTGGCATTCAGCAGACATGGTGCTGGAGAGGTAGCTGAAAGTTCTAGCTTGGCAGGTGGCAGGGTCAGAATGTAACACGGGGCTTGGTTTGAGTATCTGAAACCTTAAAGCCTATCCCCAGTGTCATACTTCCTCCAATACAGCCACACCTCCTACTAGTGCCACACTTCCTATAGTCACATTCAAACGCATGAATCTGTCGGGACCATATAATCTGTTCAAACCACCATAGTAATATAGAATTCAGAGATGTAGGAGGAGTTTGTGCTATTTTTGATACATTGAGTTGAAGGCACTTGTTTCCCTGGAGATCAGTGTTCAGTTTATATAGTTAAAATTGTAACTTCAATCAGAATACAGAGAATATAGGAAGAACAATGTGTTAAAGATTGAATGCATAGTCAGAGAAACCAAGATTTAAGGAAGGGTAGACCTAGAAAAATTAAAATGGTGTCATGTAAGCCAAAAAAGCCGGAGGTTCCCAAGGAAGGGCATTGTAATCAGCAGTGTCAAGGAAGGACAAATCAGTGCAGATGTTGAGAGTGTCATGGGAGCAAAGAATCAGAAGTCATCTGTCACCATTGTGTTGTGCGTCTGAATAGAGATTTAATCATCTTGAAGTTCAGGGACAAAAGAATAAGACAAGGCCGTGGTTGTGTGGTTGTTTACATAAGATCTGCATGAGATCAAGGCAGTCAAATTGGAGCATGGGGAAAAAATAGGGCTCATAAACCCTCACTTCTAGGTGAGGAGCTTTGACATTTGAAGCTTCTGGAGTAGAGAGTCATTTTCTTCTCCCCCCCCCCCCCCCATAGGATGTTCATTCTTGTGAATGGCTCTATCTACACATATGCACTTACAGGCAGAACTGATTGGTGGCTCTATTTGCATAACTCAGTAGGTTCTAACTACAGGATATGGCATTGGGAGGCATGTGTGGTAGCAAGAAAGGGTCTGGGAGGAGTTGGAGGAAAAGCAGATATACTCAAAATACATTGTATACATGTATGATCCTCCCAAAGAATTAATGGAATATTTTTTAAAACTATGTATGAGAAATACTTTGGAGCCTTACTTTGAATTGGTCTAAGTTTTAAGATATATTTCTTTATGCAGTGCACTATTCAGATAGCTCATTGTTCAAATTTGCAGTCCCCTCCCCTCTAGGTGGTTAACTCTATCATTGGATTTTACCACCACTGTGAGTTGAAGGGTTCAGCATCTATTCATCTCAGTACAATTTAAAGTCACAGTTACAAAACAGTAAAATTCCAGATTCATATTATCGTATTTATCAAATAGAACACACGCCTCATAGATTTGTAACTGTAAGATACCAATGAATATCTGGAAGACAATATCAATTCAGCTGAGTTCAATTCAATTTCAGGCATTCACCGAATGCCATAGACTTTTAACAGTGATATGACAGGAATTTTTTTTTTCCCTTTCAAAACAGCTTGCCATCTTATCTGTTTTATATGTTTATTGTGCAAAGTATTTGCAGCAGATAAAGATGTAGTTGGTGAGAAAACATTTACCTACACAAAGCACTTGAAGAATGCAATCATAAAGAAAAACAGCAAAATGGTATTGTCACATAGCAAAAGTATTGTCACATAGCAAAATCAGGAATAGAAAGCAATATTTGTACTAAAGATTTTCAGACGGGGAGGAACCAGCATGAATTGGAATACTGGGAACATCTCTACATGTATAGCTATCTAAATATTCTTCTCTAGAGCTGCCAAATGACTTTTAACAGAGGAACAAATGCTAGTGGGGAAGAACTGAGGGGCTGTAGAGGGCGTCAGAATGCAGTTTGCATCTTAGAGATAGATTACATCTCATGCCACAATGGCTATGGCTTGTTAAGGATCCATAGTCAAGTTAAATTGATTTGGACACTGGATCAACGTAGTTGAGGCATACTGGACCAAGAGCCAAGTGGTTATTTTCTAATGGAGTTACTGAGGAAGGGAACAGAAGTACAATCAAGTAATCAGTGAAACAGATACCTACATAGGGCTCTGAGTGAAACCATCCTTGCAAGAGATGGGAAGGCTGACCATTCAATGCACTGCTTTTTAGTGCTATTAGGCCACACCCACTAGACTCCACCATCAGAGCATTCATTCATAAAATCATCTCTCCTGTGCTGATGGACAAATCAGTTCTTCTTCATTGTGGACAAGGCAATAGCCAAGCCAAATACTTCTACCACTGCAGTTTCTGATGAAGGAAATTTGACATTAAGAGAAACCATATATATAAATCTATAAAGTAAAATCTACATACTGCTTCTCACCTCTATGGGTTCACCAAAGCAGGGGTTTCATGAAAATACCATTGAGGGTGACTCCTTTGTGATTTTTTTGGCTAGCTTTTAATCCCTATGTGCAAAAAGCATTTCTGAAAGAGAGTTGAAAATTGTGGAGTCTGATAACACTGCTGGTTGTCAGGTTTCTCTCTAATGAATAGCTTATCAGTAAATGTGCTCAGTGGTTAATTACCACATCAGGGCTTATTGGCATAAAACGTAGTAGAATGCCCATTATCCTTATGCAAATTTGGATTTGCTGTGGGTTAAATCCTGTGACCTGAAATCTAAGTCACCTGTCATAAATTAATAGAACCGGGTATGTACTAGCCCTGCTAGGATTAGCATTGACAAAGAAACCTACAAGTGAAGGCTGGGAGGAGGGAGAAATGGGATCTGGGTGGGTGGGGCTCATGATTTGGACCATTTTCACAAAGGCCTGCAGAGTTGATCAAGCTGCAGGGGTTGATTGGAATTTTCTTTTTGTTTGTTTCATTTCATGACAGTTGTATAGTTAAGTGGGCCTAGCCTGTGTTGATCCTATCATCCAGACGGTAGGGGGCTGAGACATGTAGGTATAGGTTTTGGGTGGGGCAGGGTGTGGTACCAAAGGACCTGCCAAATTATAGGTAAGATGACTAAAATAAATGCTCAGACCTCCACATGGTCTAGTAAGGTCAGACTTCTCTAACAGAACAATGTGTACTTTGTGCTTCAACAATGAATGTGGATTTCTTATGCTTCTGGAAGCATAAGATGAAGGTACCAGCAGGTCTGGTTTTGGGAAAGGCCACTCCTTGGTTTGCAGATGGCTTTCTTGGACCTTCTTAGGCAGAAAGAGAAAACTATTTATCTTGTATGTCATCCCACTTATGAGACTTCCATCATGACCTAATTATCTACCATGGATTTTTACCTTATACATATCAATGTCTATAGATGAAAAGAGTGTGGAGGGATTTAAGGGTTCAGCCTATGGGAGGCTGGAGACATGGTTCCATTGGTAAAGGGCTTGCCACAAGCATAAGTATCTGAGTCTACTTACCTAGCACCCAGGCAAAGAGCAAAGTATGATAATCGCAAGACAGCAGTGGAACCACTGAATGGGGACCACTCTGTGAGTAGAAAGAAAAGTTTATTTGAGAAACCAAACTGTGAGGTTGCCTCATGGAAACAGAGCCACAGCTGTCTGGGAAAAGAAGCAGACTTTATATGATAGCAGGGTGGAGGTATTTAAGGTCATGCAGGCTGTTCAGACTGATCAACTAGATGCCTTTGCCCAAGATCGTTAACTCTCGAGGAAAGATAAAGGAGGTAGTAGTTTTCCTGGTAAAGAGAAACTGACCTTGTGAGATTCCTCGGGGATCTGAGTTTAGGCTTCTGTTTAATCAATAACACTCCTTCTGATTACCCAGTCAGAGTCTTTCTCTGTAGAACATTGTCATAAGCACTGCTATTTGGGGGACTTGCCTTGGACTATCAATGGTGAAGACACAGAGGTTAGATTCCGTGAGGTTTACAGGCCAACCAGTCTAACCAACCTGTGAATTCCATAATCAGGAGAGGCCATGTTTCAAAACACAAACTGGAGGTCAGTCAAGAAAGATACTTGGCATTGACTTTTGGCTTCCACAAGTACTTCTCCTCCTCCACACATGTTCACACTTATATACGTAAGTACACAGGCACCACTTAGTCTGTAGTACTAAAGAAGTTTTGCCATAGCTCCATCTGAGCCCATGTAAGTTTCTGGTTATTCAGGTCTTTTGATGGAAATGGAGCATAAGGTAGCATATCTTAGACTATCACATCTGAAAACTCAGAAAAGCAGTGCTTCTAGGTGACAGAAGTTGTTGCCACGCAGTGGTCATGCATTTTAAGTGTCCTCTGGGTTTTAGAGCTGACTTTAACTTCCTCCCAGGAACTGAGGTAGATTTAATGGTTGGAGTTCCGGTCCCTGTCTGCACTAGCTCAAGAGTGAAGGAATCGAAAGCCTGGTGGTGACTCGTGAGATAGCCTGGTGTTGTGAAAACCTTCTTCAAATTTATTTGATTATATCAAAAGATAGGTATTTCATATTTAGGAACATGTAATTTTTGTAGGTATGAATAGACTTTTTTTTCCCCCAGAAATATGAGAAAACTTTCTGGTCCTAAAGAATTACCATGGCTAGTGTACCCTACCCCAAATACACTGAAATCTTTAATAATAATTGAGAGAACTGATAAACCTAAGTGGTAAGAAAATGATTACTTACTGTTTCTAGATGAAACATTGGTGCTAATGGGGGAAAATAAAGTGGAGAATAGAGTAGAATGCTTCATGCTTAGGGCACATGTCTGGGTAATTTTGGTGATCAATGTTTTCGTAACATGCTATGATTGTTTATGCACCTGGGGCAAAATAAATTGTGGTTCCACTGTTGATCCAATAGCAGTGAGTGTGGTGGGTAACAGTTTCTTCATTGGCTCATGGAGTATAAGCAGCCCAATATTTATAGACTGTTAGGAGGAAGAGGTTGAGAGGCAGGTGGGTGTCACCCCGATAACAGTGACTGACTGCGACATCTCCCAGGTCACATTAAAATGCTTTTCTTAAATCAGAATAAGAGTAGTCTATTCTATCTCATCTAAAATTTGGTGTCTTGGTTGTAGGAAATATCTCTCAAGCATCATAATTTCCTATTACAAATGAGGAGAAAGATTTTTTTTTTTAAAGTAGAGCACAGCTTACTTTGGATACAAAACTTAGTGGAAAAGTGACCAAGTTAAGGAAGGAACATGAAAGACAGTGGTGTATTCTCAACAGACCAGGTCTTCAGCCGAAGATAATGAAGATGATAAATTGTCATAGTAACTACTGAGGAAAGCTGAGAACAGTGATCATGATGGACCAAGAAGGCATCATTTAGCTCAGAAGAAACACTCATTCTTTATCTAGCATGTACTGGACTACATATGGCTTTGAAGGGCTTGCTTTCTCCTTGTCCTTTTTGCTGCAAGTTGCCTGGGTTAGAAGTGCAGGGAAAAGGCACCGTGTATTTGTCCCTGTTTTTCTTAACACTTGGCTTTTGGAGAACTGAAAGACATCCCTATGAGACAATCATTCCAGGATCACCTTATGGTCTCCAAACTATGAAAGACAAAGAATAAAGTATAAGAGGGAGCACTCTCAAGACAATTTCCTGGTCCCCTGGCTCTTACAATCTTTCCAACTCCTCTTCTGCAATGTTCTCTGAGCCTTAGGTATAGCAGTGTCTTATATAGTGTACTATAATCATTGGGGCTGCACTTTGGTTGGTTGTGGGTTTTGGTAGTGGTCTCTGTCTATTGAAAAGGGGAGTTTCTTTAGTAAGGGGTGAGGACTGTATTTATCTCTGAGTGTAAGAAAAATATGTTTACAGATTGTTGTTAGGGTTTATGCCAGTTTAGTAAATTAATGGTTGTAGAGTCCCATCCAATAATCATGACTTCCCTCACACTGGATATTTAGCTACATTTCCAATACCTTCTTGTTGAGTAGTTCTTAAATACAATCAAAGAGCTCAAGTTACTTCCATAAAGTCTCACCAGCATGACTGCCCGAAGGTGAGCTAAACAAGGACAACACCAAGGAACATGCCAATCTAGATGAAGAGAAGCCCACAGGGCCTTAATCTTACACAAAGAATTATATATAACCGAGGAAAGCTGAAAACAGGAGAGGTGGTATTTTCCAGGGAAGAGCACAGCAATTGGTTGTTCAATGCCCAACAATCAGCACTGAAAACATACAGGTAGCATTGTATGGACAGAGCAGGTTGTATTTGGATATGTATGTGTATAGACATTTACATATATGCATGCAATAATGTGCTGAATGGTTTTAAGATAGCTTAAGACAAAGCCATTTGAGAGGAGGCAACCTCAATTAAGAAAACACCTCCATAATATTTACCAATAGGGCATTTTAGAGTTAGTTACTGATGGGAGAGGGCCCAGCCCATTGTGGGTGTGGTTGTGCCTGGCCTGGTGGCCCTGGGTTCTATAAGAAAACAGGCTGAGCAGTATGTCATGTTGAACATACCAGTAAGCAGCATCCCTCCATGTTCTCTTCATCAGCTCCTGCCTCCAGGTTCCATCTCTGCTTGAGTACCTATTATGGCTCTCTTCAATGATGGATTCAGGTGGATGTGGAAGTATAAGCCAAATAAACCCTTTCATAACCCCCAACTTTCTTTTTAATCAGGGTGTTTCATCATTGCAGTAGAAACCCATACTAAAACAAATAACTATCGGTAAAGGGGGTTTCCATGAGTTTGAAAAACAGCAGGGACAAGGCTTTTGAGGGTATTGAAATATTGTAATTAAATTAAATTATAATATTGCAAAGAAGAGAAAAAAAGAAATTGAAAGGAAATGAAACATTTCTAAACATAAAGAAAGATCAAAGAGATAATAATAATTTGAATATAAATATAGCCATAAGCAGTAGGCCAATAAATGTAAGGAAGTCAAAAGAAGAAGAAGAGGGTTAAGCACGGAGATCTAGCAGGGCTGTTAGTCAGACTCACGTCCATGTGGTATGTCTTCCATCCTCTGAATGCTTTTAGTAACTCCAGGGCAGCTCCCCTGGATTCTTGATAAGTTCATTTTGCCTCTGAATACCTCTGAGCTTGAGTATAGACTGCAAAAAAAAAAAAAAAAAAAAAAAAAATCAGCATACAGCTTTTATTATTATTAGGTCAGCTCAGGTGGATTGGTATCATTGAGAGAGTCCAGTTGTCCCAGAAAGCAACTATGCCAAAGCTGTTTCGTCTCTTTTGAGTAGCCGTTTTAAAACCAGCATACGTGTGTGTTTGTGTACTTGGACAGCACATGCTATGCTTTGAGCATTTGAAATTTATGTGACTGTCATCCTGCTGCCTGGTTATTTTTAAATATATTTTTGAGATGTATCTATGTTTACTCAAGTAGATTTCATGTATTCCTACTGACTGTTACTTCATATTTTTTTATTTTATTTCACTTTTTCTTGCCCCTTATAGTATGGCAAAGCATTTATGTTATTTTCTTTTTTTCAATATTACAGCTAAGGCTATAGTAAAACCTATGGTTTTGATGCACATTTGTGTCAGACTTTATCTAGCACATATCCCTAGAAACGAAATTGCCTGATAAGTTATAAGCTGAGTGCAGCTTTAACTTTACCAGATATTATTAAATTGCTCTCCAATGTTGTGTAGAAATTTACACTTTAATGAGGCATATACATTCACGTTTGCTCGAACCTTGACAATTTTTTGTATTGTCACTACACCAGGTAATTTTGTACAAAGTCACTCAGTACCTCATAAGTGAGATTTACCCCGTAAAACATGCCCACGCTCCTTCCACACACTGAACTCCTTATTCCTACTGGTATTGAAGAGAACTGAAGGATACATAAATTACACAGTTCCAACCTCATTTTCTAGTCTACTAATCCCCAGTGAGAAGCCTCCCTTCAGGTGTCATCTTGAAGTTGGTTGTTTCTTTATCTGCAGTAACTAGCTGTCACTTAAAACAGTTGTAGTTCACTTAGTCCTTACAACACTCTTGCCTCAGCACCAGGATCTCCTAGGTACTCTCTATCAAAATGGTCAGAATACATGAGTGGGCTCAGGACTACCTTCAGTAAGAGAATAAGGTGAAACACAGATCCTCAATTGTCATGATGACAGTAGCAATAGAAATAAAGGCACCAAGGCTGTTAATGGAGATCGATATTACAAGGCAAACTCCCCCAAGTGTATTTATTCTTTCCCCATTCCAGGCTCTCTTTTTGAGAAACTGATGGAGAGATAGGTATTTTTTATGCTCTCCCCCAAGCTTAAAATGTGTGATTAAACTTGAATCTATCAGACCAACAATTCTTGTCATCAAACAGTCTCAGCCATTGTTTTTACAGCTTCTCTGGATCACATGGTGTGCCTACGCTTTCACGGCTGTTAATATAAACACTGGTGTATTTAAGACTTTTTTTTCTCACAAGTTCTATATTAGTTAAACAAAAACATTTGTCTAGGTTGATGAAAATAGCTTCTTCAGAAGCATAGCCAGGAGGTCCTATGTATAATAGATTATCCTTAATTTCAGTTTGATAACTAGAGCATTGTGCCTCTCTCTGAAGACAGATGTTTTTAGGACACGTACACTGATATTTTATCCTACCAACAATAGGATCAATTTTGCTTTTGTTCTTTGCAAGTTGCAAGGGGTAAGAAAAGTTGGTTCTAGAAAAAGTCTTGTAGACAACCTGAAAAGGATCTTTGTGAGGATAGAAGTTTTGCCATCTTTGTAGTATTGGCTTTGAATAAATTTAGCCTTCACTGATTAATTTGTTAAATAATTATGCATTAGGGAGCTCCATATATCAGATACAATGGCAAATATTAGAGATGCAATGTTGGTTAGGTAGAAGGTTCTAATCAGAGATAAACTTTTGAGTTGATGTAATGTCTGGGAACATGAGATTTCATTACAAAATAAAAGAATTAATGTTTTACTATAGTGTCTGCATTTAACTTGGAGAGTTACATTAAAGTATCTAATCTTTAGCCTAAGATTTGCATATGAAATAAAATATGTTCCATTAAACTCTTAAATATTTAACCTACAACAGGAATCTTTATTATAAATGTGTCTTATATTTAATAATTGAAAATAAGAAGTCGCAAATAGAAGTATAGAAACAGACAGAAAGAAATCATAGAATGGAATGATTACTAACATATTTTCTAACATTTAAGGAGAGAGTGGCGCAAAGCTAGAAAATTATTATAAGTCTAGCATTTTTATGAGAAAGATCATTTCATTTATATTGAGAGAGCTGGAAGATCTTTTTCTATTGGTAATTCTCTCAACATATCTTTCTCAGTTATAATTCAATTAAGTTTAGCAAATGTATACTAAATATCTATTGCTCATTGTCACCAGACTTGTCACAGCACTAATGACATTAACGTGGCAAAGTTTCTTCTTACAAGGACACACACACCTGTAAGATAAACAAACAGGTTTAGGTTGACAGCAGTAGGTGCTCTAGTAGAAAGATGTTTCTTGAACTAGGGGAGGTTCCTGATTTGGATGGATAAACCACCAGCAAGAGGATTCTGTCACAAACAGCAAACAAAAAATCCAGAATGTGTGCAACAATGCCCAGTATTAAGGAGCCAGAAATGCACCAAGACAAAGAAGATACAATGTGCGATCCTAGGAAAAGAGCAGGAAAGAGACCAAAATCTACATGTATTCTCCTTGCAAAACATTTCTGAGGAGGCAGAGCAAAGAGTAGTCTAAGAAACTGAGCACTGAGCAAACTATCAGTTAATCTCATGGGTCTGGCAGACGAAGGTGTGGAGAGGTCTATGTTTCCTTTCATGACCCTCTTCCTCAAAGAGATACCACTGAGGTAGAAGAGCTGCTGTTACAAGATGAGTTCCTGGAAATCAAGAAATGCAACTTTGGACTAGTTCAGTTTCAGGATGGATTAAGATTATCTATAACCATTGATCCTGCATACCAGAAGTGAAAGTCCTTTATGCACAAGATAAGATTATCCAGAGTTCCAAGGAATTTCATTGCATTTCTTATATACAGGAACCCTTGGGTTTTTTAGGATTTAATTAACCAGTACCAGGTATATCAGATAAAACTAAGTGCCAGAAACTAAGAGGAAAAACTAACTGCAGAAGCAAGCCTATAAGAGAGACATGCATTGGAGAATAAAAGTTGGATGATAAAGTAAGTGCAGCAACAATCCCCAAGAAAAGAGAGAACAGGATGGGAACTTTGGTCGAAGAGATAAGTTTTAGATGAAGATATCAGAAGGATATCCTAGAGTAGAAAATACAGTAACACCAAATAAAAGCTTTTATATTTGTGAACAGAAGCTACAGCTAAAGAGAAAGTTATTCTCTGGAAGAGAGAACAGAGTAAAGAGCAAGGAGAAAAGAAAGATGGACGCTTCAGGGAAGAGGAAAATGGATGTGTAACAAAGAGGAAGAATTTCTGTTCAGTAGAGTGAGGTCAGAAGAGCCAAGAGAAAGAACAGGCGTGATAGTTGAAGGCTAGGTCACTAATAAGTTTACAACTTGGAGGGAAGACATGAAGTTGTTATTAAGATTAACCAGGAAGAGGGGCTGAAAAGATTGGCTCATCAGCTAAATGGTACTTCCTGCTCTTGCAGAGGACCTAAGATTGATTCCCAGAACTACATGATGACTCACAACTGCCTCCAAGGTCCCGAGATCACATTCATGTTTGTAGCACATATAAACTCATGCAGGCACATGCGAATACACATAAATAAACAATAAAATTTCAAAAGAGTGTTTAGGAATAACAAGTAGAAGAAAGACAGAACGAATTCTTAATGAAGCTGCTGAAAATAAATGTTAAAAGTCAGTCAGTGGTGGCACATGCTTTTAATTCCAGCATTCAGGAGGCAGAGGCAGGTGAATCTCTGCTGACTTGGGGACCAGCCTGGTCTACAGTGTGTTCTAGAGCAGCCAGGGCTACACAGAGAAGTCCTGTCTCAAAACAAAACAAAACAAAATAAAACAACAACAACAAAAGCAGCAGCAGTAACAACAACAGAGAAAATGTTAAGAAAAAAATCTGGAAGGTAACTGATGTGGGGAAAATACACTCATTTCTTTTAGCACAGCATCAGTGGGATGCTGAGCTGAGCTATAGAGTAGACTAACAGAAAACCAAACATAGCAGCAACATCCGCAAAATGCTAAAAGAAAGCAACCACTCCCCCATTTAAATTTTGTTGTCAGCAAAAGTATTATTTCTAAAAGAGAAAGGTAGCTAAGCCTGGTGGTACAAGCCCACAAACCCAACTACTTGAAAGGCTGAGTCAGAAAGATTGCAAGTTCAAGGCTAGCCTAAGAAACTTCCCTAGACTATGCTTCAGAACAAAAATAGAAAAAAGGCTGGAGATATAGCTTGATATTACAGCAATTGCAAAAATTATGGAAAGCCTGAGGTTTATTTGAGTCCTAGCATTTTTCATACACACGAACACATGCACAAATGCATGCACACACATGGGGAAGGGTAGAGGAGAGAGAAAGATGTTTTCACACAGACAGTAAAGGGAAAAAAGAAATCATGAATTAATGCTAGACAGAATTAAAGGATTCTAAGGCCTGAGAACTAGTAAAAATCAGTTTTAGCAAAGACATGTCAGAGAAAGAAATGAAAAATCCATTGAAGAAGTTGAGCATCTACATAAATTTCTTTTCAAAGAAACTGCTGGCCATATGCATTTACAGCTGAGTTTTCCCTCTATACTAAGAAAATCGTAAGAGGTTGTCAATATTATACTTGACCAACAGCTTAATGAGTAAGAGTTCACAAACTGGCCTTGAATCAATTGACATTTGCGTTTTGTCAAAGGTGATCATAGATTACAGAAGATATGAATCTTTCAGTATATTTTCTACGTTTATACTTGAAGTTCAGTTCTCTCTATATTGATACATCAATTTTCATATTAATGCATTTAATTTGTGTACTGATATTTTGACTGGTGATAATCACCTTGAATATGATTTTCAGATTTATTTCTCCTCTGTTTACATGGGCAGTGGTCATAGTAATTTCTCCAGAAATGCCTTAACTTCCAAAGGTAGAGTATTTGCTACCTGCTTTTAGACATTGTTTTAGTTGCATCTTCTATGGGAAAAGAAGCAGAAAAAAAAAAAAAAAAACCTGGGCTTTGTGTTCTGGGGCTATCCCTGTCATTTGTAGGAAGAGGAGCATTCTGGGAGTTAGTGTTGGTCTCCAGAACTGAAGTTATACAGAACAGTAATGGGTTCTTATGGCACAATATCCCACCCCACCCCCAAACCCCTATACAAAGCATCTGACTGTCAGACAACAGATATCCAGAAAGAGGTTTTCAATCCTGGGCATCCTTAGTGCTTGAACCTCCTAAAAAAGGTTTTCTTGCTATGAGTCATCATCACTTAAGTTGAAAGAGTTGATAGATTCTACAGAAAATGTAGGTCCTTAGGATTAGCTAAAAAGAGAATTGCCTGGGTTAAAAGGACCAGGTTCAGGTAACAAGCAAATCATATCATATCAGCTAAACAATAAAGTGTCCACACATTAAAATATGGGGGTGGTTGTCCTTCTTTGCTTGTTGATAGCTCTGTCATCTAAATGTTAGACTGAGCTGCAGCAGCCAGGACGTAGAAAAATTCTGCAGAGATAGGTGCTGAAGATGGTTGTAATTGTCAAATGGTAGTCTTAGGGATGATTGGTCTGGGAGAAAGACCAACATTTCTTTCAGTTATATTCTCAAGCAGCCTAAGAATAGCATGAAGAGATGGATACTGGGTTGTTTTGTTGTTAATTATAATCCAGCTATGCCTTTGATACTATGGATTTTCTTACCTGTATAAGTTTATAGGAAATGTCACATTTTACCTGGTTGCTTTTATATATTCTTTCTTCTTCTGATCACATATTTTGCTTTCATCTGATGGGATTGTTATAGATCTTTCTTTGGAATTTTCTTTGACTGGTGCTGGAAAGATGGCTCAGTTGTTAATGGGTAGGTAGGCTCACAACCAAAATGATAAGTTTATTTTTCAACTGAAGAATGAAAATTAAAAGTATGAAACCTATGTAATTATGGAATTATAAAAAAAATAAAATTTGCATATAAGTATCACCCCTCATACAAGAATCAACTTATTGAAGAAGACAGAGACTCAGAACTGGTTAAAATGTGGGTTGTCCTACCCCAATTAGTACATCAGTAACATAACCATTATGCCTAAGACTCTGCGAACTTTATGTCAGAAGAAAAAAGGGGGAGGAGGAGCAGGAGGAAGAGAAGGGGGAGAAGGAGAAGAAGAAGCAGAAGAGAAGGAGGAAGAGAAGAAGAGGTAGAAGAAGAGGAGGAAGAAGAGAAGAGGAGGAGGAGGGGGAGAGGAGGAGAAGGAGGAAAATAGATTGTAACAGCCAGAGAAACAGAATGCCGGGTGTAAAGTAGCATCTTCTAGACATGACAGTCATGCTTTACCCATGCCTCACCAACAATACTGTTGCCTTAACAACAATATTGTATATAGTATTGTATATAAACAGTGTTGAATAACAACGTCATGTATAATAACAGTTGATATGCCAGTGTCAACATAATGATCTGTGGTATGACTGCAGTGCACCAATGAATGCGACACGCTCCCTCGCTGATAAGGAGAACGCCACACTCAGGATTCTTCTGACAGCATTTATTGAACAGCTCTTCAAGATGGAGAAAAGGGGAAGGACGCCGAGCTCAGAAAGCCCGCTGCTTAAATAGAGCTTTGGGAGACGTGCAGATCCCTCATTGGCTCAAATCTTTCATCCAATTGTCATACTCGGTTTTCGCGCCATGCACAGGTGCATTCTCAAGTAAAGCTTCCGTGAAGAACCAGGAAGCAGAAGCCGGCGCCATCTTGTAATGGCAAATGCGGCTCCTCACATCTCCCCCTTCCTTATTAAACTGCAACAACAATCGAGGGCTGTTAGGTTGCCGATCTAGCCCACCATTCTACCGATAGGCGTTCAAGGCAGTTAAACAGTACGAGACCCTCCACACCTTTTATCCCGTGCAATGGGAACCTGAGCCCCAGGAAGTGTGGAGGACCACCACTAGGATACCTGGTGCAATGGGAACACGAGCCCTCAGGATATCCTATTAAGTGATGGTGTCTCATTGTTTAAGCAGATTCAACCAGGCTTGAGGGGATGTTCCCTGCTCCACGGCAAGCAATGCTTGCGTGATCACCACCTTATCCTTTTGATGTTGTTGTTTGAATTTGCAGAGCAACCAGAGGGTAAGCAGCACTCCCCCAAAGATCATGCAGCCAAATAACCCTACCCCCACCCATTCCTTAAAGTATCCCCAAGTCCAGAGAATTGGGGCGCCGCCTCTTCATTAACTTCTTCAAGCTGAACATGGGCGTTGACTTTTAGAAGAGGAATGAGGGGAAGGGTAAATTGATAAGCATCTGAAGTCTGTCTTAACTGCATCCAGCTGGAAGTCCAGGGTATCAGTGAACATGCAGGTGATAAGATTCATTCTCCAAAGCTGTGTATTCTGCAATATACAAATCTCAAAACAAGGTTTAGTATCAAGATAATTATTTTGATTCTCTGAAATCTAGTGTTCTGGAGGCCTACCTCTGTCATGTCTGATCCATATAATTCTGGAAGACATAACTACTACCTTAATGACCTCATCAGAAAACTCATAGAAAAACCTTTTATTCCAAATTAGCCTTTCCTTAAGCCAGTAACCAGAAAAACCTTTACATTGAGTTTTTAGCCAGAAAAATATTATACAACTCAGAATCACACCCATTTTGAAAGTTAAATCTATTAACATTATCATTCTGCTTAGCTCTCTGTCTAGAGCAGCCTTCTATTTATTCCTCGCGTCTTTAAAGCCTTTTTCATCTGTTTTTACTCACTTATTTCTTGCCCCATTTTCGTTACTATAACCTTTATTTATTTATCTGTTTGGCTCTCTTGACTCAGAGCAGCCTGCAATTTACTCCTTGCATCTTTAAAACTTTTTTCATCTGTTTCTATTTACTTATTTCTTGCCTTGTTTTTGTTACTATGCAATCACCTTTGTTTCACTTCTGAATTCAGCCAGCTCCGTCAGTCGACTGGTTCTCCAGTGCAGGGTGTCTTCCACTGTATCCCGCTTACTGGAGTTCAAATGTTGAGGTTCTGTCAGTCCACTGGTTCTCCAGCACAGGGTGTCTTCCACTGTATCCTGCTTACTGGAGTCCTTGCAGAAAAGCGTCTAGACTCTCCGCACCGTCAGTTCTGAATCCTCTGCGAGCCAACAGGGTCCTTCGTGACTGGTCAAAACCCCGAGATGTTCGGCTTCATCCCGGGTTTCGGCACCACTTGCGACGCGCTACCTCGCTGATAAGGAGAACACCGCACTCAGGATTCTTCTGACAGCATTTATTGAACAGCTCTTCAAGATGGAGAAAAGGGGAAGGACACGGAGCTCAGAAAGCCCACTGCTTAAATAGAGCTTTGGGAGACGTGCAGATCCCTCATTGGCTCAAATCTTTCATCCAATTGTCATACTCGGTTTTCGCGCCATGCGCAGGTGCATTCTCAAGTAAAGCTTCCGTGAAGAACCAGGAATCAGAAGCCGGCGCCATCTTGTAATGGCAAATGCGGCTCCTCACAAATGAAGATGGGAAAATTTTTACAGAATTTTACCCTCGATGATGGGCAGTAGGCTGAGAGAGAGGAATCAGTTTTCTACAAAGGCAAGTTCTGTTGGGGTCCACATTAGCCCCACATTGGGTGCCAAAAAAATGTTGGGGCCCACACTAGCCCCACGTTGGGGCGGCCAAAAAATGTCGCGGCCCAAGCAAAATGTTGAGGCCCAGGCCGACCCACGTTTGGGCGGCCACTGTATCCCTGCCCAAGCTGCTGCTCCGGTCCGCGGGTTGGGGTTCAGCAAGAGTGAGAGTGAGGACGAACTCGAAGAATGCAGACCAGACAGAGTGTAATTTAATCCCGTTTATTCTTCAGTCTAAGTCCTAAGTTTTGAGTTCCTAGTCCCTAGTGCCTCCAAGTTCCAAGTGCTAAGTGCCTAATGCCTACTACCTAGTTCTTCCGAGTTCTCTCCCAAGTGCCTGCTACCTGTCTTCTCTCTGCTGTGTCTGGTTCTCTCCTCTGTGTCTCCCTAATGTCTGATTCTCTGATCTGTTCTGTCTCTGCCTTTTATATGTCTCACTTCTAAGCCACGCCTTTTGGTCACACCTTTAATCATGCCCTTAGGTCTTGTCTCTAAATCTTATCTCTAAATTACACTCTTAAGTCACACACCTTTAATCTCACACACCTTTAATCTCACACACCTTTAATCTCAAGGTATCTAAACCAAGATTATCGGAGTGTGCTCAGCTGTTGTAGGCTATTGTAATCCAAGTCACATGTCAGGGTATATGGCTCAAGATGGCTGCAAAGCTGATACTGCTTTCTGCTAAAAGTTGGCCCCCAACAAAGTTCCCTGATAGGATATAAAATATCAAATGGTTAGCCCTTACCATATGCTTATGAGCGATACTAAATCAAAATGGAAAATGGAACACTAGTAAGTGTAGAAGAAGAGGACATGACCTTGAGAGGGAGGCACAGAGGGAGTTGGAGAAGAGAGAGAGAGAGGAATGGTTATGATGCAAATACAGTACTCACACATGAAATTCTCAAAAATTCTAGTTAAAAATGATTATTGATTTCTGCCTCTGATTATACACATGGTCCAAGCCTAAGTATACTATATATCTGATTGTATAGGTTAAATAATTTGACATTTAAAATAAAATAAGAGATGAATATCTTTCTGGGCAAAATTTCTTAAACAGAGAACGCACAAGTACTGAAATCTTGCAACTATATTATGCTTACTCATAGAAAAAAGACAGAAATTGCAGCATGAAGAAGATATTTGTAAAGATAAAATCCACAACAGTCTATGATGTGGAATTTATACTATTATTATATATAATAATTATGTATAATTTTATATATAATTATATTTGAATAATATATTTAAATACACGTATACAAACTAATTATATATAATTAAAAAATTTTAAATCAAATAGAATGTTTTAGTATTGTTTTTATTAACCAAGAGATTTAAGTAGGTTGGCAAAAAGTGAGTATATCTAAATGGGTATTAGTCAAGAGATAGATAAATGATTTAAAATATAATGTATACCACTGCATACAAGCAATCCATGGCTACATCAAAAATACTGACAAGAATAAAGTATTGTAGAGGGTGACAAGTGACAGAAAGTTGAATATGCTTGGATTGGCAAGTGAGTTGTGTGAAAACTGATACATGTGTTTTGGAAAATATTCTGACAACTAGTGACGCTGACAACTGGTACATTCTGTGATTCCACTCCTAGGAAATATGGCAACAGAAATGAATACATATGTGCATCATACTATGTATACAAATATATTCCTAAACCCACTCCTGAAAATAATCCCAAACTGAAAGACCTAAATGGCCACGAGCAACAGAATAAATAGATTTTGTTATAGTCACAGGACAGAATGTCATAAGGCAGTAAAACAAATGAATACATTGATGTAGCTAAGTTTCACAAACAACATATTAAAGAATGCACAACATATTTTTTCATATAACATTTAAAATGGGATAAGTATATATTGTTAAAAGTTGAGTAAGAAAATAAGGAAAAGAGAAGCTTCTAGGGTACCAGGGCTGTTTTATTCTTTTGGTATAGATGTTGTGGTATAGGTGTATGGAAATTACTGGAAAAATTTGACAATTACTGGAGCCTTTGAGTTTTGTTTATGATTTTTCCCAGAGGGAGGAGATAGTAAAGAACATTTCATTACAAGCAGCAAACTAAGGTATATGAACAAAAATAACATATTTGTTATTTTAACTAAATAATGTTTTAATGTATCTGGCGCATAGAATATGGATCAGAAGGCAAATAGCAAATTTAGCTAAAGATACATGCTGGTTTCTCTTAATAAAACATGAAAAATTGATTTACAGCACCTGTACATGTGTACGTTTATTTCATTCATGTGGTAGTGATTATTATTTTCAACTTGACACAACCTAGAATCCCTTGGAATGAGAGTCTCAGTGAGGAATTATCTAGATCAGTTTGGCCTGTGGATGTATCTATAGGGTTTTTCTGACCACATTAATTGATGTGAGAAGACCCACCCAATTTGTGAGGCACCTTCCTTAGCTTTTGGTTCAAGGCTGTATTTTAAAAAGGAGAAAGTAAGGGAAGCCCAAGCATGCATGCGTTACTCCTCCTGTTCTCGAGTGTGAAGGGGACTACCTGCATTGAGCGAGTTCTTGCTCTATTTCCATTGCTGACATGGTGAATGGGAACTCTGAAACACAAATCCTTTCTCCTCTAAGTTGCCCTTGCCTTGGTGATTTATAATAGTGATAGAAATGAAACTAAGACAGAACTTGGTACTGGGAACTGTTGCTGTGGTAAACCTGACAAGTTTAAACTGTTTCATGGGAGGAACAGGGGAGAGTTTGGATTGAGCTGGAGTAGACATTGAGTACTATGGGCAGAGGTTAAGAGTCTCTTCTTGTGGGAGTGGGCAGACAAGGCTGCTGATAGGAAATGCAGATAGTGAAAACATAGCTCATGAGTTTTAAGAGGCAGAACCAGAACTCTATCGAACTGGACTAGGGACTACTTAGTGTGATATTTGGACTGTGATTTTGACTTCAATTTCTTTTGACACTTTGCTTGTGTCCCGAGAACTTGAGAGACGCTGAATTTAAAGATAATAGACTCATCTGTTTGACAGAGAAAATTCAACGCAGAACAATATACATTAGTGCTTAAGAATCAACTTTAGTTATAGCGATTGGCACCACTGTTAAAAAGCCTCCTGTGTGGCAACAGAACAAAATAGAAGTTCCCTTAGGATGAACACAAGCTGATTCTGAGGGTTCCAGGCTACATTGTAGGCATCAGAAGAGGATTATGGTCAAAGTCTTTCTTGGTTTTGAAGGCATGGGAGATGCAAGGTGGAGGGAAACATGAAGAACAGCTGAGGTCAGTTTTAAGGTAGCAGGGACAGAATCTCTTGGGTAAAGTTCAATTGCAATGAAGACTCCTCAGAATTTTGGAGATGACAGAACAGTTGGATATCCAAAAAGGAGAACTTCGTATGTGAAATGAAGCTGACTTAAGCCTAAGAGAGAACCTCTGGCTCTGTAGGTAGCAGAGAAAAGGAAGGGAACATTGAAGCCCTTTGGAGCCAGTTCATTGCATTAAAAGTCCCAGATATGGTGCATAGAGCTGGATCATTTGGATTTTGACCTGCTGAAATTTGGGTTTTGCTTAAGTGTGATGATTCATTTTCTTATGTCCATAGTTGTCTTTCTTGAAATGAAAATCTTTATTTTGTGCCATTGTAGCTTGGAAGTATACAGTTTGTTTCTGTTTTATATGAACTCACCATTAAGATTTTCTAAACTTTGTTTTATGAAATTACTTTAAAATTGTTTGAATAAGTGCGCATGTGAGTGTGTGTGTGTGTGTGTGTGTGTGTGTGTGTGTGTATGTGTGTGTATTTGGGGGTGTTGGCAATGTACACATGAACTTAGGTGTATATAGAGTCTAGAGGAGGACATTAGATTTCCTAGAACTGGAGTTTCAGGCAATAGTGAGCTCCCAACTAGAAACCAAAACTATGACTTCTGTGAGAACAGTATGAGTTTTTAACTGCTGAACCACCTTCAGCCCCAAGTATTTGAATACTTAAAGACCATGATGATTTTAAAGGTGGTCAGTTTTTTTTTTTTTTTTTTTTTAACATTATTAGATAAATATAAGACTTTGGGGACGAGGGATAAAAAGTTATAGCTAAAATGATGCGTTGGTGTGTCACATTGACAAAAACGGAGTTGTCATGGTTGGTTTGAATTGTCAACTTGACACAATCTTGAATCAACTTGAAAGAAAATCTCAGTGAGAGATTGTCTAGATCATGCTGGCTTGTCTTGTCTACATTAAGCAAGGCAGGAAGACTTATCTACCGTGGGCGGTACCACTCCTTAGGTTTGAGTCCTGGACTGTATTTTTAAAAGGAGAAACTAAGCTGAACACAGTATGCACTCATTTCTTCTTTCTGTACTTTAGACTGTAGAGGTTAATAGATACTTCAACTGAATCGAATAAATCTTTTCTCCCCTAAGTTTCTTTTATCAGTGAAGATACTATAGAAATGAGAAAAATAAAGTAGAACCATCAACTTGCAGAAACTTTTTTCCTTGTGTGTTTTGCCCATTTTCCTCTCGTTTAAAATGACTATTAAGTTATTTTTCCAATATTAAGTCATCCTTTGAGATCGCATTGCCTTATGCCAGCCTGAGATGACGGATCTGTCTCCTCATCCAGCTTGTCCACAATCTTAGAAAATGCACCTTGATACCCTGGGATTTCAAATGGACAGACTGGGTTGGTGAGAAGAAACCATAAACAGAATATTTAATTTCTGAGTTAATTACAAAGGGCTAAAATTATTATCAGAATCATGGATACATGGGGGGAAGAGATATTTCTTTCATTTGGGACCTGTACCTCTTCATAGTAATAAGCAACTGCTGGAGACAGAATCCATTGATGGATTGGCTTCTTCAAAAATACTGTAGAGATTTCAATGTTTACTGTGGTGCTACTTGTGTGAATAGGGTTTGTTTTCATCTTTTGAAAGCATTGACACAGTCCATGGTTGTATATTTAAAGTAACATTTCTGAATACTGCTATCTGTTGTTTATTGGTCCATATGTAGCAGAGAGAGAGAGAGGCTATAACCTCGTCTTGATAGAAATTAGCATCCATGTGTAGATCTTCTGAACAGATTTAGTTATGTCCAGCTGTGATGTTCCAGAAAACCCCTTTTCACATAGGCACAGATACCAGCTGACAGGGAATGCAAATATGCTAGATTTGGAATTGAGATCTATTTGAATCTCTTTAAAGCTAAGCCCTCCCTATATTTCCAGTCTTCAAACTAGGTGAGATGCTTCAGATTAGTGGTTTGAAAATCATATTGTGGAGATCATTCATAATGGCACTGGAGGAAACAGAAGCATTGTTTTTTTCCCCTAAGAATATAATAAATACGTTACAGTAATTAATTTTAATGAATAGTAGACTTGATTGATTTTATTAGCCTTCCCCAAATATCATTGCTTGAATTTTATCCTCAGTGATGAAGATGGAAAACCATATTAGGTAAAAGGCACATTGGTTTGCAACAGCAGATGTTTGCCCAGTAGAGCCATATAAGGGCCATGCGTGCCATCTCAAGAGTCACTGAGGTATTTGAGCCTTGACCTTAGGATGACAGCTATCCAAATCATTCTGGAATTTTCCGAAATATAATTTTATCCTTGGCCTTGCAACCACAGACTTTTAATTCTCTCTTATGTTCTAGATGACAGTGATTAAGTAATTAAGCTGCACAAAGTCCTAAGCGCTGATTTGTATGAACTCACTTAATCTTTAGGCAAATTCAAAGCAACAGGTAGGATGCTGTCAGAAGAAAGAGATGAAATCAAGGCACATGTAGCTTGTTTAAGGAGGCATAACTGGACTTAAAACCCACAACCTGGTTCCTGCAGCTGCATTCAGAATCATTCCCATAGCTCCTGCCTGCCACAGGTGTCTATCAAAGATTACTGAATATTAAGACACTATTCTACAAACTACTAAAAATTCATTTTTAATTTAGTAGTGTATTTGAATATTAACATATTAAGTGACTGTAGAGGAAAGATTTAATTCTACAAGTCATTTGTTGTATAGTAGAGTGTCTGTAAGCTTCACCTGGCTTCTCATAAAAATTTAAAGGATATCATAGTTATGCCAGTGGTATTTACATACTTTTATGTTAGACGTTTTCATGTATGTATACCATATTTATATAATTTTCGAATCCTACTTCTAACCCCTATCTCTATATAAATACAACCTGCTGATGACTTGATGTTGGAGAATCAATTAGAAATCCTGTCCCTAGGGAAGACTGATTTTCCCTCTCTCAACAGTTAATTGCTAGTAGCTCTACCTAGGGCTGGAGTTCTTGGGTGGGAATATAATTTTGCCAATTGAATAAGAGTTCTCACCTTCCTACATGGAATTATAAACCATGTAAGAATAAGAACTTGTGTAATAACATCGGATTTTGGATGACCTTCGGCCTCTTGTTCTCTTCTTAAATCTCTGCCACTCAAGCTCTGATAAAAGCCTGTGTCGTATTTGGGTCCTTCCCTTCACTCTGTTAACCTTGCTGATCTTGGAGTTGGAAATTCCTGGAAAGAAGTCAGAATTTAACAGGCAGGGCCCATGAATGTCTTAGCAAATGTGCAAGCATGCTGTAGGTCTGGGGTGTGTGTAGGCCACAGTCTACTCCAAACCATGTGGAGTTCATTTTCTAAAACTGGCCCATGTGGTATAAAAAAAGAGTTCTTACAGTCTAATTGACCCAGAAGAATGCTTTTACATAGCTATGTCTCCAAATTCCAGGTGTTTTGTAAACACCTAATTACTATTGTTGACCCTTTCATGTTTCTTGAAGCACACCTTTCCAGGAGGTATGAAGGGGAGCCCATTTGGAATGGGGGGAAAGGACTTGTTGATAAGTAGAAGTTTTCTTCCCTTAGAAAAAAAATGTTGGGAATGGGTGGGTGGGTGGGGCATTCTCTCATAAAGTATGAGGTGGGGAATGGGGAGAGGGGATAATATCTAAAATGTAAAAAAAAATCCACTAAAAATTAAAAACATAAATAAATAAAAGAAATAGAATGTTGGATTTGTATAAGTTATATACAAGGATAACAGAGTTTCACTGTACTATACCTTCTGCTAAGAAGTTATCCAACTTGGGTTGTGCTTTAAATAATATGGGTTTGCCATTTTCTTCTCTCTCACACATCAAATGTGCAAAGGCAGAGGTGAAAGAGCATTTATAACATATATTTGCTGCCAGAAGAGCCCCAATCTCTCCAGGGAAACAGAGCAGTGAATGATGCAGATGCAGTTAGTGAGGCATTTTAAAAAGGTGACTCCTGGTGCCCTAGGATCACAGAACAGGAGCTACTAATGCCCCAGGGCAGGAAGAAAGGCTGTGAGCTGTGACCCCAGGTCCAAGCCTCTAAAGTCTCTCACTCATGGTTACAACAGCCTTCTGAAATCCTTCGTCTATTGCTATTTTCTCTGGGTTCTCTCTAGCTGTAGTTCCTCAAAAGTAGGATATTGTTTCTCATGAAATGACATAGGAACATGTGTGTTTCATCACTCAAAGTCACCTAATGGATTTCTATTTCGTTCAGATCCAGAGTTCAGAATCTTAGATGTCTATAAGATTTTGTTTGCAGGGCTTGCCCCTGCTGGTTCTCTGCTTTTGATTCCTGTTTGATCCTCACCTTATCCAGCAATATCTGCCCCCATTTGGCAGTCTTTGAATACACAGTTCTTATCATCTGTCTGCCTAAGAGTATCCCTAACCAAAATCTACCTTGCTTGTCCCTCCTGTTTTCTGTTTTACAGAGGCTCAGCTGAGCCTTATAAATTTTGTTGCCTACCAGTAAAAATATGAACAAGTTCCTGCCTCTTCCAGCACATTCTTTCCTTTTGTTTGTGTACCACCCTCTGACGCGATGATAAATTACCTTCTTCATAAACCCCATCCACTTAGACATTAAGACCCATGTGAAAAAGACCTCGTTGTGTCTACTGTGAAGCAATTCCTGGCACACAGTGTTCGCTCAGTACATTTTCATTGATTAAACAATTTATTTCTCTTCTCTGGCATGATTTGCAAATATATTTACTTAATGAGTGGCTAGACTGTTGTGTGGTGAGTACCTTCTCTTGGCACCTGTACAAGCTCTCATTCTTCAATGTATTAATTCTTTTCTGGGATATGTTCACAGTTCTCTTTGGGAATAAAAGACTTAATTCAGACTTCTCGGGATTCTGCCCAAAGAGCATCCACTCACAAATGGAAATATAAATGTAAAAGGAGCCACTACAGTAATGGAAGAATAAAGCACCAGAAAAGATAGTGAGTGGGACATGAAAGGCATGGTTGGGAAAGGCAGAGAGAGGAAGGGAGAGGGAACTGTGCTTGTTCCAAAGAGTTTACCCCATGCTGAGAAACTCAATTGATAACATCTAGAGAGGGAGGGGGAAGAGGAGGAGGAGGAAGGGGGGGGAGGAAAGGAGAGAGAGGAAGAAAGAAGTAGGAGAAGAAAAGGAGGAGGGAGAAGAGGGAGGGAGAAAGAAAGGGAGAGAGAGAGAGAGAGAGAGAGAGAGAGAGAGAGAGAGAGAGAATGAATATGCCTTAGTATACAAACATGTGACCCAAAGAAGTTAATAAACTCAGAGGTCCAAATGTTTTAAAAACTCTCTATGGATTCTGACTTCTCAGCAGAACTCTTGATTGTAAACAGAGTGAAATTGTGGGTTGTGGAGGTTTTCAGGTTTCCTGTTTTTTTTTTTTTTTTTTTTTTTTTTTTTTTTTGGCCTGAGCCTAGATCTAAAACAGTTGATGATAACAATAACAATGAAAGTCTCTGCTTTCATTTCAATACGTGGAAAAAAAAAAGAGCAAGAAAATATAAATTATAAACACTGATGCAAATGCTGTTAGGAAAGGAAACAGAATAAGTTATGATAAGAGAATAAGAGATAGTGCAAAGCAATTTTAGAGAGCCAAGCTGCAGGGAGTTGAGGCTTGCTTGACAACAAGATAAAGGACCAGAAATTGCAAAGGCTTTGCGAGTTGGTGATTGTTGAATTCAAGGAATATCAAAAGAAAAGAAAAATCAAGGAAAGCAAGTTAGACTTTTAACCATCATAGAAGGTTTTTGTTGTTGTTGTTTGTTTTGTTTTTTTTGTTTTTGTCAACACAGTAAGAAATACACCAGAGTCTTTATCTTGTATGTGGCTATTCTGAATTTCGAATGATTCCCCAGTCTAGTATGTGAACTGTAGATACATAGATGTTTATACCTTCCAGACCCCCCCCCCCAAAAAAAATCAAGACATGCAGATTAGATGGTGGCAATGGAATTGCAATGAATAGATGTCGGAGAATATAATTTGCAGGTAGAGTCAGTAGATGAATGCTAGGTATGAGGGATGAGGCCTTGGGAATATTTTTATTAGTATATAGGCTGAGTGGCAATAAGGCAAGAGATACTCTAAAACTTACAAGGATTAAAACAAAGGAATTATTTCTCACTAACATATCATGTTCTTCATGTGTTGGCTGGTGGCTTCGCTTTGCTCAGTATTTTCCATTGAGACATGGGATGATAGGGCAGTCACTAATTGAAACCTTGCTGGTTGAGCTTCAATGTAAAAAGGAGTTTTAGGATTTTTTCTTTAAAGAAAAATGTGTATGTCTTTGTGTTTCTGAATGTATGTCGATAATGCTGTTTTTTTGTAGTGCCCAAAGAAGCCAGAAGAGGGTGTCAGACTCTTTGGATATGGGGTAACATTTGGCTGTGAATCACTTTATTATGGGTGTAGAGAACTGAATCCAGGTCCTCTGGAAGTGTAGCAATTGCTCTTAACTGATTAGTCACCTCTTCAGCCTCTAGTGGGTTTCCTTATTGGGGAAAAAGCATATGGTTAGCCAGATAGTGACTATATCATTTCTACTCAAAACAAATTAGCCAGAGGGAATTGTATTGATTAACCAGAAAATGTAATCCTTTCTCATTCCTCAGAGACAAAGGGTCAGAACCCACTGAAACAGCAGTACTAGTGACTCCACAGTGTCTTACAGGTTCAGCTCACTGTATGTAAGTGAACATCTCAAGAGGAATGGGCTTAAGGGAGCTGAATCCTTCTTTCTGTTTTAGCCATGTTTATTTTAGTAAACATGGTTGTTGAGTGGAAGATGGCTGGAGGTAGAACCTAGGTACCTGAAGAAATATATTGCCAGAGATGTAAATTTGATCAATAATAGCATATTGCATTTGGTATAATAGGTATCATAATGTATGGCTGGGATCTAAATAATGGCTAAAGAAGAACTTTAAGGCTCTCAACAGGAAGCACCCTTACAGAGGAGATGGCCGTGGAAGACACTGGGAGAGGTTCTAATAATTACAGTCAGAGATACAGAGAATGCTTTACAAGTCTCTGAGGAGTAAATTGTACAAGAAAAGGGGTGTTGAATGGCTCAGAGAATTGAGGCCCTAACATTGGTCTGGAAAAGCTACCAATCATAACTATGTGGGATTGAAAAGAGATTTACTTGGTGGGTTGTTTGCTTCCTTGTTTGTTTTTGAGGCAGGGTCTAGCTATGTCACCTAGGCTGGTCTTGTCCTCACAGTCATTTGATCTTACTTGTTTGAGTGCTGGGATTCTGGGTCTCCATCACCACAGCAGCTGACAAGTCACTGACATGGAGTGGATTGAGGAAAGCGTGTCATTTCTGAAGCACTAAGAAGGTATAGGGAGTGTTTAGGAGGGTTGGGCTGTAATTAGAGCAGAGCATTGGGCTCTGTGGTAAGAAGGAACATGGCTCCAAGAAGATAAGAGGTCAGAAGGTAAAAGGATTCCATGAAGGATCATATTATCCTGTGAAGTACTTCTGATTATTAGAAGGGTATCGAAATAAACAACACTCAGAAATTAGCTGAAGACATGAATATGAGCACAGAGAGAAAACTCCCAACTCAGACCTAACGTGTAAGTAACTTCTAGTAGATGAATGGAGTAAGGAGAATGGGGATGTCAAGACTGAGCGTTACAACTAACTATCCCTTAATGAAATAATGACAGGACAACTTATTTGAGAAGTTAGATTGAGGACATCATGTGTGATAGAATTGAGGAGAATGCTGCATCTTTGCATGAGGCTTTTCTTTAGGGTCTGTGTTCTTATAAATACACAGTATATGACCTGTATTCTCAGCCCACATTTGTAGTAATTACTGATGTAGTTAAAATACATAGCCTTATTTAAGAACTGTGGGACACTTAGGATAATACTTTTGCAACCTTCAAGTCAATGTAGTTGATGATTTGTTGCTGTCCTATTTTTTTTTTTTTTTGCTGTGTTCTCTCAATGTTTAAAAATCTTTTTCTAAATCTTTTTAATCTCCAATCTCTCTTTGTCTTTTATGGTCATATTCGTGTACCATCATCATGATGAAAATAATCACTGCCACAAAACTTCAATAAAATGTTTATTTTAGTCTAGGTAGAATGCAGACATGTGTAATCTCTGTAATCAGGAAGCTTTGGCAAGAGGGTTGAGTGTTCAAGACTGCCTGGGCTAGATAACATGACTCTGTCAATAAATCAGGGCAGCATAGAGAGCATTTTGGCATTTTATTAATTCACTTAGATCTCATCATTTTCATAATTTCTCCCCACAGATAATGCATTTGAGTCTATTGTTTACATAACTTGTATCATATGTTAAATACCTTTTATTTTATTACATTTCTTATTCGTTTGTTTGTTTATTATTGTGTTTATTATTATTGTGTTTGAAATATAAAGGTGAAAGAACAACTTTTGGGAAGTTGCTGTCTGGCGCTCCAGGCTTGGCAACAGCTACCTTTACCTAAAAGCCTTCTCTATGAAAAAGTACCCATCAGTACTTAAAAAGAAACTGCTTGCCTCATAAGTGGTCTAGACTCTTTGCTTAAGCTCTTTAAGTTCAGTCCTGGGAAAAATATCATAGAAAAGAAATGCCAAGAAAACAAATGATACTGAGGCCACAAATACATTATGTTGTTATTTGGCAGAAATGTCTTTCTGTTTAGATTAATTGGCTACAAAAAGCACATACTTGTGAATGGCCTAGGAATATCAGTACAGTAGAATAATGTTTGTATCTCTATTAAATGGAATAAGAATGGTTTCTATCCTCCTTGTTTCCAGGAATCATGTGATCTTATGATACTTATGACTCCTCTTCTGTCGGATGCTCTCCTTCTCTTTCCTCTTTCTCCTTTTCCTCCCTTCCCCTCTCTTCCTCCATTCTTCAATTGGTCCTTTTCTTTCTCCACCATCTCTTACACTTACTAGTTTTTTTTTTTAATTTTTACAAGTGACTTATTATCTACCCATTTACCTATGACACCCAGAGATACTTTTTATTTCTCTCTTCTTTCCTGTCACATCTTTCTTTCAAGTCTCTTTTGTCCCTATGGTATGTGGGCAACCTGTGTGTCTCTTCTTGCCACTATCTTAGTTCAATTGCTTACCATTCTTTTCTGAGTCAAACCATGTCCTCTTAATTTGTATCCTACCTTTTCTTTTCCTCTACTGCAGTGTGTCCTATTCCTTTTATCCCCTATTCCTTCCCTTCTCCCAGGTTAGCCAGTCTGGTTATGAGTATTACTCAACACAACCACATCTACAATAGTGTGTGTGTGTGTGTGTGTGTGTGTGTGTGCGCGCGCGCACGCGCACCCGTGATACATTAAAAATCACAGACACTGAAGGTTAATTTAAGAAATCATTAAGCAGCAACATTTTACTAATCATTGTGAAACTTGATCCAGACTCCTAACTTCTAGAATCTAGTTGAGTATCCCTATATACAGAAACTTCTATATCGCATATATTGTTTCCCCCTAGCACCACTGTCCGTATGTGCTTACCTGTGTAATTATCTCTACTACAATGTAAACTCTGTGAAGCTAGGGGCTATGGTGCAATTACACTGCTTTGTTTTTAGTGAGTTTTCTCTTGAAGTTAAGTTGGTAAATACACATAATTCAGGTAGAAATAGATGTGTCAAAAGGAAGAGAATAGAAAAAATGAATTAGAAAGATGTCTGATATGGAATCAAATGAGCATGGCAACAAATTGAGTCTGGAGGAATTGGACAAGGGTGTGTTACATACAGATATAAATATTTGAACCTGAGTAACTATGACAAAAATATAAGGAAGTTAGAAGGATTGATGGTTGTGCTTCTAGACAGTTTAGTTTTGAGGTTCCTCAGATTGACTTTAATTGTAGGTTGATGGGTAATTTCAGCAGACACGTTGCATTTGGACCTAAAGCTTTGGAAGGGATTTGGTTTCCAGGTAAAGTTGTGTGAATGAATGGAGCTAGCAGTGGAAGATAGTAAAATACAATGATGACTTACATCAGATACTTGGGGAAAGTTCAAATTTAAGGGACTGAGGCAGAAAATTAGTCATCAAGAGTTCCTTGGATAGTGTTTAGTCATTAAACCCAGACAAGGAGGGTTTCAAGGATGCTACAGGGAAAAATGCTAGTTATTGTCTATAGTCTGTGAACACTGAAGGCTACTGCCTCTTACAGTTAAAATTATAGAACATCAGTAATACTGGTTCAGGATTACTTAATAATGAGTTAAATAATACTTTTCTGGGAAACAACTAAGTTAGAGACTTTCAAATACTACAGAGATCAGGTGGCAAGAATTCACTCCTCTGTCATTTGTGAAATAAAATTCTTTTATTGGCTTATCATGGCATAGTATATTTTATCCACACAGTCAAGTTAGAGCCAGTGATAGAAGCCAAAGAGATAAAAAGAAGTGTTTTGATTTGCCCATTGTCACATTCAGCTCTTGTTTTTCATTATCTAGTATCAAAACAAACTATAGATCTTGGAGTTGTATAGAATGGTATACGATGGGGTTGTATAGAATGTATAGATGCCTTCCCTTCCCTTTTTTTGCCTGAGTTCCAGAAATAGTCTTGTTGAATGTCTCTTGTTTTTTTAACCTATTTTTTTAAATACACTTACAAGTTGAATAATAATAAAGATATCCCTATAAGAGTCTAACTATCTTTCAGGTACAATGATCCATGCTGATAGTTTTTTCGTCTAAAAAAACCTATCAAGTGGCAGGGACAGAAGACAGCATTTTTCTTTGCTTTCCTAAATCTTAGGATCATGGCACACAGAAGTGATATGTAGGAGAGTTGCATCACTATGTCAAGCTAGAAACTGAGGAGTTTATTTCTTTCTTAGATAAAAGAAAATTTAGACAATAATATGAACAATATATGGCCCATCAGAAAAAGGAACATTATGACCCTTTAGATTTAGCCCTGTGAAAATTCTAGGGAAGATTCTTAGAGAAACATGGGATGTTGAACTTCATTAGATGTTACTCAACTTTATTCACAGGTAGAAATGTTGTTCTGTTCACTTCAGGTATACACAACTCCTTAGAAATCATTAATGACATTTTCATTAGTGTCTACATTACTGACATTTTCAAAAATGTCTACCTCCATGTCTGTCTAAAATGAATTCTTAAACTCCAGGGGCCATGACAAGAGTAGGTTTTCAGTTTTTGGTTTCTCTCAGGACATTTCTCTGTTCTTTTGGCTCTGTTTTGTCCCAATTAGATAGTACAAAGATTTCTAGCTGGTGACTTGGATTCCAAAGTCATGTATTAAGTAGAGTAGAATCAAGTCAAATTTACACCAACCTAGGCACTATAGTGATGTTTTGCTTGAGAACATAAGAACCCTGTTAGAAACCTTCCCTCAAAAACCATGAAGGCATATGGTTGAAGACATCTTCTTGTCAGATTTTTATCCAGAGTAACTGGAATGCAAGACCAGCCGCAGAGCACAAGCCCCTTTAGAGTACACTACATGTGTAGGTCAATTAAAAATCTTGAGAGTTTGGACAGGTCCCCATTTTCTGTCCTGTAAAATGAGATAGTTGTAGTGAGGCAGGAAAGTTTGAACATAAAGCCTGTTCAGAGTTCTAGTCCCCTCCTAACTGTAGTCATCAGAACTAGATGCAGAACTGGGGATCTTAACACATGGGAAAATCACAGCAATCAGAAAGCATTCAGCAAATCAGCAAGCCATGTTAGCTTTACCTCTGAAAAACTGTAGAATGTTCCCCCATGTAATTCAATCTCACCAGGAATACTACAGACATTTTCTATTGCTTTCTTTTATTTGGGCATTACTTTTGCAAGGCCTTGTGCACAGGTGCTCTATAATCCTTTGGGAGACTTCTTTCACTTTTCTTTCTGCTCAAATTGCTGCTGTGAGTCTTTAATGTTCAGCTCTGTGTTTAGAATTGTGGTCCCTGCTACTCCCAGCCCATTTGGTCAGCCGATCACCTGGTTTTTATATTCTACATGTATATTTTGCCATGTATTCTTTCAAATAAGCAATGACTCCTCTACAGCATCCCTTATACATATGACCCCTTACTTTGTCATATTGCCATTGTTTTCAAGTGCTTTTCTGCCTCCTTTTCTACTTGCTTCCTTGTAATACATTTCCTCTGTCATACTAGGATAGGCTTTTATATTACATCAACCTGATCTTTTCACTGTACTACTTGAGTGGCTCCCCAGTGCTTTCAGGATCAGTTAAACTTTCTTAGCTGGGTATCAGAGGCATTCTGAAGTCTTGTCCAGCTTTTTGTGTTTCATCATTTCCAATAAACCTAGGCTAAGACTGTTCTAAGGCTTCTCATTTGGCTCTTTCTATTGTTCATGTTATTTCTTTTGTTCTCTTATTTCACTTTGCTGATGCTGTTTTCCTAGCATCTTGACTCCACGCCATGGAAGGTACTGTGACTACTCCTTGTCCCTCATCATGTCGTCAGTTAGAATCCTTAGCCCTGGTTTGAGGGAGTTTGACTTGGAATAAATCCCCAGACTGTGCCCCATTTCCTTTGGTGCTTGCTATTCATGAAAGGCTCATGTTGGTAGAAATACCTTAAAAATTCTTTCATGCAAGTAGCTAACTTTAAGTTTTATGATACGTTTCTTGTGGCTGAAGCTTTCTTGTTGTATAGTTTTCATTATTTTATTTCCAAGACTGTAACACTGAAGAGATAACTGAATAAATAACTGAATCAATACATTTGTCATCTGTCACTCAGAGCATTATATTTTTCTTCAAAGGAAAACCCAATAATCAATTATTATTTCTATGTTCCACAGTTCCCTAACATGGGACTTTGTGTGTACTAGTTGGTCAATAAGTAACCAGTGAGTGAATAAGGACTCACATCTGTCTACTAAGGAATATCCTGGGAAAATATTATGTCACTTCTATTATACAACCTCCATAATGATGAAATGTATGTAATTCATGTTTTATACATAATAATCCATTGATTAATTATTGCTTTGAGGAACTTCAGTTATAAAGTGTTATGAAAGTTGGGCATGATCTCTGAACTTCATGAGATTATACTTCATAAAGTCGAGGAGACAAAACCAGGCAGCAATATTTTCATGGTGATTTACATTTCAAAGACTAGTTTCAACCAAAGCAGGAATTACTGTTATTAATAAAGCTAGACAGAACTAGAAAGAATTTTCAGTTCTAACTTAGTTCTTCCTCTACCGACCTGAGCCTTTCATGGATAGGAAGCACCAAAGGAAATTGGCCATGTTCTGGAGATTAATTCCAAGTCAAACTTTAGCAGGGGGTGAGAAAAGAACAGACAAAAGTATATTAATTTCATGTAGTTTCTAAAACAAATAATCACAGTTTGAGTGCTTAAAAACAGCAATGTATTCATTTTATCTCAGTTTTGAAGTTGTCTCAGTTTTGAATTCCAATGTCAGTTTCACTGTGCTAAAATCAGAGTTGCCAGCAGAATCGCAACTCTCCTCAAGTGTAAATCAGTGCTTTGTATCATCCAGTTGCTGTTACTGACATCCCTTGGCTTATGACTGCACTCCTTCAATCTATGACCAGTATCTTCAGATTGTCTCTTTCTATGTGTAGGTGTGTAGTCTTTGCTTTCCTCTTAAAAGGTGATGTCGTTAGGGTCCAGTTGGAGAATACGAGGAGAGTCTCAAGACTCTGAACTCAATCACATCTACAGAGATTTTTTTCTTTTAAATAAGAAAACATTTACTGGTCTCAGTGATAATATATAGTCTGACATCTTTGGGGGCTATCATTCAGACTCCTTTAAAGGCAGATGTCTTTCCCCTTGCAGACTTACGGTATTTGATCTTCTACTTTTTTTTTTTTTTATAAACACGCCCCATAAGTAAAAGAAGTGATGGCCCATTTGAAAGAAGCCAGAGGCTGCTGTCAGAAAAGGTCTGATTTAGGTCACCCAAATACCCCTGAACAGATGTGTATGGCAACATTCCCAGCACTCATTATGAAAATAAACCATTAATTATACTGACTGAGGAGCTGATGAGTACAGGAAGAGCCTGTCTGAGTTCTGGACAAGGAATCAGTAGCAGTCAGTTCCTACCAGCTGGCTGTCATGACTGGACAATGGTCCAGGTCTGGGCAAGCAGGTGTGCTCAACTGGCCTGGTATTCACTCTTCTGTGTCCAACAGTAGCCCTAGCCATCTGTTCCATCAGAAAAGTGACAAAGAGTCTTGGTGGTCTTTGCCGAAGAAATTGAGATGATATCAGGGAGTCCTGTGGCCCTGCATAGGCCACGATGCTAGGTCAGAACAGGCACTTCATCATTTTTAAAAATTACTTTTGTATTTGAAATTGGGATGCAAACACTTGCCATCTTTTCCATCACCTCTCCATCTCTTTTACAACTCATGAAGGAAGTGGGCCCAGTGGAGATCCTCTTCAGTGCCTGACAGATGCTCCTGAGTGTGCTTAATTCATAATACTTTGATCTTAACATGCCTGATTTGACACTGGAAGGAAGGATTATTTCTTTTAGTAGCTCCTTGTTTTAAGTTCATGATCTGAAGGAAGAATCTTCAAGAAACCTCGGAGTATTTTATGTTTAGGATACTAGTAATCCGTAACAGACTGTGAAACCAGATATACCTTCGTTTCCATTCTGACTCCATGACCTGACAGTGGTATAATCTTGCACATATATGTCGCATTAGAAATTTCTACATTCTTTCTGTGCAAAATGAAGATAGTCGTTACCGACTTTGGTGATGCATCAGCAGTTAGTCTATGGATGTCAACCAAACCCTTATAACAATCTTTAGCTAAGTAAACAATGTCCTACTTCAAAGGTGAAGAAATGGAACTACAAACATTTAAATAGCTTGCCTTCATTACACAGTTACAAGGGGGAACCTAGATAGTTTGATTCAAGAATATGTGATATAAACTATATTTTGCATGCCTTTAATTTATGATAATCAAATATAGTGTTCCTTTATCTCAGGTCAATTTGAAAAGGTCAAAAGTTATACTTATGTTTCAGTGAGTTTTAATAGTGCTTTCATTTTCTGTCAACATTATTGTGTTGTCTTTGCTTAATCATTTTTCTAATCAGGTTTAAATAACGTACTGTGTGTAAAATACTAATAACTAGCCGATAAAAAAGCTCTCTGTTCAGGCTAGCTACTAACCCTCACCCCACCAATACCCATCCCACACCCAGGACCCTGGATAAAGCTAGTAGGTTAATTCAGGTTCAGAAAGTACACTTTCTCACTCTTGTAACAGGTATTGTCTATTGATCTCAGTGTAAGTCTTCATTTCCTAGACAGCCACTCTTAATTACTCAAACGTGACATGTGAAATTAATTATTTGCTGTTCCTTGGTTGCATTGAGTCTAAGGGTTCAAGCTTCTAGGTTATGAAAAAAATCTAAATTTAAATTGAGCTATGGCATCTCTATAGGTATTAAAAACTATTGGATTTTGAAAGCAATAATACATTTTGAACCTTTTTAGGTATCCTAGCTTTAAAAAAAAAAAAACCCACTTCTTCAAATACTCCTATTCAACGAATTGTCCACTCTTTCTGTTTTATATAACTATAAAGATTTTAATCTAAGCAGTGTATGATGCCATGCCTTAAATTACTATTGAAATACTGTACATGGGGGGCTAGTAAATAAGGCAAAGGAGAGAGTCACTATAGAAATTATAGTAGGCGCTTTAGAGTCAAGGCGTGGGAATGTGTCTTTGACTGTAATTTGTGTAACAGGTAGTGAAATTCAGTTTAGGCAGGTTGTGAATAGCATAAGGGACATCTAGTGGTTATCAAATTCTCTGCAGATTTAGACAATGTAATATAAAGTCATAGGTGAGTTCAGGCTAAGACCACCACCTTGGTTTCTCTGTTTCTGTTTCTGTTTCTGTTTCTGTTTCTGTCTCTGTCTCTGTCTCTCTTCCTCTTCCCCTCTCCCTCTTTATCTTCCTTCCTTCCTTCCTTCCTTCCTTCCTTCCTTGTTTTCCTTCCTTCTTTCTGAGAAAGAATATTCAGCTGTGTGGGAAGGGAGGTGGCAAGTATCTAGGAGGAACTGGGGGAGGGGAAATATGATTAAAATATATTGAATGAAAAAACTTAAATTTTAAACATTAAAAAAATGATTGGCATCTTGAAAGGTAACTTATAAATAAGGTGCAGGGGGCAGGGTGTTGTCAAACATCTCTTTAGTGTAAAACTAATGAAGGATAAAGAAATGTTCTCAGAAAAACCAAACCAAACCAACCAACCAGCCGGCCAAACAAACAAAACCTCAGCCTTAGAATTTCTGTCTATCATGTCAACTGGACCCAGTGCTTATTTTCTGTCTTCTGCACCTGATTAGAGACAAATCTGTTATCAGCTACCTGCCAGCATGCCCTATTTTCCCACCACCTTCCCCACATCTTATGCTGATTATAGAGGGGCCTCCTTGGACCACTTTGAAAAGCCATCTGATTAGGATGTTCATTAGGCTAGAAGCAGAACTGCTTAACAGGCCAGATAAGAAATAGTTTGTAATTGCTTTGGACAGACAGGCCTATTTTGAATGTTTCTCAGCCACAAAGAAGCTGAAAACCTCTGGTCTGTATGTATTTCAACAGACATAGGTCTCATATAACGGGGTGCAACACGGTGTATGAACTTGGCTTCTCAGCACTGAGAGAATACTACTGGAATTTCCTCCATAGGCCATCCGCTTTGCAAAACCTGTCTCTATCCATGGTTCTGAAGCAGCTATCTTGCCTTATGCACTGCATACAATACTTGCTTGTCTGGTATGCTGCTATTGTTTTTCGTCAACTATGCTAGACTCTTTGAAGGCTCTGCTTCATTGAACCTTTTTACAGAATGTTCTATTCTTTGACATGTAGAACTTTCATATAATACTGTCTCTAAATTCTGGTTACCATATCTATTGTCATTTACCTCTTTTCTCTTGAACTAGGGCCAGTCAGCAGTTGGAAGTTATGGTCAAAAGCTTTATTTCTGGGGTTGATTAGTGCTATTTGGCTCTGGATACAGAAGGTAATAGCTTTGAGGCAATACCACATGGCTCAGATGACTTCTTCATTGCCATAGAAGAAGTTTACAGTAACATTTTAGTATACTCCACGATGGAAGGCAGCTAAACTTAGAAAATCTTGATTGAATCTATGATTAAGTTTTGTACTTTTTCATTAGAGTTCTGCCAAGACCCATAAAATAAAAACAATGGCCACTCTGGAGCACGGAGATTTCCATATAGGCAGCTTATAGCACATCTCATCAGCATGTACACTAGGAAAAACTCAATGTATATTTAGTAATCCCATCAAATGCCTTTTTTACTGCATGGCATTCTTTCACTCTCCACTATCTCTTCACTTATTGTCAGGCAGAATACACCTAGGGATTTCCTTCTTGATTATATATAGCTCTATCCGGGAAGCATTAGTAAGTAGTCATTTGATCTTACTTGGTTTTTGGATCTCTCTACATACTGCTACTTTATCGTGCACATATGTATTTTATGTCAAGTACTTGGAGACATGAAAAGGAAAGGCATGGTTTACTCTGCCTGAGAAGATGTCAACCTACCAGGAGAGACATGGAGACTTGGAGAGGGAGGTGAGAAGGGAACTGGACTGCCAGTGGCGATGTAATAAATAGAGATACTGGCAAGTTCCCGAGGAGAGATTACTTAAGCCATGACTCATATGGTCAAAGGTAATTATCCAGAAAAACCAGGTAAGACCCATCTCTAAAATAATGAGTTGGAGGAAATGCATAATTCACTGAGGTGACACTGGAGTAGAAACTAGACAGGGAGGGTCTTTGATATAAGGTATAAAAAATTCTTCACTAAATCTGCTATTGTTGAAGAGCCATTGCAAAGGTTTTTTTTTTTTTTTTTTTTCTATCAGTATGTAGTGATTAGAGCCATTTCTAGACTTGGGAATAAAAATAACACAGTCTATTTCTTGTAAGTCCGGAAGCCACCATTTCAATTTTGTCACCCTTTTAATCAAACTGCTAAGGACTTCCTTTATGTTCTAATAGGCCCCTCTTTTATCATTCGTCGTATAATTTAGGTATTTTTAGAGCCTTTGAAAATCAGGTACCACCTACTTATCTGATCTTAGTTTCTCTGCTCTGTGACATAAAACTGTCACAGAGCAAGCCAGTCTTTACTGGTTTTCTTAGTGCATAGGAAAAGGGAAGACATAAGAATGGATGCGCACCGACTCTCTACTGTAACCAGGAATTTTGCTACTTCTTGGAAATCACTGATGACAACATCAGAAATGTAACACTTCTGTTTATAAATTTCATGGTATGGGGATCTTAACAGTACTGTTCCTGGAAAGCACGGGAAAAAAATCCAATTTGTGTCAAGTTTCTAATCACATGTCCTTGAGTATCAATCAGAGAGACAAATGTATCTCACTGTAATTCTGCTTCTGACTATATCCCACATTAAGCATACCCCGCCTGTTGGTAATGGGTGCTCTTATGCCTCCCTACATTCTCCATGGTCCAGAACTAAAGATCTAATGGTTCCTTAAAACCTTTAACTAGATTGTTTTCTTTGTAGTATTTAATATGGGAAAACAATTTATCTTAAGTTGGAGTTTGTATTAGAAGATGGTATTAAAGATGGAGAATAATTTCTCTTTAATTTCATGAGTATTTCTTTGAGAAGAGATGTGAGGCTTCCTCTGGATTGAATGAGAAAAGTGAAGTAGAATAGAATGGTAATGGAAGAACATATTGACTAACATGGATCAATGAGATGGGAGGGTTTGCTGGACCACTTTGACTCTATCAGGGAAGTAAACATGTAAGCCTAAATGTAACTGGAATACATGTAGTATTGATTTTCACAAAGATACACTTGGGCTGACATTGTAGTCCTTTGGTTCATGAGGATAGATTCATGAGGCCTGGTTTACAACATTCTCTCTCCTCTCCTCTCCTCTCCTCTCCTCTCCTCTCCTCTCCTCTCCTCTCCTCTCCTCTCCTCTCCTCTCCCCTCCCTCTCCCCCCCTTCTCTTCTCCCAGTCTTTTCCTACATTCAGGGTCATGTGACTTAATATTTTTATTCAAAATATCTTACATATTAGAATTTTGATATTCAAAATCAGGTTGTCTGTTACTGCAATCTTCCCTATGTTCCTTTTATTTTTTTTTCCTAGCCAAACATCCACAGATGTTTGCCATAGAGCAAAGAACATGGACCAGTGGACCTTCTGGACTCAGCTTGTTGATGTGTTTAATTTGATTCATAGCCTACTAGATCACACAACATTTTTTTTTAAAAAATAATTACTTGTCACAGTCTTCTGGTTTCAAGTTTAGCTGGACTTTTTTAGACCTTTTATTTTGAGCACCGGAACTGAGATGCCCCCCAACCCCACCCCATGTCTCCTGCCTTGAAGGGCTGGAACTCAATTTTCATTTCCTGTTTATGATGCTAGAGTTTATTTTTATTTAGTATTTTAATCTTTGGCAGACCCTGACCAATGTTAACAAAACCCAAAGCATGTAAATAGCAGGTGTGATAGTATGTAGCAGTTGTAAATAGCAGGCATGATAGTATGTAGCAGTTGTAAATAGCAGGTGTGATCGTATGTAGCAGTTGTAAATAGCAGGCGTGATAGTATGTAGCAGTTGTAAATAGCAGGTGTGATAGTATGTAGCAGTTGTAAATAGCAGGTGTGATAGTATGTAGCAGTCGCAAATGGCAGGCGCTACATTTTGAGCCCCGGGTTGGGTGTCAGCAGGCAGAGTGAGTTTATTGACTCCTCTTAGCAAGACCATAGTTGCAGATGTGGTCCTGGCCATGCCAAATATTAGGTTCTTCTGACTCTGAAAGCTAAGAGGACCATCTGCTGCCACATTTGTTCTTGGACTTCACTGTTGTAGTTTGGTCAGTGTGATAGAAAATGAGGTTAATGATAGATAATCAGTCCTAAATCTCTTCAAGTGTGTGTGTGTGTGTGTGTGTGTGTGTGTGTGTGTGTGTTTGAGAGAGAGTAGCCACCATGTATGTATCCTATGATACATAATAAACATCACATTATACGATTAATATATAAAGTTTATTTGGTATATAAATATTTAATTTAATTTGAAAGCTTGTTAAATCAAGTCATTAGCTGTAGCCCTGCTTTTGGGGCTGACAATACATTTAAGACTTACCCTGTGATGAAGATCTTTCCTTTCTACTCATTTTATGCCAAGATAGACTCTCTGTTGATTTAATTCATACATTTTCACAGAAAATAACATCCAGTGATTACTCACTATGGGGTAGCAGATATGTCAACTCATTTCATAAAGGGTACTATTATCTTATGTATTCATTACAGTCCTTTGAAATGAGATTTGCCATCTACCTTAGCCATTGTCTCTAGGCTGACTTGAGTTAAATCCTTTATTTAATGCCACATAGTTGGTATGAGTAAATCAAGCTTAAACACCACTAAGGGGAATTCCTTACTCCATATTTTTTGACAGTGACCCTACTGCTAACTTACCCTACTTAAGTCCAGTATCTAACTTAATAAAAGTATAAGGATTTATTGAAAAATCTAAACAGTTAAGAGCTAGTTCCAACTCTCAAAGGCATAAGGTGTATTTTTATTTATTGACAAATAAATATCAGACTACTGTATCTCAGAGGGTAGTTAAAGTCTATTGAACAGACCAGATTGAGTTTATTTCATAGTAACAAAGCTAAGTGTTTTAAGTGACAGATGAGGAGAAGGCCATTTAGTGTAAGGAGAAAGCACATCAGATCAGAATAATCAATTGTTGGGGTCACAGAAGAAAAAGGGGGCAGAGACAGGTAGCCAGTGTGAGTTTGTGGAGACCCCAGAACCAAGACTCTTTTACAGATCTAATCATGAGATTAGCTCAAAATATTATCAAAGCTTCAGTATTCTGGAAGTTACAGACAAAAAAAAACAAACCCTTATTTCATTATTATTTATTCTCAAAGGACTAAATTGGGGTGGAAGTAAATTATTTTGTTGTGGTTTCATGTCTGGATACAAAGTAAAATCACTACAATGGTATTTGTAGTTAGCATTGCTCTGCTTACATTACCCTAGTGCTGATTTCACAGAGAGTATTTCTGATGATCTCATTTCCAAATATCCTTAAGTTCCTGGGTCATTGCAGTGGAGCTTGGTGGCCAAGTCACATATATACCTGTAAGTGATTTGATCTTAGACCTGACAAAGTGGGTTTATTAAAACTGTCCCATATGTAAACTCAAAGATGATTAAAGATGCTTGACACTCATGATAAAAGAAAAGCCAAGTGTTTGAGCCTCCTAGTGTTTGACAGCGTAGATAGTTCCAAACACCATCTGGGCACACATTACTCCATTGCTTCCAGTTTTCTTGTTTGAAGAGTGGGGGTCCATAATTTATAACAGATATTATGTAAATATGTTCACAGGAAGTTAAGTATGGCATATGATAAGGTGGAAGGGCAGAGGAAGATACTGTGAAAGGGAACCTTTGGTGAATTCTTAAGAACTTATGTTATAACTCAGGGATCATGGAATAGTTTGATGTTACAAATTCAGCATGCACAGGCAGACAAGCCTCCTTTCCCAAACCAGGCAAGGAGATGGGACAGTGGAGCAAAAACCTTTCATGATTTACTGGCAATATAAGAGTTATAGTTTGTCAAATGATAGGCTCAACTTAGGTAGGAAGGTGTGGAATGATTTGGGATGGAGGTCCTGGGAAGGGATGCTATTTAGACACCTTGGAAAAGAAAAAACAGTTGCAGTCCAAGGGACTAGATGAGCAAAGAGAGACTCTCACTAATACCTGTCTCATGTAGAAGTTTCCAAAGTAACCCTGACAGGAAAGTATAAGAGCCTTCTTGAGTGGGATCCTGGTAGGTACACAAAGCGTTGCGTTTCAAGATTAAGTTCTATTTACTACCAAGAGATTTCTGATTTATATATAGGTATAACCCAGTAAAGAGTCTAAAAATTACTATTTCTGGAGCATACCCTTGCCCTAGTACAATGAAAGAGTTAGGGGCTCAAGTCCTGGCTATGCCATTTCTTGGTTGTGTGACTTTGGTCTAGTCTCTATCTTTCTATGCACTTGTCAGGGAGGTAGGGATAATATCAGTGTTTCCAGCTGTTTAGTGTTGATGATATATAACAGTGTATAGCAGTGTGTTTCAAAGAGCCCTAAACATTGTAGGATCTCTATACATGGTAACTACTATGATTATATAGCTCCCACATCATAGTTTATCTATGTGTCTCTATATCATGGCCATAGAGGAAAACAAAGACATTTGTTCAAAGACAAATTTGTCTTAACTCTCAGCCTCTGTTCTTAGCTTTTTTCCCAAGCTGGTCTCTTAAGCATGAGTTAAAAGTCCAAACAACAGTCTTTAACTCATGGGTGGGATAGTAAGACCAGCTTGTCATTCTTATACTCTGCCTCTGGCTGCGTGACATCTTCCCCCATGGGGTACCATTTCTACTTTGACTTTAATTGCTTCTTGCCAGGGCAGCTTGTCGAGAAAGCCGGTTTCTGTCTAGTTCAGTCCATCAGTTTGGGACACTTGCTTAAGTGAGAGGCAGATTTTCCAAAGAATGCAGTACCAATGTTAATTCACCTTGGGCATTGGTCTGGCTGATTGTCCTGTTTTATGCCCAAGGGGCACAGGTTCAAGGTACCAGTACTCTTCTGCCAAGCTGTGGAATGGTTCTGTTTAGAGTATGTGTCGGAGGTGAAGGGACAGATGACAGCAACAAAGCTGGTCAGTTGAGTGTCATAGGGCTTCAAGAGAATTGCCCTCCCGACCCTTCTACAGAATCTTACTTTGGGGCTATTTGTTTCTGGTAGAGTTCTTACACTGCTGTAGATCAAGATATAGCATTACTTTTCCTTAGATCTTTGTACCAGTTGTGAAGTTACTGTGTTCTACTATCTATGTATGGCTTTTAACTTCCTCTTGACATTAACCTGGAAGTACAAAGTGATCATTGGGAAGGGGTAATTTGAGGAGATGAATAAAATTGAGGTTCTGAAAAGTTTCTTAACTGTCAGCAAAGGAAGATGTTAACTCTTTTTACCAACAGAAATTCTGCACACCCAAACAAGCAATTTTAAGGTCATGATAGAGAGCTTGCCTCTATCACCTCTTCTGTCAAGAGGCTTTAACAGAAGCCTAGTTATCACCAACTACTTTCTGCCTCTACTTTTCCCATTTACTTTTTCAGGAATCTGCCTTCTGCCTATCAGTGTCAGTCCTAGACCCAGAAATCTATGCTTCCCACAGAAGAGTTGGCCTTCATATTCATCTTAAAGGCCTTATCTTTTCTCTTTCTGTCTTGGGTCCCTGTAAGGATAGATGGTTTAGATTTTTCTCTCTCCTCATTGTTCAGGGGTCCAAGTCTCCTCTTTTTCTTTTGGATGAGTTATTGCTGGCTATGGATGACTTTGACAGGAAGCAGAGTCAAAGCTATTTCATCCAGAAACAGACCAAGGCAAAACGTGGCTCCGATACAGAGATCATAGGGCATCATAGTGAGGATTAGAAAGGGGGTACCAGTCAAACTCTGATTATTTCTTCCTTGATTTTGTTTGAGTAGCTTCTTGAGGATTCTGCTGTGCTCCTCTTTGTTTGCGGTCAGTCTGGTGGAACTAAAACAAGAAATGCAGCTTTAGAACTGGGAAGCTGATCATACATGACTTTCTATAACATTAATGAAGAGCTTCCTGGGTATTGATGACAGTACCAGTAAATATATTGGCAGTTCTGTCCGCGAACTCTGGAACTGTTACTGGAATTTGAGTCCTGCTCTATGCTTACTAGTATTCTGTCTCTGTGCTGGCTCCTTAGCTAATTTCTATGTCTATAAAATGAAAGAATGATTGTAGGTTTGCCAAATATGTGGTTTCTGGGTGGGATGGTTGATGATACACCTTTACTATAAATCCATCTATGAGGTATCTAGTAAGTATTAGAAATCATTACTATTCTTAATGATATTTACTATAGTTCAGTCCATAGTCAAGGTTACATAATAGGTGAATAATTTCCAATTCTTGATCGTAGTTGCAGATCACACTGGCTATTACTATTCAGAGTCAATAGCTGTGCTTGGTTATTGCCTGGTGACAGGTTAGAGGAGGGAAACAGTCTGTAGTTGGACCTTACAGAGCAAAGGATATGCATGGATATGACCCATCCAATTAATAGTCTCTCACTGATACAGTATAGATGGTGAAACTGGTTTTGACTCCAAAGCCTTGTTGCTTTACTGAAAGTACAAATTAAACATGGGTGTGCACAGGATGGTACAGGGTTAGCACTAAGCCCCATAACTACTCCCACATAGTTGAGACTTTTGTATACTTCCTGCATGCCATCTTTAATATTTTTTCTCACAAATCACTTTTCTTTGTAACTCCCATTGATAGACCAGAAATAAACAGATATGTTACTTTGTCAAAGTTGCCTACCTTCTCCATATTCTTATTTTTGTCCCCTTTCTTATTGCTGTTTCATAATTAATATTATTGTAGGGATGTGATGCCACCAAAAAATCAGACCACCAAAGATTTTCCACGAATACTACATTAAAATTCAGTTCTGGGGCTAGAGTTCTGAGGCTGTGGATAAAATCTTTGCCATGCAAGTGTGGAGACCTGAGTTCAGACCCCCAAGAATCCACATAAAACTGGACACAGTGATGTACAAATGTAATCTCTATGTACCTTTGCTGAGATAGAGACTGGGATAGGAGTATCTCTGGGAACTCATAGATCAGATAAACAGCAGAAAAAGAAGAGGCTCTGTGTCAAATGAGGTAGAAAATGCAGCTTTATACTTGTGGTTGACTTCTGCCCTTCATATACATGATTGGCCGATACATGCCCATACTTATACATAACAATGTATACATAAACACTCTCTCACACACACACAAGGGTAGGGTGTAGGGGGAGGGGAGAGAGATTATACAGGGTTAAAGAGATGAGCATTAATAAGGGGAAACTATTTTAAATATTTTTGAGAAATCTAGATTAATCCCTAAGTTGTTTTGGTTTGGAATGTTATAGCAGACTCTTTTCTTGGTTGCTATCACTTTCTCTTTCCACTTACCCACTCCGTTTGAGAGTGGCCATGTGGTATAGACTGGGGACCCACATCTTGTGGAGAACACAGAGACCAAGATCTCTGAAGTACCTCTTATAGGGCAAATAAGTCTCTGAAATAAACTTTATTTTGTAAATTACAATCCCCAGATAAGTAAATGTCCTCAACTGCCCAAACTAGGGTCTCTTCCTTTGTTCAGTATCAATATTTAATGTGATTATAAAAATAAAGTCCCATACACTCTCCTCCTAACTAACACTTCTCTCAACCATTAAAAAAATCCTTTGTGTATGTTTATATGTGTGTGAATAAAGCATGCTCATGCCATGGCATGTGTGTGGAGGTGGAAGAATAATCTGGGGTTTTAGTCTTTAACTTCCACTTAGTTTGAGACTCAGCCACACGTTTATTTATATATATGGCAGATTACCCAGTTCATGAAATTCAGGGTTTCTCCTGTCTCTGCCTTCCATCCTGCCATAGAAGCACTGGGCTGACAGAAACATAAGATCATATTCAGCTTTATGTGGGTTCTAGGGATCCAAATTTGGGTCTTTATACTTGTGTGGCAAGCACTTTACCTAGTGAGCCATCTGTTCAGCTCCAGTCAATCATTCTTTAAGGTAATACATCCACTTGGTTCTGAATAATAAAACAAAACAAGAGGGCATTGTAAAATTGTAAGTCTCCCAGTCCTGAATATGAACCCCATAAGTCCACTCTCCTGACAATTTCATAGTTCATAATTCTTTTCAAAAATACTTTATGTTTATACAACCTATGCATTTATGACTCCCCATTTTCATACAATGGTAATACAATTATCCCTTTTGTCCTGCTCCTAACTCCACTTAACAAAATGTCTTGGAAGGACTCATAAAAACCCAAGGCAATACTCAGTTTTAAAAAGCAGTATTGCATGCCCTTGTAGAGGTGTCCCATCTACTATTGATGGTCATTAAGGGTGGCCTTTTACCAAGGATGCTTTACTAAATATCTGTGTGTATTTTGCACCTGTACGACTCAGTCTCTCTTGAATTTTGCTTGTAAATTCATACTTATAATTTTCTGACATCCAGAAACAGGCTCCAAGGAGAAAGACAAAAGACCCACAGTGGCAATACAGAGGCTCATTTGGAAACTGTACATGCCTCAGCCATCACTGGGAATGCTTTTTTCTTTTTTCTTTTTTTTGTGATGAGTCTTTTGTTTCACATGTTGTTTCAGACCATTATGTCCTGAAGCCTCTTCAGATCCTTTTCCTGGATGCCCAGTGAGTGATGGATTGATACCGTTTGCAAGACTGATTCATATGGCACTTTTGTTTGGGTTTTGACAGGTTGTTTATAAGAATAATGACATCCGTCTGGAGCTGTCTCGCTTGGCCCGGATTGGGGACACCAAGATGAAAATCTACGGTGAAGTTGTGTTCAAGTGTGAGAATGTGGCCACACTGGACCCCATCAACTTTGAGACCCCAGAGGCTTACATCAGCTTACCCAAGTGGAACACCAAACGTATGGGCTCCATTTCCTTTGACTTTCGTACCACTGAGCCCAATGGCCTGATCCTCTTCACTCATGGGAAGCCCCAAGAAAGGAAAGATGTCCGGAGCCAGAAGAACACAAAAGTTGACTTCTTTGCTGTGGAACTTCTTGATGGCAACCTGTATTTGCTGCTTGACATGGGCTCTGGCACCATCAAAGTAAAGGCCACTCAGAAGAAAGCCAATGATGGGGAATGGTACCACGTGGACATTCAGCGTGATGGCAGATCAGGTAAAAAGGGCTTAGGATTGAGACTAGAAAAAATGCAGTAGCTCATACATGCTTGCCCTCCCCAAGCCCTGGCTAGGTTTGGGGCTTTATGTGTTTATGATGGCATTTACTTGCATGCTACCTGTCCCCCTACTATTATTTCTGATGGCTGTTGTAAAAATGATATTTATGAACAAGATACCTGTCTTGTGGATGGCTATTTTTCTTAGCTTCTCTATCATTCTGCACAATGTTCTCAGTGATAGTTCTCAAACCTTAGCACCAAACCTGAGTGATTTGATAAGCAGCATTTCCATTCCGACCACAGGGACTGTCAAGATGTGACATTCCCTGCCCTTTCTTCTCCTTGCTTTTTCATCCCCATGGAAACTGACTGTGACATCACCGGAATTATATTATGGGATTGCTCTGTGGGATAAGCAAGAGTTTATGCAATGATAGTCCTTCAATAATTGGCAAGAGTCATGTTGCAGGGAGGAATTATGACAAGAAAGGAAGCAGCAAATTGATTTTTCCTGAAGTCATGTTCAATTTAAAGGCTTCCTTTGGTGTGAAAGCCCACATTTCACTCTTCCGCATAGGCCTCACTAACTCTCCATCCCTCTTCATAACCTTTTACATTTGGTTTAAATGGCTTTGTTTGTTTCTGTAGCCACAGATCAAACAATGTAGCCCTAGGCAGTACATAGCTACTCTGGAAGAGTAACGAAAATAGGGCAGGGGAGGGGAAAAGCAATAGAGAATCTGGGCTTCTGAATGCCTGAACAGTCTGGCTGCCTTTTGAAGGACCCTCTGGCGATGCTGGTCATATTCTTTGTTATTAGTAAGGGTGTTTTCCCAAGAGGACTAAGCAGAGCATCTCAATTTCAGGCTCATTTTCTGATTCTTCATCTGGGCGGCACACAGCCGAGACTGGTTTTAGCTTCATTTGCTGTATTTGTATGGATTATGTCTCCTGAGAACATGAAGAAGTCAATCTGGGCATTTTTATGTCTAGGTACCCTTTACTATTTATGGCAAAGCAAGAAGTTCCTCCATCCAAAGATGAAACTAGTAATGGCCGAGCTTCCATAGAATGGCAGCATTTCTGTGTCATTTCCCAGCTAGAAGGGTGGCAGAGATGAGCAGTACTGCCCTCAGGAAGATCTGGATGGGATCTATGCAGAATGCAGTCAGTGACAGATTGCAGCCTTGGATGTTTTACTGCCCAGTAGGATTCTCTGTTGATTGTCTGAAATCTGGTCAGAACCAAGAGGCTTAAAATTAAATGTGCTTGTTGAGCAAGAATGAACAGTTTGTGTCTTTTTTTTTTTTTTAAGATAGAAACACAAAAACATACTGTCTCTAGAGGCTAAATTTCTCTCTTTCTTAAATTTATCAATAAAATGCCAACTGGAGCAGCACCAGAACACTTTCTCAGAATTGTCTATAAAACACTACTGTTGTCTACTCTGTGAAGATGTGTTATGGTTGAAGTGTTCTGTGTGCAACTATGACCTTGGTATGACTTAGTGGCAGCCCGTTGGTGTTCCAAGAAGGCTAGCATACATAAAGACATCATGTATTTCTTTTTAGCCTATAAAATTTTCTAAGTAAACAATGATGAGTTCAGGAAAGCAATGTAACATTACATTTCAGTTTGATCTACCAAACTTCATTTCTTTTTGAGGATATTTTTCTGGTATTTTTTTTTTTCAGTTAGCTATCAATTTCTTCTAAAATAGACATTTATAAAATAAGCATGCTCAAATAGGCCTTCTTCATTGAGCAGAAAAAGCTGTCCTGAGTGATGGTGCAGTAAACATTTTATGAGCACTCCTTACTGGAGACAATGAGTCTTAAAACCCAAGATGCATATTTGAAATGTGTTCAGCCATATATTCAGAGTATAGGCTTTCTATGGGATATAGTCTGGGCTCCAAATTTCAAAGTGATTCTCATTCTAACCATACTTGGCAATCTAAATGTCTCTTGTCTCAGTTTCTTTCCCATGGCTACTATAAAATATTCTGACTAAAACAACTTAAGGGAAAAAAGGGTTATTTTGGTTTACAGTTCCAGAGCGATACAGTATATCATGACAGGGAAGACATAACTTTAAACAAAGTAGGCATGGTAGTAGGAGCAAGAGGCTGGCCCTTCATGGTGCATCCACACTCAGAAAGCAGGGAGTGAACAGACAGTTGGGCCAGCCTATCAAATCTCAAGGCTTATTTCTAGGGACCACTGACTTCCTCCAGAGATATGCCATAACCTTTCAAACAGAGAATCAGCTGGGGAACTATGGTTCAAACAGCATATGCAGGATATTTCCTAGTCAAACCACAACAGTACCCCATTAATTAATGACTACGTTAACCCTGTTTAAAGAGCTAAAGAAATCTTTAAGAGAAGCCATTAGGAGACACAATTCTCAACTTCTTCCTTTTTTGAGAGAATAATTTCATTTATTCTGTGAATGTTTCATACTATGCTGGAGCTGTAATGACTCCCACATCACAACATTGTTCTGAGGGAGCAGCCTGAAAAAGCACAAAGATGGAATCATGGTTCAGAGGCAGAGTAAAATGCTTCATGTGGGAATCACGAGATCTGAACGCCAACACTCAAACTCAATCAGTTTTTTTTTTTTTTTTTTAATACATAAGCTGAGGGGCTAGAGAGACAAGTGAACAGGCTTAACAGTATTTACTGCTCCTGCTGAGTGAGGACCCATGTATGGTTCCCAGCATCCACACGGTGGTTCACAACTATTCACCAGCTTCGAGATATCCTATGCCTTCTTCTGACCTCCTCAGGCACCAGGCATGCACGTGTGTGCATGTGCATCTGTGCACATGTGCGTGCACACACACACACACATACACACACACACACACAAACACGCACACACGAATTTAAAACACTTAGACATATAAAACAAATCTAAAAAATTAAATGTATAAAATGCTGAAAATGCTAACCAGGATATTATTTTTTTGTCATGTGGGTTTTTGAAATATTAATAATTAAATAGGCAAAGCCCATTTCTCTAGAAGAGAGCTTCTAAAGAGAGTTAAGAGATGGTTGCTGACTTAACTTACCCTAACCACACACCCAGAGCCCTTTGTGCTCTTTCTATTCTGTTCATTCTCCTGTTGCAATTCGGAGTGCACACACCATATCTGCGATCTCTTTAATCTCCTTCGGCCCTTGGACTGTATGCGTACTGGCTGAGACAATTGAGACCCGGACAGAAGAAGTAAAAACAGAGGCTGAATAACGGACAGCACAACCTACTTCTCTCTGTTCCTACAACGCATGTCAGGAATAATATTTAAAGAGAAAATGATGCTGGCCGGATGCTAGCTAGCATCCTTGTTCATCTCTGATTTCTCAGTTCAGGAAAAAGAGCTGTAAAGGTGTTGGGGACTGGCACAGAATGGAAAAGCCATGGAAGCCCAACAGACTCCTTTCATTTTCCCAGGCCAGGCAGGCACTGGGCTTGCACTTTCTAAAAATCTCATAAAAATCTCATTTGGAAGAGCCCATTATTTTGCCCCCTCCCAGGTTTTATCTTTGTCTCTGGGCCCATCTCTTTTCATCTCTTCTTGTTTGTTTAATTATGAAAAAAATAACTTCCTCCCACAATTAGGACAATTAATAATAATAAACAATATAATAAATAATAATAATATATGCATGCTTTGGAGGACATAATTTTATGGAGTTGATTCTTTCATTTTACCTTTTCCATGAGTTCCAGGGATCAAACTCAGGTTGTCAGGCTTGATCCATAGACATTTCTGCTCAGTGAATGCGCTTACACAGTCCCTTGAGGTTTTGTAAGTACCATTCTCTCTGCCAGACATGCACTTTCCCTTGCATTTTGCAGGTCTGGATCGTTTTCAACTTTTTGTCTTAACTGTTCTCCATATGGAGAGGCCTTCAGTGAGTACACCCTTTAAAGCAGATCCTATGAGCTGCTTTCATGGCACCCATTTGGCTATTTCTGTAACAGCTGCTATTAGCTAATATTCTTAGATTATCTGTTGATTTTCTGCCTCTATGCTCTGCAAAATCAGCTCAGTAGGAGGAGGACTCTGCCTGACAAGCCTAGCACTGTGCCTGAAACTAACACAAGGGAAAGAAAAAAAAAGTGTTCCCTGTACATTTAATGATGTATGAAGAAACACATTCCATCCAGGTGCTGTGGCTCACACTTATAGTTTCTGCACTCAGGGAGCAAAGGCAGGAGGATGACTGTAAGTTCAAGGCCAGTTTAATTTTCATAGACAGTACCAGGCCAGGTAGGGCTACTTTGTGAGCTTCTGTCTAAAGCAAAACAAGTACACAGGCCAAAAACAATAACTGAAGCAGTCAAAGGCAGCACACAAAATTTTGGTTGACAGAGTGGGCAGTCGATGCTCCATCTATAGTGTACTCATGGATAAAGAAAACCCCATCTTTTGGGGAACCAAAAGAAACTGAAGAAGACATACGTAATACAGACTCAATCTGTCCTCGGCTTCACTGTGAGGGATCGACACATATGAATTCCTTTAATCGTCACAACAACCTGTTAGTTGAGGATAATTATTTTTTCCCTTTAGGAATGAGAGGTGAAATCTGCTCTTCAAGACTGTAAAGCTGGCAGTTGGCAGAGCTGGGATTTAACCTCCTTCTGCCCTATTTTGTATCTTATCTCTCAGCAGATATGGTTATGGAGAGAGGATGTACTGGAGTTAGTCACTGGGTTTCTTTCTGAATCCTTTTATGGCCCAAGCCACCATAGCTTCAGGGATTAGAACCAAGTGGTCCTTCCCAGAAGCTTGTAGCCATTGTCTCTCTGGTTGCAGTGTTGTCTCCTGACAAGGAAAAACAGATCTCCTCACTCACTCACTCACTCACTCACTCACTCACTCACTCACTCACTTCGTTTAAGCAGTTCCAGAGTCTCACCTGAGACCTAAGAAGATCCTTAACTTACGCTGTGCCTGTCTCCCATTCCAGGTACCATATCTGTGAACAGCAGGCGCACGCCATTCACTGCCAGTGGGGAGAGTGAAATCTTGGACCTGGAGGGGGACATGTATCTGGGCGGGTTGCCGGAGAACCGAGCTGGCCTCATTCTCCCCACGGAGCTCTGGACTGCCATGCTCAACTACGGTTATGTGGGCTGCATCCGCGACTTGTTCATTGACGGGAGAAGCAAGAACATCCGACAGCTGGCTGAGATGCAGAATGCAGCAGGCGTCAAGTCCTCCTGTTCACGCATGAGCGCCAAGCAGTGTGACAGCTACCCCTGCAAGAACAATGCGGTGTGCAAGGACGGCTGGAACCGCTTCATCTGTGACTGCACTGGCACTGGCTACTGGGGGAGAACCTGTGAAAGAGGTGCGTGGTCTGAGTGGAGTGATACATGGTCCAGGGGACATCTTTGCTCATCCTGTGATTTTTTTCTGCTTCCAAACAATAGTATTGAGTTCTGTGGTTTCTGGAACTCATCCTTTCTAGTTGTGAATAACCAGTTAAATTTATTTAAGTCAGTTAGATGGTAGAAAGGAAAGATTTATAAAAAAAAAAAAAAAAAAAAAAAAAAAACAAAAAAAAAAAAAAAAAACACCCCCATGGTCACATTACACATTAAATATCTTCTATGGCTATTGAAGGTTCTAGAAAGAACCAACTGGGTGTTTCCTTTAGTCCTTGAAGTCACATTTCCTTGGTGCTTTCTGCTGGCTGACTCTTGGCTTGATCTCCAGAAGCACAATATTAAACAAAATGTGTCTGTCTGTGCTGTCATGGAGCTGCCTGTCTGTTGGGATTAAATAACTACTTACAAACATAGTGAATTTTATACGAGGCTGAGTGGTGGAGTGGTTATGAACATGATCTCTGGAGCCAGTTGAGGTGAGAATTTGGGCCCTCACATTGTCATATGAGCTTCTCCAAGACAGCATCTCTGAGGCTTGACACACTCATTTGTAAAAGACAGGCAACCAAGAACCTACCTGATCAGATGCTGATGATGATTGAGTTAATGGGTTCCTGGAATGTGAAAAGCATTTAAAACATGTTAGTGATTGTCCTATCATTAGTTATTAGTATCAACATCATGAAGGTGCAGAGGAGCAAAGAAAGCCAGCATGCTGCAGGGGTTCAGATGGCATTTCTCCAAAGAAGCAGTAAAAAAGTGATATGGGCATGAAGTGGGCGTTAGTTTGGCAGAAGGGCAATAGGAAGAAGTGAAATCTAAACCAGAAGGGTAGTGTGTACTAAGAGTAGATGTGAGACCAGAACAGAGGGAGGGAGGTTGGATGATTTGTTTTCTTCTAAACAAAGTCAGAATGGAATGGGAGCATGAAAGCTTTCTCTAGATGAGAAAGCTGACCCTACAGAATAGGCAGAGTCCCATGGGTCTCCTATCCATGCACAACTTAAAGCATTTTTGCATTCAACTTACAGTTTGTGCAAAAAAGAAGATATGCGAGTTAACATAAAGACAACATCGAGACAAGAAGATTCTTGTGCAAGCCACATCTAGATGGCAGCTTGCTCTATCGTATGCTGGTTATGGATTACAATCATCTCCTTTATATGAAAGGTCATTCAACACAATTAATAATTTTTTGAGGACCTCAGTTCTGCAGCTTTGAGGATAGGATATAGAATCTGCAATAGACATACCTCCTATTTTTGGGAGGGTTTAGCATTTATTTGGCTAAGGAGTACAGGGTTTTGCAAAAGAAGTTAGCAACATGTATTCTGCTAGAGGACAGAGAAGGATGTGGAGAGCCAGAGAAAGAGGGAATGTCTTGAAGACATACCTTCAGGGCTTCATTGCTGAAGATTACCAGTGGTCAGAAGCCCCAGAAATTGAAGCTATGATGATGGCAGAGACACTGGACAAGGGTGGAGTGGTGCTGAGCAGTTGTTTCCAAAGAGTGTTTTTGTGAGGTTCACAATGTTACTGAAATCGCAAGCCTTTCTAGGTCCCCTTGATTCTCAGTATCTTTTCTTTGGTGATACCGATTCTAAAAACTAATTATAGACCAATCCTTAATATGTACGATGTGCACTCCACATTTCAGCAAACCTGTATTTCAAGAGAACTGCAAGTCTTCCCTACAGTCATACCAAAAACAAGGCACAGGATATTAGGGTGAAGGAGAAAAGGAACGATTTCTTATAGTTTTGAAATTTAAATTTAAATTCGAATCCACTGCGTTTCTAAAGCAGCAACAACCATAATATGAGCTAAGATGAGGAGGCAGCCATCTGGAATAGAAATAGGCCACATGGGGTTGCTAAGTCTGTCAAGTGCCTGGACTCTTTCCAAATATCTTTGTAGGGTAGCCTACCCTGGTGCTGGTTTGGAGAGATGGAAAGGTCATTTGATCTCTGTGATGGAAGAGACTGATTTGATGTAAGGCCAAGGTATTGAGGATATTACACTGTCTATAAAAGCAATCTAAGAACAAAAGTTTACCTCAGACATCTCACCTCTTCCTCTTGTAACTCACAGGCCTTGAAGTGTTAGAACCAGGAAGCAGTGACTGGAGCCAGCTGTTCAAGGTGTTTATGAGCTCACCTATTCCAAGGGCAAATCAATGAGAGTTGGTCCAAAATTGGCCAAGTACAGTGAAAGTCACTGCATCTTTTACATTGTCATTTTTGACTAGTCATTAAAAGGCAGCTGATTGGGGATATATGAGGGACAATTATTCTTGGTACAGTGCAGCCAAGAGCCATCCATTCTGGCCAAATGAGAGGCAGCTTAGCAAATGTAAGACATTTGATCTATATATCGCTCAAATCCCAGACGGTTCAACGGATTGTTTTATTCCCCCACTAATTGTTTTTTGCCCCTGTATTGTTCCTGACACCGTGTTCAGAATGAATCATTGGACTGGAAAAATGAGAAGACTGCACTGTTCCTGAATATAATAGAGCTTCCCAATGACATTGTTTTTCCTCATTGAAACTGCTTCCTCAGTGGAGACTTTTGAGTATTTTTTCTTCGGTTTTATATATATTTTTGGAAACCTAAAACCTTCTAGATACCATGTCCAGCAAAAGCCATAAGCAAGTATTTGACACGGCTCCTGCTTTGGATCAGGGGACTAGTATGTAGTCATCTAAAAGAAGTAAAGGGTAATGTCAGACATGTTTAATGGGCAGTAGGTGTTACGAACATGACCATAATATAGGGAAAAATATTATGGTCAAATGTGGAGCAAATGGGTGGAGTAGCCACTTTTATATAATGGAACTGAGAGTGGGTGAAAAGAGATTGAAAGTGCTTTGTATTTTCTTATTCTTATTTCTAACAAAATTTTGTTTTCCATTTCTGATGTTCAGAACCTATAGGCATTCCTGAAGAGTAAGAGTGAAAGAAGTGTTTCACAGTCTCTTTGTGTGGGAATATTTGCCCCATTTGGCTTAAAGACTAGTTGTTCCATGTGCCAGAATATCACTGTGATCACTGAACTCTAATTATTGCTCTCATTTTTTATCATCTTTTCCCTCTATTTTTTTTCCTGGAAGTTCTAATGTTACATCTAAAATTAGTCATTTGTACCAAACATCATAAGACTAAGAAAATTCCCAAGAAGCTGTGTCCCTGAGCTTAAAAGAACCATGCCTCCACTCACTTAGATGACTTATCTCACAGTAGGAAGTTAACTATTAGTAGGAGCCAATGTGAATGAAATCAAGAAAGGGAATGTAATGGTGAAAACTTCAGTTCAGAGATGGGTGTGGCTCAGGAATGACACTAGATGAAGATTTCCAACCATCCAAGTAAAGCTGGATTAATGACAAACTCTACATCAAAGTGGTCCTCTCCCCCCACACTCCCCAAGAAGGATAAAGCAACAGAACTAGCAAGTATATAAGAATGGAGACTAAGGTAAATTTTCTTGAATAGCTTTCTGCTTAGTTATCTAAGCCACCTTTGTCTCTAATTTTTACAAAACATTTCTTTTTTCTGTAGAGAGAAGAAACTCTAAATACTAACTTCTGAAAGTTGACTTGATACTTAATTTAGCGTTTTTTTTTTTTTTTTTTTTCCCAACAAGGCTTACCACCATATTGAAAATATATGGATGGTTAGATCTAGTGTTATTTTTATGGTTAGCCCTTTTGGTGTCCTATTCATAGCGAGGTGGGAAGCATCTCTGAAATCTAAAAGCAAAAGCTTTTAGTAGCTGCTTAATTGTAATCAGCTACATTAAACATTTGGAAGGCCACTTTTTCCCCTCTGAGTCCTATAGCATCTTTCTTTTAAGAAAAAGAAAAGCATTATTTGGTATGTTTGTGTGTATGTGTGGGCTCAGGCACAGGTAGGAACATGGAAGTCTGAGGTCAGTTTGTAGGAATTGGTTCTCTCCTTCCCATGTGGTTTCTGAGCATTGAACTCCAATTATCATTGCTCTTACCCAGTGAGCCATCGTGCTGGTCCCTATAATGTCTTACAGTGGACAAAATTACCATTGAATCTGTCCTATTCTGCCCTAGAGACTTCCTCTCTTGGCAAGCTAAGAATACTTGACCTTAATTAACATAAGGCAGTCTTCTTTCCACTGTGGCCAACCTGTTAGTTCAGTTGGTGAGTACCCCGGTAAAGCAAATCTGAGAATTTAATTCCTTAGTGGATCGTCAAGCTAAATTTGAGTTGATTGTACATTCTATGTTTGTCTTTAAATAGCTCTGTATAAATATATGTGGGATTGATTTAGAAAGAAAGTTCATACTTCTGTCCAGAAAATAAGCTATGGTACAGTGCTCGGAGGCAAAATGACCTTGTGCGTGTTTTAGAGTCAGGCAGACCTGGAATCCTGTGTTGGTTCTGTTACTAATTAGCAAGATGAAACGGAGGCCCTCGATCTTGATCTGTGTCTCAGTTCTTTATCTATGAAATGAACATTTATACTTACTGCCTAAATATTTTGCTTTTTTGTGGGGAAATTTCTAGAACTAACTATGACATCAAGAAAGTGGGGTTTCACATAACGATTATGTAAAAAAAAAAAAGTGTCAATCAATGATTATCTTAGAGAAGACAGCAGAGCATTTCTAGGGACCCCAGGTCACTGTGACTGAGATCCTCTGACCTCTGGGTTCTGAACGCTTTGATTCAGAGTTTGCAGTTTGCAAAAATGAGAACAGCTCTATTTCAGATTATTGTATTTGTGTGCCTAGTGATCTGCTCTGTCCAGTTAGGCAGTAGCTGGAATAGCTACGACAGATTACCTACACGTATCTGTGAAAGTGACCACTCAAGAGGAGAAGTTTGGGAGCTCAAACCATCTCACTGACTTCCTGACTTCTAAAGGTTAAGAGCTTGAAAACAGGCGCTTTTAAGTTGTTAGGCA